>NC_088207.1:37804153-38151042 GCF_037126465.1 Ornithodoros turicata
TTCCTAGTGCTAAATCTGAGTGGTCCAATAGCAACACGCTGCTTGTTGGAAAAAGAATGCAATCTATCTTTCTCAATGAAAAAATGGCTAGGAAGCAAGCGAGCGGGTGAAGACAATGCACAACATAAACCCCCCCCCCCCCCCCCCGAGACTAGGGAACACGAAGGGACAGACACCACACGAAGTCTCGTAGTCTTGGGGACGTTTTACGTTATGCATCATCTTCACCAGCTCGCTTGCTTCCAAGCCATTTTTTCACTGTGTCTGTCCCTTCATTTCCCCAGTCTCGAGGTTTTACGTTATACTAGCTTTCTCGTTCATTCAGAAAAATAAAAAGATCGAAATGCACGCTGTTTTATGGGCAGTAACAGAGTACCGAGTACCTATATCGCTGCCGAGTGTCTTTTTCTCCTCTTCAGTGAGCTGCAGTCGTAAAACCGATTTGCTAAGCGGGCAACGCATTTCAGCAGTCACCTCTGGGGCAGCAGCAGTGGCCGACCGGACAGCATGAAGTGTGGTGTGCTGACCCACATCGCAGTCCTAATGGATGCAGGAAAAAAAAAATCAGTTTCACTCCTTGTATCACTTTCATTTCAGTGGGCCTCTGAAGAACCGAACAGACTCAGTACGATAAAAATTGAAATTAAGTGGTCTCCAAGCGTAAGAAACACGACAAATCCAAGGACATTTCACGTTCCAACACACGTACCCTAAATAAGTCGTTGTCATGAAGTTCTTTGCCTGAAAATATGACCTTTATTTCGTCCACAGGCAAGCCCAGCTGTGACGCAATATGCTCTTTCACTTCCTTCACAGACCATTCGTACTTGACATTCAGTGTGAGGACAAGACTTCCACCTGGCATTGATACAAACTTAATCTTTACCACGATGCTGCTACTATCCATTGTTTGATCACATCTCTGGAGCTTTAGAAAAGGAAATATTCTCTTTATTAGGTCGGCGATCAAACCCAAAAACCATTTTACTGTGGATGCTGCCATTAAAGTAGTGCTGAAGTAGCCAAATCATATTCTCGTAGCAAAGTAACAAACAGAAAGATTACACCTTTTCTAATAAAAATTATATCGATAACATTACGAAATTAGAGTAATAATTTTCGTTATGTGTTGTGTGCAATAAGTTACAAGAAATTTTACGCGCTACTTCCGAATTTTGCGCCAAATTTAGTTGACGGCTGTGGCCTTGAGCGTGGTGCAAGTCGTGTGTCTGTGGTCTGTGTAATGCAATATTATGCAATATTTTAATGTTGTTGTATGTGGGTGCCTGACCAGCATTGTGTGAAATACAGCTCTCATGTTCTTGGATGGCAATGCGAGCTGTTCAGTGGGAACGAGAACTTGTTTCGCGGTGTTGACAAATGCGCACATGGAGGCATGGTTCATCGTGAGCATCACCTAGAAATGTAGATCATGGGCAAGGAACACCGAATTTCATATCGCGATCAAGAACTTAGTCAAGAGACCCACAGTATTATAGTCAGGAGACGTTCAATATAAAAAAGAATGAACACTCTAAACGAACTGGCAGGTTTCTTATCAGGCCAGCGGTCGTCTAGAGCAACGGACAGAAAGGTAAGATGCGGTCTTTTTTATAGAGTATTTCTTGTTTGAGGAAGCTGCTTGGATGCTGTTCTAAACCAGAGTCCTGCATATGCCATTGTTTATAGGTGACAGTTTTCCGTGCAATTTTATCGTATGTATGTATGCGCAATTGGGGTCCGCATACCTTCACTCGTTTTTCAGTAAGTTGTATCGCTACCTAATATTTAGCTGCCACGAAAAAGTCCTGGTACAATTGTCTTACCGTTGTCTTCCTTTCTCGCCGATGTTATCTTTAATGTAATACTTTACAGCAGCATATTCAGCATAGTAGCTATCTAATATCATTATGGTGTTTGTAAGAGTCGGACTTCACAATGACCAGCCTGGACGAACCCACGACGACAGGATTGCTGAATTGTGCTTCTGCTTTATTTGGCAGATACCTTTTCGAGTCTCTCTCGAGCAATCACTCTCCCTTTGCCCTCCTGATGTGCCCGTTCCAAAGTCTAGAGGGGCAGTTCTTTACCTGTTCTTGTCCCACAAGACTCAAAAGTGCAGACGCACACGGACACAGAGTGACACACATCTCTCTGTGTCCGTGTGTGTCTGCGCTTTCAAGTCTAGGTAGAATACCAACATGTCCAAAACTCAACCCTTCTTGTCCCACAAGCCTGAGCCACCCTTCCTGGTACAGCTCCAGTCAAAGTTAATAATAACACTGGAAAAAATTTGGTCTTGTTCCTGAGCACGATTACAGCAGCCCTTGGTGCCTCGAGGAAATCTTAATCGAACAAAACTATTCCGTTAATGTAACGCAAGGATTTTTGTTCACTTAACATTCCCACAGTGCCCCGAAGGTGGCTGTTATCACGCTTGGAAACAAGACAGAATTTTTCCAGTGTTACTGTTAACTTTGATGTGAGCTGTACATCGAGGCACCAGGAAGAGGAAGATTGATGTCTGCTTTTGATTATCATGGACATGTGGTGCTTTGATGACCTACGGCTGACAAAGTTTAATCTGTTCCCATATCTCAATCAAAGCTCTTGGGTATTCCAGGTTTGTTCCTCGAAATGTGTTGAAAATTTGTAAATTGAGTGTTCATGAAATGAGGGATAAATACAGGAGAGATGCCTTGTCCCATGATGTGCGGCTGATAAAAAGACTGAATTTTGTAAATTGAGGGTTCAGAGGTCGAGGGTTGACTGTACTGTATATGTTTTCTATACTTCATGATTTGTTTATTGTTGGATTGCTTTGCAGAAGTCTTGCGAACGACTGGCCGATATATTACAGAGGGATTACATCAAAACTGCCCTGAATTGCGCATCCGCATCCAAGTCTAAGATATCTTGGACCTCCGTGACCGAGTGTGCCCTCGGGTTTATCCTGGACGAGCATGAGCGAGCGTTGGCAAAGGCACAAGCTCATGCTGTTCAGTTGTCACTTCATGATGTCGCTGCAAGCTTAAATCTTTTGAAGGCACTAGTGCAGGCTTGTTCTACACAGAGTAAGTGTATCTCCTACTGGCTGAAACATTAGTAGTGCCACAGTGGGCCATTTTTGTTATGACAACCCCCTCTGACAACAAGATTTCGTATTAGGTAATTTGCAAGGGCTGAATATTGCCGTCTTCAAATGGCACCCCCATTCGGTTATACGTATAACCGAGCCATTCTGTAAAATCCTGTAGGAGTACTTCTTCTTTTCTTTTTTTTGCTGTCTTCACGTAGAAAGAGCTACGGATGATACTTAAAAGTGCAAAGATTTCTCCTCATCGAATGAAAGATTCTGTTAAATTGGCACCAGCACAAAAAGAATGGCAGTCATCCGCTGCATCATTTGTAATTTATGAGCGAAAGAACCTGCAAGTTACGCTTTCATTCGCAAGGCTGTCAATGCGGAGCGCTCACTCATCACTCTCAATTCAACGATTTGTTCAACCATCACAGGAGATTGCTTGAGGGGACCAATCAAAGGCCTCTCCACATAGTTGGGCTTCGTGAGAAGGCGAGGAGGAGGTTAAGCTTACATTGAGGTTTCTTTCGCTCATAAATCGCGAACGACACAACAGATCAATCTTTTTGAGACTTCGTGTTTGTGTCTGTCCTTTCGTGTTCCCTAGTCTCTGGGTTTTACATTATGCAAAGATCAATCGTGTTCCTTTTGTGTTGGTGTCAAGGTAATGCTGTCTTTTATTCCCCGAGGATAAATTTTTGCACTTTAGTGCCCCTTTAATTTGACGTACGCATTGCAGTGTGTATATGACATATACCTTTTGGTCTTCCAGACTCATTCTACTTAAATCCAAGAGCAATTCTGGAACACATCTCATCTATGCTGTTAAAGAAGGCTTATAGCCATAGCCTGCTCAACAACTATGTGTCCTTTTTGTTGGACATTTTGCTCTCACCCTACTGGCAAACGACGCTTCCAGCATCGTCGTACAATAGTAAGCCACCATTATACCTTCGTTTAAGGGCTTGCAAGTAGTAGAATTCTAGAGCTCGAATGAGCTTCTCCGGAGCACCCAGTCAATTGTCAAGCACAGTCTTGGCAACATAAGCTGATGGTGTCGTAAGTAGAGATGGCAAGCCAAAGGCTGAAGTAATTGAAAACCCAAGTTTTTTCATAAGAACTTTCATATAAGACAAAGTGCGTATGCTACTTTTGCTATCTGATATTGATTTAATTCATAGCTTAATGGAATGAAGTACTTCAGAATGAAGGACAACACGTGGTACTAAACATTGAAAGCTATCTTCTTGCCCCATCCCTGGTGCTAGCTTTCGCTCTGGCAAGTAGACAATAAGCCATAGAAGAATTTCTCAATCTCCAAGCACACCCTGAGTCTAGCCAAGACAAATCAAGAAATGTATGTTTTTAATCACAGAATATAGACCATTGCCTTGCTGATTTAATAGGTCTGGCTTGTTAGATATACATATGTAGGGTTGTGACATCACGGATGGCAGTGGTGGTAAGCACTGTCCATTCTTGAGGTTTTTTTTTTTTTATGTAAGAGGGTGTCATGCATCTTTCAGGTGCTTAATATGCCAACAACATAAACCGTGGCATGTGAGAAAACCATTTTGTGTTTTATAGTGCCTTGGACTATAGCACTGATCTCGTATGTGATGCTTCTTGCAGACCTGGTACAAGCCCTGTGTTCCTGTACTGGACAAGGTAGCAGAGATAGCAGTTCCATCGCTATCAGTCGTTGTTTGGAAATCCTAGTCAGTGTTGGTTTCCTCCACGCCGACATCAGCTGTGATGCCGTGATAGATACTGCTGCAAATTTTCTGCTGAATGCCAGGTAACAGTTCAGTTTCATACCACATCACACCAACACTAAAGGCTGTTTTGCATTGCTGCGTTTATGCTCGCGTACTGTGGTTTGCATCTACGCTAGTTTCCTCACAGAATAGGCTGACGTTTACGCACATGTCGCCCCGTTCACATTTTTGCGTTCCTCCAATGAACTATCTCTCTGCTTCCTGGCTCGAAGCAGCGTGCATTTCTCGAATTCGATTGGCCAGATGGCTTGTGCTTGTTTTGCTTGCATAGATGAAGTTGATGTTGGCTGAACTGCTTGTGGTGCATCGACCAAGTGGCCTTGCAGAGAGCGTCTGCCCATTTCCATGGCAACGATCCGCGGAACTTTAAGCTTAAGCTTGAACTTGGGGGCTGGATGGGCTGAGTAGACTTTTACCTAATGTGCACATAGGTCCACAATAAACGACCGTCCAATGAAGGGAGCTCCAGTTGTCACAAGGACTTTTAACACTGATTGTACCTGGCTAAATTTCTTTAACAGTTATCTGATCTGTTTGATACAGGTTTGAAGAAACCACAGCATATGATCTTTCCTTTTTCCTATTCTGCTCAGGTCAGCAGGAGGAAATGCATTGGTTGGACCGAATCTTGCAGTGCTAATACAGCTATGCTGGCGCCTTGGACCAACACATCGCCATCGTCTCTGTGGCCTCGGTGAGACCTTGCCCTGGTCTCTCTTCCACCTGCTCTCTTCAAACACCCTCCAGCTTAAGGTATGTACTCCCTCGGATGACTACCATATTTGCTTGAATAAAAGTAGTAGCCTTAAGGTATGTATATTTCCTCACACCATTAAATACACTTTCTAAACCCAAAGATGTAACACCATAGAGGGAGTGCGTTAAGTATGCCAAGAAAACCTGTGCCCACACTTTACTGTAGGTGTCGCCGTGTGGTAGTGTTGACTCTAGTAGCAAGGATGGGTTGTAAATGCCAACATTTTTGCACAAAGTTGAAGGTGTGTGAACAAATAATAATTCGTGACTTTGTCGTGAGACAGCTGTGGTTAATTTCACTAGTGTGTTAATTATTACTATTATTTATTAGCAGTATTAATATATTTATGCATATGTAATATTTTTATTTATAAATATAATATAGTTATGATGTAGTGAACATTCTGATATAATGAAGTTTTGTAGACGTCCAGCCAACTTCACTATAAAGACGTTCTACTCACAGAGGAAAGTTAGTCCTGCTGATTGGCGTACACATACTGAACAGAGAGCGAAGATACGAAAACTGAGCTTGTCAGATTGCTTTGCACCAATTAGTCATAGGGTCTACTCCCTAAACGTGACGCAAGTGCTATATGCGAGGACCCAGATATGCACATTGTGTGCTGCTGTACATCTGTCATCACCTTGTGGACACTGAAAGGTGTGATGTTTCTATGCAGGAACAGTTTTTAGATTTCCTACAAGTGCAGGTGACCCTGCACCACCCATGTGGTGCTCGAACTGAAGCCGAGGGAGCCTATTCTGCTGACTGGAAGGAGTGGCATTCTGTGCTGGAGAAACTCTATGTCCACTTTTTGAGTCATCTAGAAGAAACAACCGGAACGTCACTCTTATCTGCAACCGAGTAAGTGTCCATGCCACAAGAGTGCAGCAAGGGATTGTGCGGAAGCATTTTTAAAAGAAATCTGTTCGAAATGGCTCGGTGATTCCAGATACTAGACTTAGTTCAAATGAAGCATTTTGATGTACAGTTCTTTCATGAGATGAGGGAAAAGGCAAGGAAAGCAGAACAAGCTCTTCTGTATCTTAAGAAGGTACTTGTGTAATTTGAAAAATCTTGTCCCATCACATCCACACAGGATGTCTACTAACCTGGAAAAGTGGGAATTGTCAGGGAATTTTGATACGACTGGAGAGGTCTGGGGATTGTCAAGGAATGTGCCAAAAAAGAGCTCATGTCGGGGGAAAATCGCAGACAAGTGCCATGGCGATGCGCAGCGAATCGCGAGTGCTGACCAGTGGTCGAGCGACTGTGCCGCAGCAACGTTGCTGCGAGTAGCAGTTCGCCAATGCGACAAGCTCAGATGCAGAAAAGTAGAGCAGTCTCACTAATATTCAATAAATGATCGGTTTTCTGAGGGATCTGTATCAAAACGTAACAGGAGGCACCAAGTTCCCTTTTGTTTTGGTCAGGGAGTCCGCTTGAGATACAGTGTGATCTCTTTAAACGGAACATCAAGGGACCTGGAAAATCTGTTTCGTTTTCTGTTCCGTTTACTCAGTGGTGTATTATTTTTTGTTCCGTTTCACGGGAAAAGTTTTGCATTGCACAAGTACGAATCCAAACAACCTTGCAGCTGTTGTTCCGTTAAAGCAGTAACTCCGTTTACGTGATTTCCGTTTAGTGAGATTCCACTGTAGTCTGTGAATACCTGGAAAAGTCAGGGAATTTGAAGGCTGCAACTTTATAGACACCCTGGTACAGTTCTTTCAAATGAGCGATAATTGCACAAGGGGCAATGCAGTTGAACTTAATGAATTAGTTCCATGGCATACATGTGTTCACATGGAAGCTAGTGATTCTGGAACAAAACTAAAACTTGATGATGAAAATTAATGAAGCTGACTAATGGCAGCCGACAGACACTTAGAATAACCTTAAAACTTGGGCAGGTTTTATTTTAGGAGTGTAAAAGTAGATTTTCAGCTGGAAAATAAGAAAAGAACGCTTCTCGCATTTTAGATTAACGCAAGGTGTGGACCAGCCATGCTGAGTATGCAGTGCTTAGAATTTGCTAGTGCCCATATTGGGGGCAGAATTACTTCTGCCAAGTTTTCCGGGTGTTCGGGTTTTACTCCAAGTGACGATGAAAAGTCTGGGGGGGTGGGGGTGGGGGGTAAAAATGGGTTTTAGCGGGTTTAAAGGAGCATTAAAGTGGTATCTAACATGGCCAAAAACTGCTGTCATCTTGTAAAGCAGTATGTGAAAAGCATTCCCACAAAATATATCTGTCCGAAGTTGTTTCGCCACGGTACAATCAACTTGGAAAATCGCTGCCGCGGTGACAGGCCGGAGCGCTCCAACTGCAGACCACACCCACTCTACTGTGACGTTGGTCGTAGAGAGCCCCTCATTCGTTCGCAGGAAAAACCGTCGGCTACGAACATTGCTAGCTGTTTCTTGTGGACTTCTATTCTTTATATGATTTATATCACGTTTTCTAAAAAAACAAAGCATATATGCAGCCTGAGAAAATAAGATTACGATCACAAGAGTAATATATCCGTGGCTTCTGTGCAATCTCAGAATTCACAGTAGCAGAAAGCAAGGGATGGCGGCGGTATTGTGGCTCCACCTGTTAGCCACTGAACCAACTGCGCGGTGAAAACTGTCGGACAGGCTGCACACTGTCGAGAAGCATGGGATTTTCGCTGTACAAGCGCAGTTAATTTCGGGCTGCACCACTCATTCTTCCCGTGGTATCTGCGGTCCCCAAAAAATCGTGGTTGTGTCATGGACAGCCTTCAAACCCTCCATTTCGGACATCACGTAGCCGGAGAACGCATGGCATCTCCGAAGCGGTAGCAGACGCTCCGGCCTGTGCGATGTTGCTCACTTCGATCATGTGATCCCAGGTTCAATGAGGAGCGTCCTCACCACTTGCGTCACATGTGACGCGTGTGGTGGGGCTCATCACGTGCCTATCGTGAAGGCGAAGGAGGGTGTTTCGCGCACAGGAGGTTCGGGGAGCTATTTCAGGCGTCCCAATTTCGCTACGGTTGTACTAATTGTGGGAAAACTGTTTTCGGCCGCCTAACATTCCATACTGACCAAAGCCAGAAACAAAGTTGTGGGCCTCTAGACTGCTCCTTTAAACCCTAAAACAACAGCAACTTTATTTCAAGATGATGAATGGGGAATTTCACTCGGCACTCTACCCCATTGCTGTTACCCGTAGGATAATTGGGCAATTAATGGGAACCTTGTATCTGACTTGTACAATAGGGAAGAGGTTCGGGTGCTTCACCGGATAGTGGGACTGGCTGCTGATAGCCTTTACCAGTTGGAAGGAAGGGAGGTGCTCTTCCCATCTCCGTCACTTGCACTGCAGCCTGTGTCACAAAGGCAACGTTCCAAGGTCCCTGTGGAGCTGGCGTGTGCAGTTGATGCCCTCTGTAGCTCAGGCACCACAGATGCTGCTGCGTCTTGGTAAGCACGATTAGTGAACGTTTGGCAACTAGTACTGCTTGATTCATGTGAATGTGTTGTTAGCCCAAGTTATGCGCCTAAAAATGAACCTTTAGGCCGAAGCAAAGCCAACGTGCTCGGCTAATTTAGCCTGCGTTTCTTTTTTGTTTTAAGTATACAGAAGTACTTGTGTCTTGTTCTTTTAGGTTGCAAATACTCACAGCATATTTGCAGAAGTATCCCAAATCAGCCAACTCCAAGATTCTGACCAGATTGCTGGATTATCTGTCTCAGTCGTACTCCTCTTGTAAAATGTATGTAGAACATTGTAAACACTTAGTTGAAAAACATGGCAGGTACTAAGGGGCATCTATTACACGGCCACCCTACAGTATATTTAGAGCCTGAAGTTATCGGGAATTATTTTTTTTCTAAATTCGGGGGTAAAAACCGGGTAAATAAATATGTGCTCTAAATTCGTGCTAATTTGAGCGAAAGAACTTCCAGTATGCTAAATTTGGGGAGAAATCGGGCTCAGTTACTCAAACTAACTGTACTGGTTTGGTACAAAGGGTGATGTAACTGCATTTGCTGCCAAACAAGTTAGTGTGCATGCCTACAGGCATCTCAGTGAGGGCAACTTATTGGAAAAAATAAACCCTAAAACTTCAGGCTCCCAGTATATTGCAGCCACACTTAGAACTGAGACACCGTTCAAACTACGTCAGAACGGAATCCAGAGGATCACACACGCATGCCCACAAACGAGCAACTTGGTTAGACTTGACGTTTTACACCCTCCCATAAACATGCACTTAACAAGAACTACAAGCTGACCTTACTGAGCGGTACCGTGCATTGTTTTCCTGAAGAAAAAATAATTTTGAAATGGGGGAAATATTAATCAGAGTGCACCATGATTTAGAATTTTTCTCATTATGCATGAACAAATGCGCATGTTCTTAATATGCAGAGTTCATGTGAAGAAGTGGATGCTGCAGTGCTGCTATGCTGTGGCTAGTGCATCAGAACACTGTTCAGGTCGGGATTCTTCAGATGGTCATAGAACACGTTGGCTTCACATTTGGGAGCAAACAGTGAAGTATGTTCATTGCTATATGACATGCTGTTACAAGTTCTCCAACTAGGCATTTTTGTAATGCATCCCATTACATTCAGACTTCTACTTCAGTGCTAGAGATCTCTAGCTATGCTACTGATTTGAAACTTACTGGATTGTTCCAGATCCGTGTCTCTGAATCAGTGCCTTGTAGAGGGTCACATGCTCCTCCAAGAAATCTTGCGTCAGCGGTTGGCATGCCCATGTGATGACTTTATCTCTTTGTTTTGTCCAGGTGAGGACAACACTTTGAGGGACATTGACATTTGCTAATGTGGGATATGTGGCAGGTGTATGCACACGGTGCTCCTGATGTTTACAGAGGCATTTTCTTTTTAAACTGTTTTACTATAGGATACAACCACCGTCCTGAGCTTCCTGCATTGAGAACTCTGGCTGCTTTTCTGTCGAGTACCTATTGTCTTCCATATAACTGTCCCAAAAGGTTTCTTAATGTGTCGAGAGACGTCACTGGCGTCCCTTTGAAGCACAGGCAAGTCTGCACTGTTGTTTTGCTTACCCTTTAGGTGTACAGTGTAGTTGGTCAGCATCACAAGGAGTTTCCATATAAAGGCGTACTGTACCTGCTAAGCGACCATAACCAAGGTCTCTAAATAGCACGCTGTTAAGTGTTCGATAAACCTTCAGCATTGCAGTTTCGGCCTAATTGAGATGTCACTGCATAGTAACGTAGTTCACATTTATTCGGAAGATTGGCTGTGTGATGAGCAGTGTTATAACATGAGCATTACTTGTGCCATAACTGGATGTTAACTAATTATGCGAACACATCCCATTTAATTATTTACCCATTACTCCAGATGATATGTGCATTCCACACGCAACACTTATAGCGTATAGATGTATTTTCTTTAATAGGTACCGCATATCCCTGCTTGAGTGGCTATTACCAGCTTCGCCGGAAGAGGTTGACATTCCCACATTCACAGCCACTCAAAAAGCTTCACAAAATTCGCAAAGGACCTGTTCCAGCAGTTCGCTACCTCTGCTACACCACACAGGAGAAATTCTTGCTTCTCTATGCCTTGGCCGGACGGCAGCCCTTACATCCTGGAAGGATGGAACGATACAAGGTTTGCAAAACATATAGCTCTTATTGTAATAATGTTGTCGTCTTCTGTGAGAATACATGAGGCATACTACGTTTCATTACATTACATTACACCTCAGTTCACTGATGTTGTGTGGATTTAATGCAGCCAAGTCCTGTGAGTTGACTTGTTCATTATCTTCTATGCAGGTGAACCTGACCTAAGAAGTCAGCTGGAAAAGAACTTGCTCTGTAGGTCATTGGTGTGCTCACCATTGCCATCTGTTGATGACACCCTGAAACTGGAGGAGCATGACTCCCCTTCAAAAGTCACATTCCTTGAACCTATATGGGAAGCCGTATTGGACACACTCATGTGCTCGTGCCTTGCATTAAAAGAGAAGAATGAGGTTAGACTAGCCAGTGTTGCTTCTCATATAAGTGCATGATTTGTTGCTGTACTCACAGTGGTAACATTCTTCACATGCAGACCGTCTCTTGCCTTGAAAGATGCTACGTCAGCATAGCCGTCCTACTTAACCTCTGGAATTCGCAAGCTGTCGATGAGGCCTTCGTGTCTACTTCTCCGCTCACTTGTCAGATAAAGGTTTGTGTTGCAGTATGTGTATTGGTGTTCGTGCTGCTCAGACATAGGTGCACAATGAATAGACCCTTGTGCATTAATGTTTTGTGTTTTTTTGGAAATGAGGGAGGCAAAAATCTGGTTTAATTTCAAGAGCCGCAAAACAGGGTAAAATTGGGTGGTATTGGGTGGAAAAGCAGATTTTCGGGTGAAAGCACTTCTTGCAGTTCAGATGAACACAGGCAACTCTGCTGAATGCACAGTGCTTAGCGTTCTATGTACATGCATATATGCATGCATGTATGTATGGGCATGCGTTCTGTATTGGTGGCTGAATAGGCACTTTGGCAAGTTGTATTTTATGGCCTTTGGGGTTTTATCCTATGTGACGATGATGCAAATCGGGGGAGTAAAATCGGGAGATTAACCCTAAAACACAAGGCTCTAATAATGAACAGTACAAGCATGACGTGAACTGATGTGCTAATAGATTAACAGGTAAGCACGTGAATACAGTAGCAGCAAGAAAGTTGAGGGAGTACATATACCTGCCATGCCCTCTGGACTTGTTATACGACTCCTGCATGGTGTGCTCTAATGCATGGTGTCTCCTCATGCTTGGGGAAAAGGGAGAAGGCAAAAGCATTAGAGAGTATCCTAGAGCCACTGTAACAGCATATGATAATGTGACATGATTTGAGTGACACCCATTTTTCGCTCATAAATTGCGGCAAAGTTTGCTCATCCTTAAAAGAGTACAGAGGGCCATCCAAAATATTTTCAGCTTAAGACATCTGATGAAAGTATATATGTCAGTTTGCCGAATGGCACAAAAGGGTTTTGATGCATGCGGTTTTTCCCCCAGAAAAAAAATTTACACAAACACTGCCGCGCTCGTTCACTCTTGACTCGCCCCCCTGGGGTGTAACAAGAAGGACAGGGACAACTGATGACAGCTAGCATCTGCACGGTCAGTCGAGGCCAGCGCCTGTCTTTTTCTTTTTGTGTGTGAAGGCTTTCTTCTTTTGTAGTTGGTAAACCTGTTCCCTCGAGGGGGGGGAATTAGGAATTAAGGATTTCATTGTCGCGCCGGAGTTTTTCTGCGTGCAATCTTTCTTCAGAGCTCTGAACAGCGAACTAGCAGATAATACTCTGAGCCAATCAATATAGCCAACCTGAGCTAATCAATGTGGATGATGTAACATCAGCACAAGGTCTCTCCACCACTGTTGTGCATGGTCTCTTTTTATGGCATAGGTGCTTTAAATTCTTTTTCTGCAATAATTAAGACTTTGTTGGGGAAATTACATCTCATGGTTCATTTTACTTGCCTACTTAACAGTTTTATAGGACGAAAACAGGGTGTTAAAAATGACTTCTTTGCTACTTCAAGCCTGATGTTGCAAAAATGCCTTAGGCGATGTTGGGGTACTACAGGTTAAGTGTGCATCCGTGTGTATCAAACACAGCATTGTGGCACTGCATAGGGATCCTGAGCATTTTCTCATAGTGGGGCTTGTTATTTAATTCCCCACATTCCCACCAGCAATGGGGTAGAGTATGGCCTGTGGCGATGAACCTCCCCACTCTCCATAGCAAAAATAAAGTTGTTGTTCTCATGGTTGTGTTCCACATGATGGGCGCTCCCATTATCATTTCCATTTGCAATCAAAGGAGCACCTGGTACATTGTCAGCAGCTTTTTGTTAACAGTATTGCAAGGCAGTGACTTGAGCATCTGTCTGTGTGCGTTTTGTTATTATTTTGTTATTTATTCATGGTTTTCTTTGCTGCAATTAGAGCACATATCACTGATTTACGTTAGCTGACACATTAACTGATTTATGATTCTAGTGTGGCATTAGTGTAGAGTGGTGCTGCTGTAACAGGTTTTCTCTTTGCAGAGGCTTTATACCCGTTTGCAATATCAGCTACTTCAACTTTAGTTTGAAATTCGCATTCTCCTGCCACCACCAGAGTGTCTCTCTTTCTTTGGCTGTGTAGGACTGCATCCTCATGGCAGAGAAGGAGATGTTAGAGTCCTTCAGTCAAGCCTCGCAGAGAAGTGACTCCCCTGAGGCTAAACTGCTCCATGATCTACTTACCCTACTTCAAGGCATTCTTTCGTACGTTGAAAAATTCTTCACCATGAAGCACAATGTGATAAATACGAGGGATTTGGCATCGTGGGTGGAAGGCCTGTTTTCGTCAGAGTTTCCTACAACACTAGTGAATCTGTTGCAGAGAAAAGTGAGTTGCAGCGCAAGAGTGTTACGTAGATCATATCATGATGTTGTATCTTACGGTACATCCATTTAGGACAGCTCAAGTTTGACAGGCGCCGAGGATCTCGACACATCAGCATCTTTGATGAGGACAGAAGACCCTTATGGATTTGCAGAGGAAGTATTTCAAGATGACTTTGCACCCTTCTCCCAACGTACACAGCGGGCAGAAAACTGCGGGAGTTCCTCCGCAAGAAAAGAGCCTAATGACCAGTTTGCGAGCATTTCAGGCGCTAGCACTTGTTCGAGACGCAAAGGTATGATCTTATTAAAATATTTTAATTATTATTTAATTTTATTTATAATATACAGATATTTGTATATATTTACTAAAATTTATTTTATTTAATTGTTATAATTTTTGTTCTTTTTTCGCTGCGAAGCTGAAATGCCTCCCTGTTTTTTATACTCAGAGTTACAAGGCATCCTGTCTCCGGAACATCTTTCCCAAAGTGATTCCATGAGCATGTTGACTGTGCAACTGGCACTGTCATACTTGCGTGTAGCCAGCAACACACACGAGAACTCCTTTCAAGATGAGCTCCTCCACCTTATTGATTCTGCTGTTGCTACCAAGGACCCCCAACCTTACCCTGCACAATTTGTAAGTGCAAAGTTTTCTTGAACATCTTAACAAAGCTATAAGGCCTGTCCAAGACAAACCTTTCCTGGGTGCATTCGAGAGAAAAAGAAAGAATATGAGGCAAAAAAAAAAAGGAAAGAAAAAAGAGTGACATAATATAATGTAATGTGTAACGTTGTACCAGCGGCATGGCCGCGCGGGTTAAAGCGCCCCGCTCGTTGGTGGTAGCCGAGGTCGTGCTAACGACTGGGAGATGGTGGGTTTGAATCCCACCACAGGCTGAGCTGTCTGAGGTTTTTCCCTGAATTTTCTGGCTGACTTCCCAGGCGGACGTCGGCACAGTTCCCTTTGAAGTCTGCCCAGGACGCAAAATAACTCCCCTGTCCCCCACTCCTTCCTGCTGTCTGCTTCCTTCTATCTTCTTCCTGCTATATCTATCTCCATCTGTCCACATCTGTACGCCACTCGTAGCCACAGTTGCTTCATGGCGCTATCACATAATTAAGAAAAGTACATAGTATCGCCCACATACAAAAGTGCAATTACGTACCTAGTATGCTAACATGAGCTTGACAGTGAGGGATCATGAAGTTAGGTTGATCCTAAAGAAATGGTAGGAAAACCGTAAAAAAAATCATGGTCAATGTTAGGTTACCAGAGTATATAGTTTGTGATCACCTCGTTTCAGTTTTGCTTACAGCAAATGCGAAAGGGCAATAACTTATACATGTATGTACGATGTCATGGGCATGTATGGGGGACGCCATGTGAACAGTATAGCCTCTTATTATCTCGGGCACAACAGAATTCAGAAAATGCACCCTCAGGCCTCCATGAAACCCATGAAAGACACACTCGTAGCAGAAGAGAAACATCGAGTGAGGGACTGAAAAAAAGAAGCAAGTGTTTAACAAAAATTGATGAAACATTTGCCAACTATGTTAAACATGTGGTATAGCAATATCTTTAATGGGTCCTTATTATCTCTCAAAGTAATGTAGTGTATCTTGAATAAACAACTTAATCTTATACCAGCATAAATATTGACCCACATGCAGCATGAAATTGTACAGCACACTTCTGGTGCATATTTGCTCAAGGTAAAGTTAATTTCCAAAACTGAACCAAAATGTCTACAAAATGCTATGCTGAAGTGTTGTTCTGAAAAGGAATGTCTGCGTGGTGAGTCAGCTGTTTCTTTCGTTGCTTCGTGGTGTCACCAGTGTTGCCATGCAACCACGTGTGTGTTCTAAGGCATGCCTCTGAATGCATAAACGTCGAATGCAAGCCACTTTGTTTTCTTGTGCTGAAATATTATATCTCCAGCCTTCTTACAAAGTAT
This sequence comes from Ornithodoros turicata, assembly GCF_037126465.1. NCBI lineage: Eukaryota > Metazoa > Arthropoda > Arachnida > Ixodida > Argasidae > Ornithodoros > Ornithodoros turicata. The sequence goes on from NC_088207.1 coordinate 37,820,166, forward strand.
GTATCTCTTTATTAGGGAATTCTTGTTCTGAGGGAAGTTTTGAAAGGAACATTCAAGTTACATGATGAATACTTGCATAACATCATCGAAGCATTGAGGTACGTACACACCCTGTTCTGACTTCGAGCGCTAGGAAAATGTAAACAGTTAATGCAGCATCATTCATTATATTAACAGTTACCTTCACTTGAAAGTAAAACTGTATCTGTACCCCTGAGCATGTGATATCTGGCCACCTATTTGGTATTGCAGATTACGCACAGCAGACTTTTTTGGTCGCTGTTTACCTTGCCTTTGCTAGTGTGAGCCTTCTTCGCTACTTTTCTCATTGTGCAGTTCTCTTAACATAGGGAACTAATGAAAGCACACCAGAAACATCACGAGCTGTCTGCAGCGCTTCTAGAGTTGGCTCAGATGTGTCTTCCTCGAGTGAGTCGCTCCAGCCAAGGGTGTGACGCCAGGAAAAAGTTCATTTTTATCCTGGAGGGGTACATGTGAGTCTTTTGTCCACTCAGCCGTGAATTAATCCTGTAGCCTGAAAAGTTCTTACACGCTATTATAACTATAATTATTTTTTTGTAGAACGCTTGAAAGACAGCAGAAGTTAAACGAGCACGTCACATACCAGTTAGCTAAGTTGCTTTTTGACTGCTGTAAGGTGAGAACTTTTTTTTCTTTTTTTTTTGTTTTCGTTTGGCTTTTCACTCGAGAGGTGTTACCTCCTTGTACGTACTGTATGTCTTAATACCTGTGTCCATCAAGTCCGAGTTTTCAGACTTTCCAGATTAGTCTGGGACTAATGCATCAGAGTGTTTGCCTACCTCTACCATTACTTTATTGCAATCGTAGCCAGTCTGCCACAAACTGTAGGGATGCATTGATGTGCGTCTAACGGAGAAAGATGAAAAGCGTTCCTTTGTGTACTCGTAGATTCATCCTTTTGAATGTCCAGTGGTTAATGTTCTCTGTAGTAGCTCAGAGCAGAAAACTGAAGCTTGTGAGGTTGCAACCTATAGATAGAGCCAGAAGTTTTCGGGAAACATTTGTTTCCCAGTTTGGTTGGTAAAAATCCGGGAAACTAACATGTGCTCTAAATTCATGTAAATTTGGGTGGAAACAATTTTAGTATGCTAATTTCGGGGAGAAATCAGGCTCTATTACTAAAACGAACTGTACTGGTTTGATACAAACTGTGCTGTAATTGCGTTTGCTGCCAAACAAGCTAGTGTGTATTCCTACAGACGTTTCAGTGAGGGCAATTTGCCGCGGTAAAATTTGGGTTTCACCCTAAAGAGGCATCCTTCAATTCGGGGAAAAATGGGGGGGCAAAACCCTAAAATTTCAGGCTCTACCTATAGGCTGTCAGTAAGCATTATAGCAGAGAATAGACATTTTCAAAAGGAAATGGAGTGTGTCACGGCTTAACTTCCTCCTTCACCCTCAATCGAACGAGGTAGCCAAGAAGTTAGTTAAGATCTTAAGTTAAGTTAAGCTCGTTAAGTTTCTGTTGACTCTAATATTACGGGCAATAAAGTGCAAAAATTTCTTCTTGTGGAGTGCATGATGCCCTTGACAGCAACACAGAAGGTCGTTTGTGATTTATGCAGAAAAGAAACCGCAATTCGTGCTTTCCCTTTTCTTTCCTTCTCGAGAGACACGACAGCACAGGCAGCCACACATTGGTCTCCACGAACGATTTCCTACAATTATTGGACACTCTGTATAGATCTTTCTAGCCTACCCTTGCACTGTGTTTCCGTACCCTAGGAAACAGACGGGTTTTGTTTTGTTCTGTGCAGCTACGAACCGTGGTTGCTGCCCTGTTTGGCAGGGGTCGTGGGTTTAAACTCTGTAGTTGTTGACTATGTGGAGTGTAGTATGTGTTTAAAACTGTCCGCAATGCATAGCGTTCTCCGTGAAAAGCAGCGGGTGGCAGCCCAGCGAGGGCAATATGGCGGATACCATGGTTTTAGGAAAAGCTTTGTCTATACACTGCCGTGTCACACTTCTTGAGATGGTGAGAAGGGAGAAAGCGTAGACTGCGGTTTCCTTTGTGCACAGATCACGGACAACGCAATAGATGAATCCTGTTCCTTTTGTATTGCTCTCAAGGGAACACAATCTTTCCTAATGCAAGGAGAAATTTTTGTACTGTATAGCCCCTTTAAAAGTCTACCTGAAGAACATAGGACAAACTGAACGACTGACAAGCAACCAAAAAGACATGACCGAACAACTCGGTACTAAATTAAATGATAATTCGTTGTTTTACATCCCGAGACAACTATGATCTCTACTAAATTAAAGGTACTGTAAAGCAGTAGACAAGCATGATATGCCGGTGATGTGACTAGAGACTTTGTTGCTTCTAAATACCATATGCGGAACCATACGACCAATAACGCGTTATAAATATTTTTAACTTGCCATGAAAGATGCGGCGTAGTGGAGTGGTGCTACGCCTGGTGTCAAACAACCCCCTGTACAGCGGGCAACATTGAAACTTGGTATTACACACTGTTACATCGGAACTTCGTTATTTTGGTAACCATATTATTAGTTTTCCTGTTTACCAATGCATTCTGAAACCCCTGTTAACAGTGTTTTTTGCAAAGTAACCCAGCGCTGGCCGCTGTTCGATGGAGGCTCTCCCTGCTTCTCTACTGCGTCTGCGCACTCCTTCTGTTCGCAGCCTCTTTCGAACGAACAAACTCTTTCTGTGAACCTTTGTGAACAAACAAGTCCCGACGCTGTCTGGCTTCTTGAACATCTGACACATTTTTTTTTCAACGGCTCAGCATTTCATTTCAGTTCGCTTATCTGTTTATCCTCAGATGTGGATCGTTGTGTGGATTGCAGGGGCGAATTTTATGGTGGATTGTGGTGGATTCTTATGTCAGGCCCAGTGTTATACGCATGCAATGTGGTTGCCGCCGTATGTGTCAGGAGTACGGATTCATTTCGAATACCTAGTACAGTGTTGCCCGTAATCTTCAATTGTAATTTTCAAATTAATTGCACCGTCGATTGGAATGAAGCTTGCGCAGTTTTTGTCCTGGTGGCTTGGACTATCGAATAGCCACACCAAATGACATTTGGTCGGTGCTGCTTTACAGTACCTTTAAAGCTTTTGAGTACTGGCAGTGGCTTGAATCATGACCTTGCGTCCAAATATAATCTTTCTTCCTCTGGAGGGCATGAGCGCCCTGGACTCAATTCCAAGGTTTCTTTATTTTTTGCATGTCCTCTTACATATATATTTATGCAAAATTCATTTTTTAATCGTTTCTTTTTTTATGCAGTCTACTCTTTTGTCTTGTGAGTGCCTGTAATTACTTTGTTATCTCCCTAGGATCCCCACTCTGAATGGGTTCAGATTGCTGTTGACAACAAGATGCAAAAAGTGTCTGAATTTGCAACTTGCTTTTTGGGGAACCAGTATTCTTCTGTACGAAGCCTTGCAGTTCAAGAAATCGCCTGTTTCTTCTCTGACAATAGTGCAGAGAAAGACATGAAAGTGTTTGACACCGTTCTAGGCCAGTGTCTCCCATACGTCACTAATGCCAGCGTAAGTTGTGTTTACCGTACTCGTAAGATGAACCTGGCCGAAGCATGTGAGACTCACTCGGGGAATGTACAACTTGCAATTAAATTGTGCAATTAAATTGCAATTAAAGTTACATAACTTGTGTGCGACTGCACATCCTGTACGAAAGTCATTCATTGTAAATAACCATGTTCTCCCATCTTTCTATCCTTCAAAAGCAAAGTTTTTCCGAAGGGAGCACATTTAGTTGTACGTATCTTTCTAGAGAAGGCTCTCTAAAAACATACAAAGTACTTCACAGCATTTGTCTGCCAAAATGCCTGGTTGCCATAATGTTTAAGTCAGCAAAATGGCAACATTTTATGAGCCCTTTCACTGTTTGTGCTTGTGACTGATCGAGTAGACCCTGACACAGCATCCTTGTTCATTTTTCATAAAAGGATGCCACATTGAGCATTGACACCCAGAGCAACAATCACTTCATGTTTCTGTCAGCAATGGCTAACATAGCACATGTTAGACCAAACCTGACTGGGTTGTCAGTTTTTGCTCTGCTTGACCTGGTCCGACTGAAGAAACTTCCTGCAGAGCAGGTTGCGAAGGTATGTACTGTGTTGTCATACAATAAGTCAGTGACACACTATGTCAGAGTAACCTTTACTGCTTTCATCAGTTATAAACGTTGTGCTGAGCGTTTAGGATAAATTAAGTAAAATTTGTACATGAATTTCAGATGCTAAAATTTATAGCTGAGAGGCAGCAAGGGAGCTCATGGTATGCCTTCATTTCAACCCATCTGGAATATGTGATGTATGAATGGCTGAACAAAGCCTACACACTGCTGTCCCTTCCCATTGAAGCTATGGGATATAGTACCATTAAAGAATTCCTGACGTAAGCGTACCTTTTATTCAGGGACAGCTCAAGTAAAAAGTACTGAATCCTTTCATGCACTTTTGTCTTACAGGTACCATTACAAGGTTGTGATATCTAATGCTGTCCTACAGAACAGTTTGGAAACTGTATCTTATGTCAGCAGTATTCTAGATTCCTCTCAGAAAAGTCTGATTGCAAAATGCATTCCAGTCATTCTGAGTCGCACCTTGCCATACATCGCATGTAACAGTTTCATGCCAAGTGCAATACAGAAGGCAGTTGTGGCTTATGAATTCCTAGGATCTCTGTTGCTGGAATTGGTAAGTTACGCTTGTACAAATTGAACAGCACGAGCAGTGATTTTGTTGTGTAGACGACTAGTTTGCCAACTCTGCTTATAAAACTCCCTTGTTCTACACAAACCAGCTGTATAGGAAAACATAATACCGCTGACATGACATTACACAGTTTTTTGGCAAGGTTGATAATATAACGGTCACACATATTTCTATTTTGTAAGCGTGGAGTTGATGAAGCTAAGGAAAACCGACAACAAAATATGATGAAGCCTTCGGTACAGCAGGTAAGTTAAATAACCCTCTTATTTCCCTAGTACGTTGAACTTTGTTGTACTTTGTTATGGGGATTGTACAATTTGAGCTTGCTCAATAACCAGCTATGATAAAATCAGATGTAATTACCTAAACTGTTAGCAGTGGTTCTCAAACTTCATCTTTTGTAATTGAAACTTCTCAAATGGAGAGCCCTTCAACAACTTTTGAAAGATCCCAAGGGACCTACTTATAGTGAAGCAGGAATAAAGTTGCCGTAAGCAATTCAAAGCACGGTGCAGCTGTGACATTTGCGAAAATTGAGAGACGCACACGCTCCTACTTTGCAGGAAGGAGTCGAATGCATTTGTGCAGGACATGTGTAGCATTCTGTAACAGTTTCCCTACATGTATAGTTTCTCTTCTTTTTGTATGTGTAGTGTTACAATTTTAGGCACTGGTTTTCCCATGTGTTTAATGTTCTTCAATTCTTCCTGAGATTTTGATTGCAATGTTTAGACACTTGTAATTATCAGATCCTCAACAACAACAACAACAACCTGCTTCTCAATATTTCTGTAATAGATAATAAACCAATTCCTGATGAGTTGTTTGGACAAAGTTGTGGCTGCAGTTCTGCTCCTAACTAGCAGTGACAAATCACCTCAAAGGTAACAATTCACATGAGAGGCAAACAGCTATGCCTTGTACAACATTGGGGAAGCGGCAACATCACATTTTCTTTACAGCACACTGCAGAAGAAGGTCTACCCTCCTCGTTTCTCTGCTGAAGTCGTCAAGTTGACACTACAATACATGTTGAAATCCTGTGGTGGTCAAGGAGACAATTCTCTGATAGTCTTCCTTTCAAGCAAGAGGGTAAGCACAATAACGCCACTTTATTTTCATTTATTACAGTTGATTGATTACAGCTGATTGATTCTTCAGAGTTCTTGGAGTCATAAAATTGGTCCGAATTACGGTAAAAAATTTTAGTGGATGGCAAATCCCACACAGGCCGTGCGCTCGTGTGTCGTCGTTTAGGCTGATGGCGGCTGTACGGTCCTACTGTTCCTTTTATGTAGAAATTAATCTGTGCATAAAGTGTGTACGTATTTTGTTTCTATGTAGGACTGTCTGCAAAGCATAGTAGCCACAATATCTAGACGAACTGAAGAATGTGCCGTACAGTTGGCACCCCTTGAACAACTGCTAGACATTGTCATCCCGGGATTTGCAGCTGCAAGTCTGTGTGGATCTGAACGTTTTGTTTTTCGTTCCATCGCGCTCTTGCTGCTGCGTCGCCTGACAGCTCTTTTTGGGTGAGAGAATAAGAAGCATATGATTTTACCCGAATTTTAAGTTGATGTTTGTGTTCATAAGTGCTTTGAGATGCATTGTCCAGTAAAGCTAGGTGCTTGAATGCATGTAGGTTGCAAACGGCTCATTTTGTGTTTGTTCAGCATGTGCTGCAATGCAGCCTTGCTGTGAATTGCTTTCGTGAATGTTTGCTCTGTTTGCAAAGTATCCTTATTCTTTGTACATGTGGGCATAACATCTTGTTTTATATTTTTCTGTTTCTCACAAAAGCAACATAAAGAGAGCAACAATAAATAATGATCAGTTTTACATGGATGATGTTGCCTTGACAATGGCACTCCTCAACAAGCTTTACCAAGCAGCTTCAGCATGCATTCCACAGGTAATGTGACACACTAAAAGGAGCACTGAGGTGACCCCCCCCCCCCCCCCCCCCCCCCCATTTTCCCTGTTTTTTGCTGGTTTTTGTGACTATCCTTGCGTTGGCTGACCAAGAGTGAGGCGCCAGGCTTCTGCCATGACGCTCCAATTTAACAAACGGCTTCGCCATCCATCACCATGGGAACAAGGCCAAGCAGGAGTTGCAGGCACGCCGGTTAATGGACGGCGAACCCGTGGGTTAGATTGGAGCGCCATGGCAGAAGCTTTGCAGCATGCAAAACCGCGGCAGCTGCTGGTTAACCATGGCGAAGCAGTTGGTTAGATTGGTGGGCCATGGCAGAAGCCTTGCGACACGCGAAACAACAGTAACGCTGTGCCACCTCTTAAGTGTGAGTAGATGCTTGGGAAGTGCCTGCCCTCTGTGTCCTCCTGTTGGCCTGCGTCCAGGAGGTGGAGCCTCCCTCGCTCTTGGTCCGCAAACGCAAGGATAGTCGTTTTTGTCTGTTGTCTGTCTTGTCTGTTTGACTCTTCCGAGCCATGTTAAATGTCACCTCATTGCTCCTTTAACTTGACAGTATATGCTTAGTTGGATCACAGTAAACATCCTTGTTTCATAACCTCTGTTTTCCAGGAGATGGAACGGAATTTGTCGGATGTCATAAACTTGGCTGTTCCCTTTGTTCAGACAAACAACAGCAGCATTATAGATCAAGTAAGCACTTTTTAAGTAACCCGTCACTTAGCTTAATGGGTGAGTAGAACAGTTAACAGGAAGAGATGTTGCAAGTGCTCTTTTCAAGATGCCTGACACCATTGTTGTCTGCCAACGCTCCTCGTAAGCCTTGACCACTCTTCTTGGCTTCGCTGTCTTAGCTCTTAGGTTTCTGTGACTTCTGATGAACATTTGTGACTTGATGTGGTGTGACTACAATGCCATGTAAATACATATGAACATTCAATAACATTGAGCACACATGCTGGCAAATTAGCTATGACATATGTTCGTGTTGAGTGCTGTTCTTGGTTCGTTTAGTTGGGTTCAGCGGGTGTAGGAAAAATCGTCGCCGGAAGAAACGTCCCCAGGAAACGATGTCCCCCGGAGAAATCGTCCCCGCAAGAAAAGTAGTTTTCGTCAAACGGCACTATAGCGTAGCGTAGCGGGCGTGTCCAGCTGTGAATAGCCCCCTCAGCCGCATGGTGAACTGTCAAAAACAAGCCTAAACGAGCCTAACCTCTGAAAACTAACCTAGGACCCAGTTCTAACCTAGATTTCTCAGGGGACATTTTCTCCGGGGACGATTTTTCCGCATCCTGGGCTCAGCATAACATGTTGGACCATTCTGTCTCAAAACTTGCTATTTGCACATTGGTACGATGGAGTATTATTTATGGTAGTTCATTCATTGTTTCTGTTCAATTTTGCAGGTGAAATCTCTCATAACATTCTTCATTGAAGATTCAAGGTACAGAAAAGCTTTTCTACATGTCCACCATCTTCCTGACTGCATTGAGCTTCAAGAGCAACAAGACCTGCTCAGGAGGGTCCATTCCAATGACAGAAGAAGCTTTACTGCTGTAGGCCAATATTCTTTATTTAATGTATAAGTTTTATCTAAGCGTCATATTTCTATCAGACAGCCATGCTAAGTGCTAAGCCTAGACAGCCTGATAAAAATGGTAGCTGAATTTATCCTTCCGCTCACTGCCGAAGCAGCCTTAATATCTGCCATATTAAGATAATTAATATTTGTTGTAATATAACAGATTAATATCTGTTGATATCTGTTGATATATCTATAACAGTTTTCCTACATGTATAGTTTCTCTTCTTTTTGTATGTGTAGTGTTACAATTTTAGGCACTGGTTTTCCCATGTGTTTAATGTTCTTCAATTCTTCCTGAGATTTTGATTGCAATGTTTAGACACTTGTAATTATCTGATTCTCAACAACACCACCACCAACAACCTGCTTCTCAATATTTCGAGATAGATTCTATAGATTGATAGCTAGATCTATAGATTGATGTGGTGTTAGTTTTTATTGATCAGCTCTGAGGTGCAAGTGATCCGTAACTTAAATGGATTTTAATAATTTAATCATGTGATGGACATGTTGATAGTGTGGTTGATAGAAAAAGATGCTTTTGTTTCAGGTGATTGCATCTTTTGCTGATTCCCTTGACAACAACTTTCTGGGAAACTTTAAGGATACCTTGGAACTGACACATATCTATTTGACCCGGAACGGAAGGAACCTCGTGCGCATGGTCGGGCAAATTCAAGGTACATGGGCCAATGCACCAAGACAAACATTGCACCCTACAAATACCATTAGTAGTGCATGGTCACAATAAGATGTACTACAGGGCATAAGATAATGCCCATAAGAGTCACGTGCTTCGAGTTGCACTGTGGGAAACTTCTGTGATGTGAGCTATACATACTATTTATAGTAGATGCCTATAGCAAAATATGAGATGCTGTAGAACCAGTTTTCCTGATAGCAATGATCAGACCACAGAAAATGGAAATACACACGGAGCTCAAGAATTCACAGAGCAGTGCGTGCATGCTATATCTATTGAAATCCTGTGCATTTCCCAGCATGTCGAAAATTTCCTCGCTTTGCTGTATGCTCCCTGGGTCTGTAAGCGAAGACCAACTTTTAGAAATTGGGACACTGAACCCCCTCAGATAATGCTGCAAAATGTAGGGAAGGGCAGTACATGCATCATATCACCTGAGACACCCTTGCATCTCTTGCAGATAAAGTTCTGTTTTCCGAAGACATATCACATAGCCCTCTGCACAACCTTGTATCTGGGCTCTTTCGGCTGGCTAAGTCAGGTACCGCCGAGGTGAGGAATATTGTCGTTCAGTAGCAATGTGCAGTGCAGAAGAAACCATGCCTAGTACCCTGCCACATGGGCAGCATTGGAAAAATTAAGTTAATGACAAAATTAAAGGGTCTCACATTATGGTTTCTGCAATATCAGGTTCAAGAATTGGCAATGAAGTGCTTGGGCACACTGGGGCCACTCAACCTGAATGCCCCATCTCTAAATGCTCGTTCAACCCTATCGATAAGGAACACAAGTTCTGCTCCGTGCTCTCCAAACCATTTCTGCTTCCGTTTCCTGTTTACCAAGATGCAGGACTATGTGGTCCATCCCAAGTAGGTGCATGTTTCTACAGCAATTTTGGTTTACAATAGGTAGCACAATACAAAAAGCAACACTGAAGCTTCCTTAGTTTAATATATACAAGCTTTCGCGTGGGGCACCACGCTTCATCAGGTACAAGGTGTGAAGTTCGCGTATACAACTATATATATATATGTGTGTGATGAACACTGGAACATCCGTCCCGCGCAATATCAGTTTAATGAATATCCCTGCCCATGCACGAGCGTGGGTTCGGTCTCTTCGTCGTTACGTCACATATATATATACGGTATATATACAGAGAGAGAGGAAGTTTACAATAAGCAGACCTGACAAAAAGTGGGGGGAAGGTACACACTGAAAAACAAAACAGAGACAACTGGGAAGCTACCAGTTTATCACTACATGAATGTTGGGGGTCAAAGTGGTGGGAGTGAAGGAAAGCAGAACCTCTCATAAAGGACCTGCTTTCTCCCTGCTTTTTTCTGCTTTCCTCCCCTCCCACCGCACTGACCCCCAACATTCATGCAGTGATAAACTGGTAGCTTCCCAGTTGTCTCCGTTTTGTTTTTCAGTGTGTACCTTCCCCCCCACTTTTTGTCGGGTCTGCCTAGTTTCTATCTCACTGTGGATTTTGTTCTCCAATGAACTTCTATGCAGCCCGGCTGTAGCAGACACCGCGTGCCGAGTACTAAAGCACGCTCTTTCAACGAAAACCGGGTGGGAGTTTGCTTTGGAGAACAGCAAAGGACCCATGAAAGACGTTTTTGAGTTCCTCTATCCGTTTACTTCGGAAAGACCACCACCGGTAAAAGCTTTTGCCCTTGGCTTCGAGCTATGACTAAAACGCTATGTCCTACAAAATGCAATATTTTCCTACCTCAACAGTGTGTGATCTCTGAGGAGGATGTGGGCAGTGTCACAACACCAGACTTTTTGCCTTGCAAATTTGACGATCACAGGGAGTGGATCACAGAGCTTGTCTGTACACTCATTTCATATGCTAACTGTGATTTGCTGCAAGCAGTTGTACCCCTCTGTCATGTCCTTGTGAGTACCAGTAGACCCTCATAGCTGCTTATGCGAAAGAGATACTTGTTTGCACGGAAGTGAAGGAAAGATGACATTGTTTTTGCAGCCGGAGTTGTGTGAGCTCCTCCTGCCCTACGTAACCCAGATAGCCCTGAAAGACGGACGCACAGCTGCCATTGTAGCAGACTTTTTTCACCAGCACACTACGCATCGAGCATTGGACTTTAGCAGCCAGTGTACTCTTTCTTCTTCAAGTACTGGTTAGTTGAAACACAATTGCTGATTTGTCTCAGTACAGTATGCCTTTGCGAAGTTCAGAACTCTTTTAAAGCGGAGCACGTTATAGAACACGTTTTTTTAACGTTTGCTCTGGGCACCCCACCCCAGTTGTTTATCAAGAAGTGCAAGCGCAGGGGAGTGGGGACGAGGCATCATCATTACAGTTATGTTCAAGTCAAAACAGGTTTGCGTATTATTGCCCCCTTTCTTTCTTTGCTGTGCAACCCCTACTGGGGGTACAAAAGAAAGAAAGGGGAGGTGCAAGGAGGTGATCTGGATACCTTCACTGGGGCACCTTCACGACATAATGTTGGCATGCTGCATTCTGGCTTTTGCGCATTAACAGTTGTGGCGATTAGCTTCTTATCCTTTTCTCGGTCCCTGCGTACATTCCAGTTCCTTCCAATTGATTCGTTCTTATCAGCAGCACACAAAACTTTCAAAATATAAGGCTTTTATTTATAAGTTTTTATTGACACAAATGTTTTAATGAAGAGAACTTGAGAGAGTTGACGATTGTTTGAGTTTAGCTGTTTGTTAGCTAAAATTTTTTAAGTTTAACTATTTGAGGATTCTCAAAGGTGCTGACAAAGGAGTCCAATATTCTTGGTGTCTTTCTTGTGGTGTTTTGAAGCACAGTAATCATACCCAGTTAAAGTTTCAGGCACAAAGGACCTGACATTGTCATCAGTGTACACATCTAAAGAATCTGTTGCGGTCATGCTCTCTGTTGTTGAGTACCTAACAGTTCACAAGAAGGATGGGTAAGGTGGTTTTCGTTAGCTATTCAGCATCTGCTGCAATTGCATTCATGATAGAGTGTTTGGTCCTGGTCACTTCATACTTCACAGTGCAAAAACAGTCTGGGATGGATTTCATCTTGATCTGAACTTCCTGAATGTTGCAATGGCTGCAGAGTTTTGTGGACGGCACTTTGCTGCCGTTCAGTTCATGGAACTATGGTGGGACCAGAAAGGCAGGTAAATGTGTTGGTCCTATGTATTCCTTTATCTCATTGTCATGAATGTTTTAAACTCGCACATTTTCGTGTTCTTGAGGAAACAAAAACAAATTCTCTTTGTATACCAACAAAAATCTGCAAAGGTTTCTTTTGGAAACCCCGCTCGTCTCTTTCTCAGTTGATTCCTTGCTATACAAGAATATTGTAATTGACGCTGTCTAGACAAATCTAACTTTTTTGCAGAATACCATGTACTCTTCTTATTTTATCTTTTTAAATTTTAAATAATTGGTTGCAAATTTTATTGAAACATTTTTGACAGTGATTTTCGGAATTGATGGGTAGTAGTAAAAAATTGTGGAGTTCCGCTGATGGTGAAGCTACGCCTTTATTTGACTGCTATGTGGTACAGAGAAGAAAAGCACAGAAAAAGGGCACCTGAAGACCAGGATTTATTTGAAGAGGATGTAGCTATCGTGCATTCGGAAGAAAAGGGATGGTGTGCAACACCTTTTCTCTCATGGGACAGCCCTGAAGCTGGACAGGTTAGTCGGATAATAGCAGTTAAGAGGGCACACCAGCTCTCCGTCCCAATGTATTTCCTATGGAACATATTTTATGCTTTTTCTCTGTAACCACCGTGCAGATTTTAACACGGGTGTTTTCACTATAAAGAGGAAGACAAGATGAATCTGATAACGTTCATACATTTCTGATACATGTCGTATGTATTTTACAGCGACGTCACGAATGTGAAAAAAATAGTTTTTCTCCTCCCTCTTTGAACAGGTTTTTATTAAACTTCTATATCCATTTCGAAAAAAACTTCCCATTTACTTTCTCTCGAAATATTTCAGGAATCGATAGACACCAAATTTATATGTCTACCACTTTTCATTTTTATAAAAAAGCATGAAATTTGAGTACACATACACAGCGACTGAAAGCATGTCACTGTGTGGCGCCATCTGGTGACGCAAAGGAGAAATCCGTAAACCGTATCCATCCGTAAACCGTATCCATCCGCCGAGCAAGCGGTGCACATGCGCAGCATACTTCTAGCTCGTATGGGGTGTGGATGGCATGCTGGTTCCTGCATCCTCTTTCTCTCTCTCTTCTGATTACTTTCATGGCCCACTGACTTAGAGCATGGAGCCTTGGAGACCAGTACAAAAGGTTGCTCGGCTGCTCGTAAAGGGATTATCCCCTGACCTTGCATAGTAGCGCCTGTGTAATGTAAAGAGAAAGCACACGGAGACCAAGAACCCTCTTCTTTTCTCTCTCTCTCTCTCTGCACACAGTGCGCATATAGAAGAGTGAGACGAGTTTATTAGCTTCATGTGAAACATCAGTTTGCCCGATTTTGCCGGTTGGAGTTTGTGTGGACTCAGTCAACTGTTTGAACTGTCTCATAGGGCTAACGAGAATCTCTTGTATTTCCGGTTAGTGTAAGCCGGGATTTAGTCATTCATTACAGTATCATCTAGCGGTAGGGATGTTGTGAGTGCTGGTTTTGAGTCCCTCGGTGTTGTCCATTCTTGTTTGCTCAAAAACGCTGGCTTTTTTATAGTACTACAAAAAAGCCAGCAAAATAAGGCAGTCATTAAATACATACTTTTGGACTTAATGACTGTTTTATTTTGCTTTGCTGAAGGACAGGGTATGTTTGTCTGCTATGCAAAGTACGCCAAGCGAACATGCATCTCTCAAGCTTCCTCCTTTGTCCCTGTTTTTGTGAAGTATGTGACCTAATTGGTTGGACACCGAATAAGTGCTTTAAAAAGCAAGTATGTGGTGGAGCATGTGCATTCCCACATGGTCTCAACATTGGTGACAAAAAGTGACTAAACTAATCCAGTGCTTAGTGCAGTGTTGCAGAATTATACAATGTGATTTGTTGTGTTTTGCTACCTTTATTTTGCTGCAGGTTCAGCAGCTCCTCCTTGCTGCATATGCTGGGATTGGGGATGAAGATGGCCTGCATGGTAGCCGGTGTTTGGCTCTTCCCTCTGAAGGCATCTGGGATAAATGTGCTGAACAGCAGGGAGACTGGTGTTCTGTGCTTGCACAAGCTGACCTTCAGGCTGGAGCCAGTGACTGCAAAATTCCCATGGTATAATTTGCTCGTACAATGTACAAAATCATAGTGATGGTTTCAAGACTTTTAAGTTACTTTTTCTTTTTCAAAACTTCACAGAAGTAAAACATTTCCGCCAACTTTGTGCGCAAAGAGCAAACATTCGATTAGTATTTCTCAGGAAATGCAGTTTAAGCTTCTCTGCATAACATATATTGATCTAACAAATAGCATTTCATTGCATCAGTGGTACATGAATACACTGTACACCATTTATATTATCACCTATTTATGATAAACTACCATGAAACACCTTTATATCGAAAAAAAAAAAAAAGAAACAAGAAAAACAGAAAACTTACAGACTATGTCTGCTGTCTTTTGTTAATTATGTACGTGTTTAGCTTCGATTTTCAATGTTTGAAATTCCAGTTCTGAAACACGTTTTGTGGTTTCATTTCATTTATTAAGACCCTTAAATTACATCGAGGGCATTACATAAGAGGGGTGGTACAGCAGAAATAAATAACCATATAATATCAATAAAACCACAAGAGAAACTCAATACACACAGATAAATGTGCATTAGAAAAATATAAAAACTGCTTGGCAGAAGGTGTTTTGAAAAGAATGAAAAAGCGATCAAGTGGGTTGTATTGGCATCATGATTGGAAAACATACAAACAAAGGAATATAACCAAAGGGAATGTTGAGAGTTCAGGCATGCTGGATTATTTTATGTTCTCTGAAACGGCACGTTGAAACGAGGCATTATGGACAGTGCTAACGATGGCATCTGGGAGAGTTGCAAGTTAGACTGAAGTGCTGAACATTCTTTGTAGCTATATAAATGAGCAAGCACCACACGTGGTTGTTGGTTTAGCGGTGTCTTGTCTATGTGTGTTCTAATGCATCTTGTACGACCTTGCTAGGCACTGAGTCAGTGTGGTCTCTATGGCACCCTACATCGTGCCTTCCAACATGAAAATGACTCACCAGCGCTCATGGAAACCCAGAGTGAATGTGCATGGCGGTTGGCGAAGTGGGATCACCCTGTTGTAGCAAAAGGGCGAGTAGGGTTTTAAATATTGCCTGCACTGTTCTGCCTTTTTGCTTGACCAATTTCTGACACTTACATCTGAGCATCTGATGCGTCTCTTGCAGGGCGGAAAGTGTGAGCTTTCACCGAGGCATCTTGCAGACGTTGTCTGCAACAGCTAATGGGGAGGCAGAGGGTGTTGTTGAAGGCCTTCAGATGTGCAGGTTAGAGTAAAGATTGTTTTGTTTGAAGCTTATATCACAATCACTGATTTTCTAACGTAACGAATTCTGCACATAGAAAGTCACTGAGTACGGAGCTTTCAAGTGTTGGAGTAAGTGTAACTCATGGGCTGTACCCACTGCTATCAAGGCTCCACATGTATTCTGTTCTTGAGACAGGAGTCAGTTTGTGCAAAGGGTATGTATTAAAACGCTGCTATCACTCTCTTTCTTTAGTTCCCACTGGAAGCATAATGTAGACTGTTTGCACAGTTTTTTTTATTGTAGTTTTTTTTGTAAATTTTGTAAATACTCTGTAAATTGTATTTACATGTATGTAATTTAATTGTATGTCATTGTATTTATTGTAAATACTCTGAAAAGACATTGTGCCATGTTGCCTGTTTACAGAGCAACACATCCGTCTGAGGTACTTGAGACTTGGCTGGACCGAGCTAGAGAACCTGTTTGCAGCTTTCAGCTGCACGAACCAGCAGTCTGGATGCAGATAGTATTGCTGAAGCTACTTCCCTCTTCCCCAGTGGAGGAACTGAGTTCCCTGTTGGAGTGCTACACATCACAAGCTCGCAAGAGCAACTTGTTCCTGGTACAACAATTTTGTTGCTCCCCTAGCCTGGTCATGAGGTGACCAACGTAGTCAATGTCATATGATGTTAGTGCAGGACACGTGTAGTAACAAACGGTTACTACTGGTCTTATGTAGAGCCTGAAGTTCTCTGAAAATTTTTTTTCTAAATTCGGGGGGTAAAAATCGGGTAAATAAACATGTGCTCTAAATTCATGCGAATTCGGGTGAAAAAAAAAACTTCCAGTACACTTAATTCATGGAGAAATTTGACTCAGTTAATCAAACTAACTGTACTGGTTTGGTACAAATGGTGATGTAGCTGCATTTGCTGTCAAACAAGTTAGTGTGCATACCTATACAAATGTCTCAGTGGGGGCAATTTGCCGGGTAAAACTCGGGTTTTACCCTAAAGCTGCAACCTTCAATTCGGAGTGCAAATTTGGGGAGGAATCGGCTTAAACCCTAAAACTTCAGGCCCTAGTCATATGTGAATGTCATTTGCTGCGTTCAAGGCTTTCTCTATTTCAACCTCACTGTCATGGTTACCGTGATCATTTCTGATTTTGGAAAGATTTACATAATCTAATTGTTATTAGTGTTTCTGTTCTAACTGTCATTGTATAGTAAATTTGGTCCCCGCAAAAGTATGATGTGGAGTCACGGTTTTGAATGGCAGGGGAAAAAAAACTATCTCTTTTTTTTTTTTCTGGAAGGTTGGAAAGTTTGGAAGACAAAGTATGGTGCAATATGTATCAAGTGTACTTATTCTTATGAGAAGGCAACATTTCCTGGGGCTTGAGGTGGCATGGAAGGCGTGGGCATATGAGGTGGCATATGCCCATTTCCAAATTGGGAGCAGTTTCATCACATGAGATGTGGCGGCCAAGGCAAGAGATGACTCCTAAGGCACTTAGAAGGCTGTGCAGCACCTAACAGTACTACAGACTGCTCGCCTTCTCGCCTACATCTATATATCCAGGAATCTACTGTCTAGATGTTCTGTAGGTTTTCCACCACCTTAAATTTAATGAAAGAATGCAAAAGAAAACAGGTTTTTTCCCGAACTTTTTACATTTTTGTTCAAGCATTGGAATCTCTACTTGCAATATGCATCTTTAACTTTTTTAAAAATTCCTGCATTGCAGTGGGCTGAGCGTGCACTGGAATGTCTGGATGCACTTTCTGTTGAGCAAAACAGGCGTTGGAAACTAGAAAAGTTCAAAGTGCAGTGTGCCAGAGGCAATACAGCAAAGGCTCAGCATATGTTGTGGACATTACTTCAGTCACTTAAAAAGGTAGGAATTTTTTTTATTTGGAAAAATTTTCTGCAATATATATACAGTATATATATATTTGAACACCACGACCTTGCGGCCTTGAAGAAAGGCTAATGGAAACATGTTTGTTGATTCACATTTGTTGACAACGCATGTTATTCTGGACAATTTTATATCCAGGAGGCCACCTCGGATACTGTTTATGCGGAAGCTGTAAAGCTGTACGGAGAGCATCTATGGGAGAACTGTTTGGAAAGCCCAGACACTATTGCTCGAGACTATTTGGAAAAGGTGATCTGCATTTGTTTAGTTTTTTGTGTGTATTATTCATTCCTTCTATAAACTAAGGAACAGAAATTGCTAGATTGGCTTCTGTGACATAGGAGCAGGGTTTAATTCCAGAAACAGTAACAGAAACGAGAAACATTAGCTTCCCTATCATTCCACAGGAATGGAAAATAAAAGCAGACAAAAGATGTTTTCGTCACCGGAAACCAAAAATTAAAAAAATTGGGTGTGCAAAAGCAAGCTGCACATTTACATCATGCACAAAGCACCTCTAGAGCCACCAAAGAGTTGACTTGGGCAATATCGTGCTTTACACCAAAGAATCGGGCTGTAGCTATCATTTGCAGGTTGTCGAATCTAACTATGTACATTCTGGAATTTCTACGTTCTGGAATTTTCCCCACGTAACCACTAACCTCCTTATCTTTCGCTATGTGCCAGTTCTTGCCTGTTGTCCCGTTTCGTCTACGTGTTCGTGAACCTCCTATTTTTCTGTAACCGGTCTGGAGCCTAGATCACTACATTCACATAATCCCCTCCACACTCTAACAAAGCGGCCATTCACTCCAGCCGTAGAAGCCCGTACGGACCCTTTCTTATTCCCTCCGGGCTGTTGACCCACAATTCGCATGAACCTTTATACACGTCACACCTAATCCTTTAAATACCATGCCAGTGATGAGGACGGTGCCCAGAAGAAGAACAGTCTCTGTTCGAAATATCGGCGGCTTCTGTCCTGAGGCATCTCCCTTCCTACATATTATAAAGTGTCACTGACTGACGGCATTGTTTTCATATACATCCCTCTCAGGCAGTGCAGTTGCTGGAAGCAAAGTCTGGAACGGCATGTAAACAACTGTGGGATGCATACCTGACGCTTGCACGGTTTGCTGATAACCGTTACCAAAGCATTGATCAGTACATGCAGTCACCAGACCACCAGGACCAGAAGATGGTCTTGCAGCACTCAGACAAGATCTTGTGCAGCACTCCTGCAAAGCAACCCAGTGGTCGGTAAGTGATAACTCCCTTCACTTCAAGCATCCTAAAATTTTGTCCGCAAATGGTAATGGAAGAAAGCACTAGCTCACAGTAGTGTAACGGTTTAGAGGTTAGTTGTAACTCATCTGGTAGAATGACATGGTTGGAACTGGAAGCAGGGGCTGTTGGGTTAAACTAGGCTATTCCTGTAATTAAATGGACATATTATGCAGAATCTGCTACTGTGCTGTATCTGTGATTAAGGACATTGTTAATGATGTAAGTATGTTGTTACTGTGATAGGCAGTGTAGCCTTGAAATTGCTCTGATGAATCACAAGAGTGGGGCACATGCGAAGCCAAACTTCTTTAAATGAGACAAGATCATCCAGAGATGTTGAGACAAAGTTTGATTTTTCAATGATCCAGGAAGCCAGATATAGTAAGACTTCGAATTCAAAGACAAAGTGAACTGGACAGGCAGCACGTAGAGCGACTGAAGAAGTCTCGCAATCACTACCTCATCCAGGCTCTACAGAATTACCTGCTGTGTCTTCAAGGTACCCGCAGTCATGACCTGCGCATCTTCCGGCTTGCAGCACTCTGGTTCCAAAATTCAGACATGGCAGAGGTGAATCAGCTCTTGCAGGTGTGTGTGTGTTCCACTATCCTCTCATCCAGAACAACTGAAAGAAGTGCTTTGGTATTTTACCCTGTGTGCAGAGACTAAAACATTGTTACTATTTCTATTTGAGAAGTATAAACCAGGCAGAGCTATTCCCTATTCTGCATTAGAAACCATGTTTCAAAAATGTAATCCGTTTTGCTTTCGAGTACTAGTCTGTAGACTGCAGGTGTGCCACGCACAGTTTCCAAGTTAGGCAAAACAGGAATTGTTTTATTATTCCTTGTTTTCTGGTCTCTCCCAGCATGGACTTCAAAAACTGGAGACATACAAATTTGTGCCACTTATTTACCAACTGGCTGCCCGCATGGGCGTCCCACCGTCAAAGTCATCTTTCAACTTCAAGCATGTTTTGGGCCAGGTGAGACTTGTCACTTTGTATGTGTGGGCCTTATGTAACTTTACACAATCGGAATTGTTTGTCGTTTTGGAGATCGACTGCAGTCCCATGTTCGTACCATCTAATCACAAAGGGTTATTATGTTGAACATCTGCAGCTTGGCACCTCGCTTAACTTGTAATGTGTTCTGCAACATTGTTCAATGTGGCACAATCATTGAATTGTTTTGGGTAAAGTAGTTTATTTTAATTTTTGAACAAGATGAGGCAACATAAATGCTGCATATCACTCTTTATTTTTCACATTAATCCTACGTGTGCATGAACTTCTCTCCAAATGGAATGTAAGCTGTGTGTAATGTGGTGCTGGTGTTCCCATTCACAGTGCATGCACACATCCTTTGCCTTTGCCTCAACCCCACGCTTGTAGTTTCGCTCTCAAGAATGCACCTAGAGCACGTTATTACCTGAGATCGCTACTCTAGTATTCTCGGGATGCAAAAAAGCTACAATTGTTTGAGTGCTCGGGCCACTGCATAGTATATAATCGGAGTGGGATGCAAAATGTAATATAATGAATGTTACATACAAAAGTCTTCTGAATTTCCTGTCTGTAGCTCATTGAAAGAATGGTGAAGGACCATCCATTTCAAACCCTGCCCGTTATACTGGCGATGTGTAATGCAGAAAAAGACTCGCAACATTCTGCTTCAGGCAGCGCTGAAACACCTCCTTGTAGTAAGAAAGCAAAGATCAGCGTCGAGGTAAGTGGGAATTGCACAAACAACTCTCTTATTTGCACAGCTTAAATTTAAATCAGCATGGATGGTACCTCGAACATGTATTTTTTTTTTATTGCACGATATGAACATACTACCATTGTGCAAACGTTTCTTTTGGGAGGCATGCATTTCCTGAGAAGATTACGGTAGTTCATAAGAATGTGCTCAACGGCAGCAGCAGAGCCATTTATAGTACGGGTGTGCGAATATTCGAGTTCTCGAATTCAAATCGAATATAAATCACTCGAAGTATCCGATTCGCGAATCAAATATCGAGTATAGTGGAACCTCTCAGTAGTGAAGCTGCATGTAGTGAAAATATGGGTGTAGTGAAGTAAACGTGCGGTCCCAATGTGTTGAAACCAGAGTTTTTAACTACTGATGTAGTGAAGACATTGATATTGTGAAATTTTTTTAGCAGTTCGACTAACTTCACTGTGGAGGGGTTCTACTGTATTCGGTTTTCTAAATATTCGACTCTTCCACGAATATGAATGACACCACCCCTAAAGTGGGCTTCATCCGATGCCTCCCTGCATGAGGTGACACTGGTGTCAGATGTCACCTGCATGAGGTGACACGTGACACTGGTGTGCTCACACAGAGAAATGATAGATCCCAAGTCACATCCATTTACCAAACAACAACAACTTACACACCAGGCACAGATGTTATGCATAACGTTTCTTATTATGCACTTGTGTTACTGCTGCCCAAGAAAGGGAACATAAGAGTATATCGACACTAGCTTGGTAATAAGGAGGCTGATATTGCTCTATCTCTATTCCATTTCACACATTGCCTTAGGAACGTGTGGAAGCAGCTCAATTGCTAGTACAGAGGGCAAGAAAGAGCTCTCTTGCACCAATTGTGTCAGAGATGGACATACTGATGGATGCCTACATGCATTTGGCCTATCTACCTCCTCCACAGATAAAGAATTCAAGCGGTTTGTAGATCTCCTACATCCTGGTGCATGAGCTATTGATTTTGGATGTTACAAGGATGTTTGGATGTTTTGGATGCTCAAGTGTATTTGAATTTTTCAAAAAAATATACACTTAATTAATTGTTATCAATCAAGTTAGTTTCTGCAAATTGTAGGGCACGTGCCATGTGTTGAAGTCTGTAAAAGAAAACTGATTATAGCCACGTAGTCATATGCGAAACAGAGTGTAACCTATATCAGGAAAATGGGCAATCCTGTATGAGATTTAACGTCTTTCCTAAATCCGTGTAGTCACTGCTCCATGCCACCCAGTGTAGTTGTAGTTATAAGGGAAAACATGTACTGTTTGTAAGCAAGACAGTGTAAAAAAGAAAAGACATGAAATAAGATTCTTGTGTGCATACAATTTGTGAATGGCTCTGTGCATGACTTGCTGAACTGCATCAGAAACCACACAAATTATGAGTGCAAAGCACCAGCATTGCTTCATGGATTCATAAGTGATGGTGTTTCTTAATGTGCTTGTGTGAATATTCATATTGTGAAGATACACTTTTTTAAATTGGTGTTGAATGCATTATTTCTTTAAAAAATGCGATCAAATGATGTCATTCCATTGTGATAAGATGTTTCCATTCTTATGAGAATTTTTATTATCCAGGCTTTAACATATTTCAAAAGCTCCTAAGCCATGTGTAATATCTATTCCAGGTGTGACACTTCCAAGAAATGCTCCAATAGTGAAGCTCTCTAACCTGAGTCATATTCCAGTCCTCACACAAACGGTTGAGGTAAATTAAGTGTTTAATGCAGTGCAAGACATCGTAACTTTCCTATGCTGGGGTTCCCACCTAACATGATGATGTGTCTGTCTATTTATAACTGAAGAGTCCCGTATTCCTGAATCCTTGTTTGTTTTGGTGTCATATCGAAGGAAGCAGTGTCAGTCTCTGCTCTCTACAAGGTGACATGAGATGTGTGCAGCTTCGCGCAGTAAACCTTGCCACACAGTACCTAGAAAGTAAATTACACGTTGAACGTTACCTTAGCTTGGCACATTACAGAGTTCAATTCAAGAAATTAAATTTTTGTTCTACTAAAATTTGATCAAATTACTTGCAGTACGTAGTAAAAGTTCACGAAGCTAAGTACTGTTGATCCCGTTATTTCCAGACAAATAGATTTTTCAGTCGACTCTTGGGACACATTATGTGTCTATACATGTCTTTTATTACAGGGTTTCTTTTTTTTTGTTGTTGTTGTTGTTGTTGCTGGGTTTCTTTTTGGATATTGGTAACCACAATATTCACACAATCTTTATGTTGTTTATCTAGGTAGATCACAGTTGCAAGTATGAGAATGTGCCAGGCATCTCCAAGTTCCTCCCACAGTACCACCTCTGTGGAGGTATCAATATGCCAAAAAAAGTAACTTGTATGGGTCAAGATGGCAAGAGGTACACACAGCTTGTCAAGGTAACAGACTTGATGGAAAGCTACTTTTGTTATAGATGTTTGTAGAATATTGCACACATGCCCACAGAAACACTGATGCAGCACATTGGCACAAAAAGCAATACGTAAGGCCATCGGTTTTCCGCAATTTCGCGAAATTTCACAGAATTTGGAATTAATCGTGGAATCCTTCGTTTGGCACAGAATTCCACGGAATCCCTTATTTTTAGGGGTGTGCAGATATTTGAGTTTTCGAATTATAATCTACTATCAGTCACTCGAAGTATTCGATTTGCGAATCGAATACCCAATATTCGGGTTGCCAGATATTCCACTATTTGCCGAATACGAACGACACCTCCCGAAGTGGGCTTCGCCATGTGCTTCCCTGCATGAGGTCAAGCCTGCTTTACAAAATTGTCCATGCCGCAGGGCAAACACAGAGAGATTGTAGTTTAGCTTAAGATAACATTAGCCCAAGTTTATTGTGCATACTTCGCCTGAGGAAGGGGCAGCGTCCCTTACGTGTACACTTTTGTGGTGGCAGTTGGGGATTTTGATTTGATGTCTGGGAGGTTGCCTTCAAAAAGTAAGCTCTTAAATAATGCCCAGGTACAGAAAAGGGTGTCCTAAGGATGTATTGTAAACTCCCCAGGGCATGTATTGTAAACTCCTTCCTATAAGGTTCCTATAAACTCCGTAGATGCTGAAACATCTTTCAGCAGGTATAAAATGATTGCAGGCGACGTACGGCATCAGAGGAGAACACAAGATACCATGTATGTAATGCTCCTGCCGCAACAGTGCTTTTAATCTGTAATTTCATAAAATATTTTTGTTCCCACATTATCCAAGAAAATAAAGTGTTTCCCATTTCAAGCAGCCGTTGACCGCTCGCTGCGGCAAAATCGAGGAATTCACAAGTCGGTGCCACCGAATTTTGATTTTGCCGCAGCAGAAAACCGAGCGTTATTAGCAATAAGTTAAATTGAGGTAGCCACAAAATGGATGGCAAGATCTTTGTACTGCACCCTTGCCTCACCATAAATGCTGCTGCTCTGGTGCTGGACCAGTGCATGTACAGTGTCATGTAACGTGCATGGTTATCATTATCGCATGTAATGTGCACATCATATTTAGGCACCTAGTACAGACCTTTGGCATATGGAGTAAATAAGCCATTGAGTAAAAGGGTAGGGCACAGGTGCGCTGGTACATATTCCAAACAGTAAAACCTGAGACAGGGAAGGAAGGACTGATTAAATGTTCAACTTTGGTAAAAAAATGAGTTTTACCGGGTTTAACCTGAAAACACAAGGCCCTTAACTATGAGGTAGCTAGAGTGGCATAAAAACAATTCTCTGACTGAAAATCGAAGGTCACAGAATTGAACCCACTGTTGGTGCCTTTACCATCAACTGCTATTCTTCAACCTTAAACGAAAACGTCGTACTTCAGGGGCGAGATGACCTCCGGCAGGATGCTGTGATGCAGCAGGTGTTTCAACTTGTTAACCAGTTGCTAAAACAAGATGCCGACAGTCGGGCCTTTAAGTTGCACGTTCGCACCTACAAGGTGAGGGAATTGTCTGTGCATCTCATGAGCCCTGCATGGGCTGTCTTCTTTGGATATTGATAATTTCTCAGGTGTCTCAAACATTGATGCAGTATTTTAAACATTATTTTGAGTATTTTATTTATATTTCTTAAAAAAATTTAGACATCGCAGAATTCAGCGTGGCTTTTACGTACATTTAATTTTGTAAAAAAAAGTGTCAGCATTCTTTAGTGCAATTGCCCACTTTGATAACCCAACACCAAGTTCAATATGGGATGAGCTATTCCAATGAAAGGTTGACTGTGTGTGGTATTTGATGATACCTGTACGTAATATGCCGACTTCACTACATAACTTGGAAAAATTCATAATTTATGTGTCTTAATGTGCTCTCTGTTTCTCACATTCCATGTGCAGGTTGTCCCTCTGTCACGTCGTAGTGGTATTCTGCAATGGTGTGAAGGCACCCAGCCATTTGGGGAGTACCTTACCAATCCAAATGTGGGAGCTCACAGACGGTATCATCCATCGGATTGGTCAGCCATGGAATGCCGTGGTAAAATGAGGGTATGCTTGCAGCCATAGACCGCAGCACTGTCAGTAGGCTTGCGTTGACATTATTAGTCAGTAATAATGTGATAATAATTAAATAGCAATAAATTATGAATGATAATCTTACTGACTTAGTGACTTCCTTTTTGTTTTGCTTCCTTGCTTCCAGAGTGTTGCGGAGGATTCCCCCGATGTCAAGCTGATGATGTTCCGAGAGATTTGTGACAAGTTTAACCCAGTCTTCCGTTATTTCTTCTTCGAAAAGTTCCCAGAGCCAACTAAGTGGTTTGAGCGACGACAAGCCTACACTCGTAGCACAGCAACGGGCTGCATAGGTACACTTCAGTTTTTTACTTTTTCTTCTATGCCTATGTGTTAGTACCAGAAGGTAAAGAGCGTGTTGGTTGAAATTCCGCATGGTAAAATAATGCACAGTCCGTGTTTGTGTGTGCACTTTGTCCGTGTGTGCACTTTGTCCATGTGTGCACTTTGTCCGTGTGCGTTCTATGTGTTACTGTTTTGTAGGGTGGTTTGTAGTGTTACGTGTTGTTTTGCCAGGCTCAGGCTTTCAGCAAACCCCACACCGTGGAGCGTCGTACCCTCAAATCTGGTAAATTAAACCAGAAGCTTTTATGGTTAATATGCGGCATTACAATTTTTCTCTGAACACAGCAAAATTTAATCTATAAATGTATGCTGCTTACAAGTGATACATATACTATTGAAATATGTGTCATTGTATTGCTATTCGTTACGTACTTGGAAATTTGTGGGGCTAAGCTCACAATCTGTTTCCATGGTCACCTTCACTGTACAAGCTAGCCGCTGTTTACTGGCGGTACATGATTTGACTTTCCGATTGAATGTTCCGTAATGGCTCTATTGTTTGAACAAAGTGCACAGCTTTAACAAATGTGGTACTTTATTGCTGCGTTACAGTGGGCTACATTTTGGGCCTGGGTGACCGACACTGTGCCAATATCCTGGTTGATACTCATACGGCTGAAGTCATACACATTGACCTTGGTATGTACATTGCATAACTGTAGTAGAAGACGTATAGGTAGTACAGTGCTAGACTGGGAATACACGCCACCAGAAAACTTCCTGGTGCTGTGACTTCGCCTGTAGTGGTGTGGGTGTGACATCTACCTATATCTTTTTTTTTTTCCTGTTCTGGTAGGCACTACCATATTTTCTCGAATCTAAGACGACCCCCGAGTTCAGGGTACACGAATTTGGGAAAAAAAAGTAAACAGAGATTGGGAGACAGTATAAGAGTCAGATGGGAAACAAATCCCTGCAGAGATTCTGTAAATCTCTACGCAGATTATCACCATTCTGGGCTTGTGTAGGAAACTTGTAGTGTCCCCACTCAGTGATGTGGTCTTCCAATATTTTCTCGTAGGTGTTGCTTTCGAACAAGGCAAGACCTTGAACACACCTGAAACAGTGCCCTTCAGGTTGACCAGAGATGTGGTTGATGGCATGGGGATATCCGGGGTAGAGGGCACCTTTCGCAGGTAAGGGCCTTCACCACAAATTTAGGAAGGTGCATTATTTTAAATGATGTCAGCAGTACTTTCAAACTTCACAGATGCTGTGAGCGCACTATGCATGTGATGAGAAACTCTCGGGAGTCTCTACTGACGATAGTTGAAGTTTTGCTGTACGACCCTCTATCAGCATGGACGCTGAGCCCTGAACAAGCTGCAGCATTGCAGCAGACTAAAAGCCCTGCGACAAAGCCTTCCATGGCATCTGCTTCAACTACTGGTGATAACAGTGAGTGTTAAATCTAGGCAGGATCAGAAATTGTTCATCTGCAATGTAATCTTGTACAACAATACTTGTCACTTACGCAGGCCTGTGAAAAGTTAATTGGTGTCTACCTGTAAACTCGCTAGCATTTTGAACGCAGTGGAGATTTTTTAACTTCAGCAAATATAAACAGAGCCTGGAGTTTTTGGGAAATATTTTTTTCTAAATTCAGGGGTTAAAAATCGGGTACATAAACATGTCTTTGCGAATTTGGGTGAAAAAACTATCAGTTTGCTAAATTCGGGGAGAAATCGGACTGAGTTACTCAAACTAACTGTACTGGTTTGGTACAAACATTGATGTAACTGCGTTTGCTGCCAAACAAGTTAGTATGCATTCCTGCAGACGTCTTCGTGAGGGCAATTTGTTGGGTAAAAATCGGGTTTCACCCTAAAGAGGTAACCTCCAATTCGGGGAAGAATTGGGTTAAACCCTAAAACTCTAAATATAAATCCTTTTGTGCTTTTAGTTTCATTTAGCAATGTGACACATTTAGTTTGACTAGGCGGATTGACTACTTGGATTTCCACGCTGGGGTAATAATAAATCCTACAGCATACATTGATTAGAAAGGTGACTGTATTTTTCACATTTGAAGAATCATTGTTATGATGCAGGATCCCTGACAGAATGTTCTGCACAAATGTTCTGGTTTGATTCCCGACGCTGTCTGGCTTTTTCGACAATTGCCATATTTCGGTTATTCATATTCCGCACAAGTAGCCCCTTTCTCCTGATGAAAGGACACTCTATACCTCTTTCATTCATACACTGTGGCATGATATCACAGTTAAACATGCATAAGGCCCCTGGTTTTCTGCTGCGGCAAACTTGAAATTCCGCGGCACCGACATGTAAATTCCGCAATTTTCCTCGGCAGGCAGTCAACGGCTGCTTGAAATGGGAAACACTATTTTCTTGGATAATGTGGGAACAAAAATATTTTATAAAATTACAGATTGAAAGCACTGTTGTGACTCAGCATTACATACATGATATCTTGTGTTCTCCTCTGACCAAGACAAAGGTCTCTCACCTGCAATCATTTTATACCTGCTGAAAGATCTTTCAGCACCTACAGAGTTTATAGGAACTTTATAGGAAGATTATAGGAAGGAGCTTACAATACATGCCCTGTGGAAGTTACAGGACACCCTTTTTGTTTATTGGCATTATTTAAGTCATTAAAGGCAAACTCCCAGACATCAAATCAAAGTCCCCCACTGCCACCGCTCAACTGCACACGGGAGGGACGCCGCCCCTTCCTCAGGCGAAGTATGCACAATAAACTTGGGCTAACTTTATTTTACGCTAAACTACAATCAATCTCTGCTGGTCCTGCAGCATGGGCAGTTTCGTAACGCAGGCTTCACCGCATGCACGAAACCTTCAGGTGAAGCCCACTTTCGGGCGGTGTCGTTCGTATTCGGCGAAGCGACTAGTCGGATATTCGGAAATCTGAATATTGGGTATTCGATTCGCGAATGAAATACTTTGAGTGATTGATATTTGATTCGAATTCGAAAACTCGAATATCCGCACACCCCTAGTAATAAGGGATTCCGTGAAATTCTGTGCCAAACGAAGTATTCCGCGATGAATTCCGGATTCCGCGATATTTCGCGGAATCGCGGAAAACCCGGGGCCTTAAACATGCAGTAGATGTAAACACGCACTGCAATTTACACCTTAATGTAAAAAAAAAAAATATGGTGTTCTCTCATCAACTTTGATGGTTACCAAGGTATACATTGCTTTCACAGAAAACCGCCTAGCTCAAAGAGTGTTGCTGCGCCTCAAGCAGAAGCTACAGGGCCACGAAGAGGGCGCCACTTTGAGTGTTACTGGACAAGTGAACCTCTTGATTCAACAGGCGATAGACCCTGCAAATCTATGCCGTCTCTTCTCTGGGTGGCAGCCGTATGTTTGAGTAACCTGTGCACTCAGTTTACACACAGGAAAGAAGCAAGAACACCGTTATACCTCAAATTTGAAATTCTTTGCATGCAGAGCTTGAGACTGTCAGTATGCAAGACTACTTAACACAATTTTTTTTAAATTGCTTGTTAAGGTAACTCTTTGTTAGAAATTTCCTGCTTATATTCAACAGAAGCTATAGTGGTTATAGTCAGTGCACCACACAGTTCATGTCAGTGCTGGACCCTTCAAAGTTTTGGAGAGTGATTGTCCGTTTTTTTTTTCTTCCACCTTTTAATTTATGTAGGGTTTTACAAGTAGAACGTATACGTGTATCTTGTGAGGTACTTTTGTTATATAGTGTTCCTTTTCTGTTTACACATATGCTCTACAAAGTGCCAAAGGCAAGGATGCCTCCTTATGAGCTTCACTCAAGTGTGCTCGATTATTTGTGCTGCACTAGTTGTGTAGTACATATCAAGCTGTCCGTGTTTCATTGCCATCACTCATGTGTTCACAAACTAAAGAAAGAGTCACAAATTATATTAAGAATACTTTCTCAAGCAGGTACAATTATTTCAAGCATTCTTGTTTCACTGAACTTGACTGAATTGACTTGAATTATATTCAGAGTTGAAAAAGAAATTTTAGCCTATGTATGGCACTAATTAACCTGACTTTATAAATTTAAGTTGAAAATTTTTGGAGCAAATAGTCCCCCTTTTTGAAAATGTGGAAAGTCCATAACCTTTATATCAACCATGTTCCAATTTAGAACAGTGCGAGAACAAGAAGAGAGCGAGCAAGATACAAGAAAAGCAGTTGGCAATACTTAAAAGATTAATGACTAAAGAGGTGGACTTTAGTTGCGTACCGCAAAGTGAGCTCTTGCCAATTCTTTTCTTAATAAAGCGCCGACACATCAGCTCTACATAAATTGGCCTGTGGCACAAGAACGAAGGTCTTCCCACTTTTTCAAGAAACCAGCAACATTTGTTGCAAGCTTTTTGGTTTCAATGAGCTAAACTATGTGTCAAACTCAAGTACGAACGTAACAAATTGACAAAAACATTTCACTAATTTGCACGTGTATCTTCATTATGCAACTTATTTATTGAAATCCAATGTCAACATAGGTGAAACATTGTGTATGCATTCCTTGCATTTATTCTGTGGACTGATGTTTTCTTGGGAAAATAAGCTCGGTCATGGTAGACAGTATTTCAGGTATTTTCCGTTGACCGGACCATTCCAGAGCCTTCCCAGCTTTATAAATCTGTGATACATCTTTTATGCGCATGGAACAAGTTAGCCAGCACAATAAACGAGACATTTAGTTCCATGTAGTTCCAAGTCTAATAAATGTTTGCTATATTTTTACTATTGCATTGTGAATTTTATCTTCAGTTGGAAATTTAGTTGGAAATTTTTACTTTTATACTTCTGTTACTTCTAAGACATGCAATTAGTTCAGTTACTTGCCCTCAAGTGGGACCCACTTCCTGAAGCTGATACAATTGTATTGATCTTATAAACTCCACTATATTGACGTCACAGCCCCAGTCCATGTGATACACATGGTTACAACAGCAGTTTTTCCTGCAAAAATAAGTTGAGGTACAAGACATTTATCTGCCCCTTCTGTTTTATTGAAACGTTCTATGCACCGGCATATACATGTACAAATGCAACAACAAACTAAACACAACAACTCAAGCAGCACGTGCTTTCTGCAGCCTTTCCGCAATGTTGTTCCAGTTGATGATATCCCAGATAGCTTTCACATAGTCTGGACGCACATTTCTGTACTGCAGATAGTAGGCGTGTTCCCACACATCAATTGCAAGTAGAGGGACAAGACCTAGATATGGTAAGAAACAGGGTTAACAATACCATTGCACTAGGTTACATCATACATACTGAGGTCTGTGAGCAGCCGTACCTGCAACATCCCGAACAGTGTCCTGGTCTTTTGTGGCAGCAACTTGCAATCTTAAGGTTTTTGGATTGTAGCCAAGCCATGCCCATCCAGAACCTTGAACATCAACTGCCATGGCTGACATCATTGTCTTCATTGTTTCAAAGTTGCCAAAATCCTTGTTGATAGACTCAAGAAGGTCACCTGCAGGTCACCATAAATGCAGAGTGCAATAAAGGTAGCAGGTTTGCAGCTGTCTTGTAAAAGTTCATCATATCGTATGAGACAGTTTCCTCCTATATTTGAACAAAACACTAACCAGTTGGTTCGCCACCGCCATTAGGAGATAGGTTGGTCCAGTAGATACTGTGGTTCAGATGACCACCCCCGTTGAATTTTATCTGTGCGGATGCTGATATAATAGTCTGAGGGCAGTCTGTGTAGAATATGGGAAAGACGATAAAATGTGCTTTCGAAGTTGATCAGCTTGAGCTGTCTTACTCTTTGCTAGTCCCTCCTGCAGAGCCTGTTCTGCAGCATTCAGCTTGTTGACGTACGCAGCATGATGTTTGTCATGGTGGACGTGCATAAGGTCCCCAGAAATAACGGGCGCCAAGGCGTTGTAGTCATACGGTAGGTCTGGCAGAGTATGCTTCGATCTTGCAGAACATCCTGCCGCATTCTGAAGCCTGGTTCAAAAGATATGGCGGGTCAGCATAGATATAGTGCATGGGACGACCACTCCAGTTACAATGCAAGCTTATCCAATCGACAGAAATTCTGAACTTTTGAGAGAAGCAGGAGTTGTGAAAAACTATGTCTGTATCATAAGGTATGCTACCACGGAATCAGTGCCGGATTCATAATGGTGGGGGCTCCCGGGCCACTGCGTTTTAGGGGACCGTCTTCATGGTCAGTACTGTGCATGGTGGTTTACATGGTTGGAGGAAGGCCAGGATTTCACAGAATTTTAACTGCAGTGTCACCTACCCTGGGTCCCAGGATTTTGATCTTGGGGGGGGGGGGGGGGGGGATGCCTATATCTGCTGCTTTTGTGGCGCCTGTGACCGGTATTCCAGGGGGTGTTGCAAGATTTTTTTTTCTGGGGGAGGAGGGGGATCCTTGGACCTCCCCATATTACTGCTATCCATATGATGATCAGGGGGTCGGGCCGCGTCAAGCTGCACACTAGCAGCTTTTTGCCTGACCTCCCCCACAAACTTGTTTGGAAAATATAGACTTGAATTGAGTTGATGTACGCAATAAATTACATTAAACAGTTTCTGTTTGATTCATTAACTCGCAGTTGTAGAAATAATTTAAAATTATGCTGCAGTAGCACTGTACTGTGTAAAAATTCTGTTTGGCCGAGCTTAAGTGACTTCTTGAAGGCATATAAATATTTTTAAAAACTGGATTCCTTTCTACACATAGAAGGTGGATTTTGCGAAGGTGGGGGGCCCGGGATTATGCCCCTTTAAATCTGGCACTGCACGGAGTACTCAATCCAGTACGATGACAACACGAGGTCAACGGGTCACGCAGCAAAAACATTCTACTTTGCAAAAAAGAACTAACGTGCTACCTTCTTATAGCGATGCTTGCCGCTCGTGAAATGATCATTTTCGCTTTTGTTACGTCGAGGAAACGTGAGGAATGTGTATTACAGAACGCACAGCCGCAAATTCAAGCAAGACGAAACCACGAAACTCGGCCAAACCGATACGACTGGCTGCCGGAAGCGGTATCATGTATTTTACCGGAAAATGGAACGCATTATTGCATAGCAACGCGAGAACACAACGACACAACAACGTAGGTTCGGTATTCTGTAGAGGATTCAAATGCGATTTTATTTTAATTATTATAAACACAGAAATAAAGTAAAATAGAGTGCAACGAGCATAAAATTTATATGCTTTTTTTTTCTCTCTCTCTCTTTTTTGTGCATACAGTGTACACTGTGCGCACTGTGCCTAATCGTGACAATCGTAACAACCTTGGCTGCATTGGAGTTTGGGAGCGTTCTCGCTGTCGTTGTTGCCGTAGACCGCTTTTCTGTTTGCGAGGAAATAGTTGCTTGTTCCCGTATTCGTGGTTCAGCATAGACGTCAAATTGTGTGGGTAAGGGAAATCCTGGACTATGCAGGGAAGATTTAGGGGAATTGAATTCCCTACCTCCGGCCTACCTCCCGCCCAGACGAACAAACTCCAAACTGGAATGGTGCCTACGTTCGCTACGTTATGTGACATTACGTTTATTGTGGTGCGCAATTAACACAAAGTGAGTGACCCCTCCGCCTAGTATATGTGTTACGCATCAGCTAAGCATCGTGTGATCCTCGGAACGTCGTATTTCGTAGAACGCAACAGGGTCGCCACAACCAGTCCGCTTTCAAGAGAGGGCGCCGCTAAGCCTAAACGAGGTTTGGCTGCAGCGCTTAGTAAACTGCCTTTGATTCCGGATGGATGGCCGTGTAGAATTGATCGAAATATGCGCCGGTTTGGTCTAATCATCAGTGGTGAACACTGTACTGTCTTTAGAGGTCCCCGTACTTTGCCGCAGCTCGAAAAGTGAAGGTTAGTGCTCTCTGCCATGGCAAATGCTAGTTCTAGCAAACACAAAGCGACGTACAGGTTCAATAGATGGAATTTTTCCTTTGTGGTTTGGATCGTGTGTGAAAAATGTGGTGGCATTAGAACGCAACAAAGGTGGTTGTGTTCGAAGCTTAGTGAAAATGCCGTCAACCATTCGTTTGAGAGCGCGCCGCGGTTGCCTAGGGGATTCGTACGCAAATCCTCGCCCAGCCGTTGTCTTCTTGCGCATTCATTCACGCCGTGTTAGAAATATCGATGGTGATCAGTTTGAACAACCTTTGAAGCAAACAGTGAACGTGTTACTATACGTCATGTGTGGCACAAACTACCAGAAGAAGCGGCGTGGGCCATGATGTAGTGTATAGCTGTAGACTGATATAGTTTCTTCCATTTGTTTACCTTTTTTTTTTTTCGGTTTTCTTAGGGAGAACAAACTTGCTTACTGGACATTACACACCCTTTTACCTGAACACAATGTCGGAAAGGAATCAAGTTGGTGAAAGTTATCAGGAATTTTCCCCAGAGGTCAGGGAGACCCAACCGGTTATGGAACGACACGTTTGTTGGCAGTCTAATAAGTGTTTCAGTGTATAGTATTTCACTATATATGAATATAATAAGTATTCAGTGTATATAAGTGTTTCAGTATTCCACATTAGAATGGCGCCAAATGTGCTGCAGGAGAATTTAACGTTTTCTTATTCCTTATTACGTTCAACTACGAAAACCAGAAAGGAGCAACACTTCCTTGAGCCTGAGCAATACACTTCTATACACACAGGTTATAAACACTGCACTGTCTTCTGGTGTTTAACAGATGCCGATGCTATGTTTCAGCTGAGCGGGACTATTTGAAGTTTAGATGTGTACATCGCTGTAGTGTCCTTGACATGGTCCTCCACACTTTGCATGCTGTGCACTTGCCTATTTATCAGTGTTAGAGCACAGCGCAGTGTCGGCTCACAAAATTCTAGTCTACCGTACCATCACTGGCACTGTTGCATGATTACGGTCATACGTAAATAATTCAGTAAACGCCTGTGGGTAGGGGTGAGCACGGATAAGATTGACAGTATCCACATCCGCACGGTGCCCGTGCATGTACGATCTGCAACCACGATAGTTAAAATAGATTTATCGACACAGGCAATTTTTGCCACACACCCGCAATTATGGAATTTGTAGGAAAGAATCTCCATGACGAAAACATTACGTTACAAACTTTACCACCTCACTGGCTGCGATACCGGCCATGGTGTCGCGGCTGGAGGAGTTGCGGTATTCACAAGTATTGCAAAGAACTGTCTTTTGCATTTACTCGTTTTGTTGCATTTAATCGTCACAATCAGTGTTGGGGATTTGAAATCTCGGATTTCATGTAAATCCGCAAAAGGGACTGGTGGATTTGATTGACGGCTTCATTATGAACAGGATTTGAATTGAATCACGTTTTTGCTTAGGGATTTGGATTGGAATTTGCATCATTTGCTATGAAATTCGGCCTATATGCATGAGTGATGTGCACGCTGGCTCTGGCTGCATCTGCTATACCTTGTTATGTAATGCTGGCAGTAAGTCCAACACACTTCAATATTCGGCATATAAATAGAATGGCGTAAATGCAGGCAAGCTGGTTGATGAACTCCATGATAGGCAAGCCTGAGTGATGGGCAAGACATGTAAACACAACACGAGGACTCAAAGGGCTTTGGCAAAGGGCACGAGGGCTTTGAGCCCTTGTGTTGTGTTGTTTACGTGTCTTGCCCATCGCTCCGGCTTGCCTATCATCGGCATATAAACTATTGAGAAAGCCTCGGCGACACTTCATAGGATAAAACTTTGTTCTTCGGTGGTACTTCCCGAACACTGCAGCGAGCTCTTGCACGCTGCTAATGTCAATTTACGGCCTATACTTCATGCAAAGGAAAAACAAAAAGCACTAGAACGTGTCTTATCCTTCCTATTTGCCACCAATTTTTGCAATATGCTGTCATTATGCTGCTATCCCATCTCTTTATTTCACGCATTCGTTCGTACATACTGCACAGCAAGAAATGTATCATGTTGCAGGTGTACCGTAGGAAAACCAGCAACAGGGAAGTAATAAACAGTGTTTCCCGCAGCACAACATTCGTCCTGCAATCAAGTTCCCATTTCTTTTTGCCGCAGTTTATGCTCGTGGGGCTCCACTGAAATGGATGGCTTCCATATGTTTCGCCTCTTTTTCCTAGTTACGCAACTGTTACGAATTCCTGTTAGTAATTAGGTATTCTGTGTAAAAAATCTGAGCTTTGAAAACTGCAGTCGATTCTCAAGTCATTCCACAACTGTTCAGCAGTGTTAATTTCTCTTCCGGATTTGTGATGGATTTGAAATGATTTGATTTACTCGAATAAATTTAAATCCGGACTTTATTTGGATTTCATTTAGCGCCTTCTGCAAACTGCGAACTTGATTTAAATCCAATTTGTTTCCTCAAATCCCCAAACACTGGTCACAATCGCTTTAATGCTGCAGACAATAATAACAACAAATTTATGATGTACTACAACCATATAACTAACAACCTGTTCAATATGTGGGTTTGAAAACACTTCACTTTGCCACTTTGATCACTGCTCGTTGTATTCTGTCTGTTACAAGCCACACGTGGTAAAATGTACATTTCAAAGCTTTACATAAAAAATTTTACAATGTTAAAAAATAGCAAAGCTGAAGTTTGCACTTGTGTATGGAGCCGGCATAAATCAAGTGCAAGTGCATAAATCAATGCTTCCCAAACTCTTCTATCCTGCGACCCATAAAAAATATAAGATATTGCGTCATAACCCGCCCTCCCCCATGGCTTTTTGCGATGCCACAAGCTTTGCGATTTCGGTGCATGAACAGTATTATGCAAAATTGATGCTGAAGCTGAATTTGAGAGTTAATATGGTCAGAGTGAACCAGCCGGGGTAGAAACCATCACAAAAAGAAGGAAAAGAAAACTCCAGCAGGATTGGCTGTTCCTATTTCCTAAAGTGAGCTTGTTTGTTAGACGTCGCGCTGCAGTCCCACGACCTTTTCTTCGTGACCCAGAATAGTGGGCAGAACATTGTCTAAGGACGTCATTTGCTGTCACTTTATTTCAAGGTCCCAAGCAGTTTTGTGACCCCCCGCTGTACCCCCTGGGGATCGTGACCCACACTTTGGGAAGCACTGGCATAAATCACACGTTATGTGTGTGCAAAAGCATGTGTATAGCGCATAACTTCAAAATTTTGAACAGACTAACATTGCTACTCTGCATCCTTGCAGGTTGGTCTTCAACATGGTGGGCACCGACGTGCAGCCACCCAAGAGAGTGAGTAGCTCTGGAATTCTTACGTGATATAAAAAAGGGAGAGATAAAAGCTGACCAAAACTAACTTTATCTAGGCTTCTTTCAGCATGATCTGAAATGAAAACATGTAACCGTAGTTGTAGGTATCATGTGGGAGGATGGGGAAATAACATCAGGACATTTAAAATGTTTTAGAAGTGTGCCACAACCTGTGTTGCATCAAACAATGGAGGTGATGCAAAAAACACTGCTGCTTGCTTTCTCACAAAAAGAGGGGAAGGCTTTATTGCCTGCTAGTGATTTCCAAAGTTACTCTGGATGTGGTCTCATGTAGCACAGAAAAGTACCAAAGGCCATAAGGCCTCATATTTTGCATAACAGCTTTCATTATGATCCTTTGGGTTGTTAGACCATACTTTGAAATTAGTAAGGAAGCTTTGAGCTTGGCAAGCAAGGAAGCATCAATTGCTTGCTCTGTTGCACAGGGCACTGCCTGTCACTAGACCCTTGTGTTTTAGTTTGTTTTGTTGAAAAACCTGGTTTTATTTCAGGAGCCATAAAACAGTTAAACCAGGTGATATTGGGTGGAAAATAAAAAAAGAGCGCTTCTCGCATTTCAGATTGACACAAGATGCAGAACAGCTGTGCTGAATGTTCCATGCTTAGTGCTCTCCCATGCCCGTATTGGTGGCTGAATTGGCATTTTGCAAAGTTCGTTTTCTGTTTTTTTTTTTGGGGGGGGGGGGGTCGGTGTTTTTACCACAAGTGATGATGGTGCAAATTGGGGGTTTTACCCTAAAACATAGGGCCCTATCATTCACACATTCATCTAATCTTGGGACAGGTCAGGTCAGCTTATTATCTTATGTTTCAGTATATGAAACACACCGGACGTTTTTGCCTATACACAGTGGGCCAATGCGACATTTGAGCACATTCCTGGATGCTGGTTGTATGCAATATCTGGGTTACTTAATTTGACCTTTTGTTGCAGATCCAGCTGCGGAAAGAAGAGTTGGAGCTTTTGTCAAAGGAAGAGCTGATAGAAAAGTAAGTTTGTTGACCTGTAACTACTGTTTTGCAATGTGGTGCTTAATAGCTTTAATCTATTGTTAATCTCATTAGGTGGCTGCAACAAGACACTTACTTAGACCATCTAGAAAGCAGCGCTGGCAAGAACTCTGCCGAAAACTGTAAGTCTTCTTTTTTCATTTTTTTTTTTCATCGAATTGTGGCTTACTATGTATCGTTAAGCAATTTCAAAACAAAATCAACCCTATGGTTGAAAGAAACAATTTATCATCCACTGCGGGATAGTGGAACATAATACTAGAGCTCCTTATAGTGTGCATACTGGTGTAGTGCGAGAAAAAGAGGTCCTATAGTTTGCAGTTATTTAGCATTTACATATTTCCAACCCCATTACTTTGTTAGTATCAACAAACTATAGATAGGGGCTGACTTTTCAGGGTTAAACCCGTATCCGCCCGATATTTACCCCCCGAACGAAATCTGTAAAATTCGGGTACAACCCGAATCTACCCGAAAACATCCGGGTTGTGTGGCACCCTCATAAGCGTGCATTAAAATAAAGTTTGATAACGTTGCTAAACATTAGTTCCATGTTAAGACAAATTTTTAGTGAACAAAAAAAAATCTCCCGAATACACCCGAATTCCTGACGACAGAATATGCCGTAACGGGATTTAATTTTCAAATAAAAAATATCACCCGATATTTACCCCCCGAATTTGGCCAAAAATAAAACCCGAAAAAGTCATGCCCTAACTATAGACAGATACTTAAGTAAAATTTTGCAGTAGTAAATCGTGGCAACTCTTGAAAAAAAAATTGATTGTTAGGCAGCATGATGCAACTCCCGAAATGTTAGTGTTTGCAGGCTAAGTGCAAAGGGATAAGTTGTTCAATAATTTTTACTGTATGGAGCCGCAATACGTTTTATCTTAAAGTGTAAAGCATCGACTTCCTTCTCGCCACAGTGGAGCTGGTCAGCCTGCGAGAGTCCGAAGAGAAGCTGAAGCAACAGCAGCTCGAAGCGTCACGCCGCGAGAATGTGCTCGTCATGCGACTCACCACAAAGGAGCAAGAGATGCAAGAGTATGCGGTGCGTAAACTCTGCCCCTATCTTTGCTTAGGAGCTGGAATAAAGTCCGGAACGTGTTATTCCTCGTGCAGCACCAGATACAGGAGCTGAAGGGCATAACCGGACCTGGCGGCTCGGGGTCAACACAGCAGCTGCGAGCCGCCCTGCTGGACCCTGCGGTCAACCTGCTCTTCGACCGGATGAAGAGAGAAGTTGAGGCGACACGTGCCCGCCTCCAGGAGACCCAGAATGAACTGAGCGCTTGGAAGTTCACCCCTGACAGGTGCACACAGACTCTCAACACTCCTTCTTTCGGTATACTAGTTGTACACCCACGTATCGTAAGTACTGCTCAACCAGCTGCCCGTTCCTGCGGCTGCCCCTCGAAGGTACTTAAAGTAAGGGAAGGGACGGCTCCTGCCAGAGACTGTGCCGCACAGTCCACAATCACTGGAACTGATATGGCATGCATGGGCAAGCATTGCCCTTGCTTGGCAGAAAGAGACATTATCAAGAGACTGGTTACTTCTCGTTTCTTGCCAAGAGGGACATTTTTTGGCAGAGACTGGATGCAAACACTCGCATAAGCAACTTATTACAAGTTTCCTTTCTCGGTATGGAGGTTATCAAAATGACCTTTCGGGTCTTCTAAATGGGACATTAGAGACAACGGACAAGAACTCTCTTCCGAGCTCAGTTTCATACGCAGGTAGGAAATTGCAATCCGTTAGAAATAAGTAACAGTATTTGCACAAAAAGAGTTCTCCATGGCCATGGGTGGCTAAGTATGTGACATTTATTTTCTCGCAACTCCTCATTACTTGAGCAGTGTACTTTGTTAATTGTCTGAAGTTGTGTGCTTTTGCTGTATTGCTGTGAGAAATTTGTTTCTTGTGCTTGTAACCTTGTGAGACATTGATGTGTGTTGAAAAATTTTGATGTAGGTCACTTTGTGGCTTGTGCAGTAGTCAGAACCACCCTGGGCAAGCTAATGAGAACATTCACATGTCCTGCAGAAATTTAATATGGGGATACGTCGTGACTTGTGTATGAGTATAGAGTGCAGGGTGCCCAGGCTGAATGGATTTCTGAAGTTTTTACAAAAGGTTACCTTGTGTTGTTCAAGTGTTACCTTGAATGTGAAAATCGCCAGTATTGTTAGAGGTTTTTTGGTATCTGTGGTACCCTTAACAGAGCAGTGAAATGCCTTCAGTCACCTTTCAAAGCATGATACCAAAGCAGGCAACTCTCATGGCAATAAGCGGAAAATATTCTTCCTGTAACAGTTCAAGTGCGAGCACCACACCTGCACGTGAGTTACGGTGGCCACTGGTGAACTTGCTTTCAGTCCCATGACACAGGACATGCACACGGTTTCTACATTCACATCTTTAGCCATGCCATGACGTGTGATGTGAGTTCTATGGAAAAAAAAAAAGAGAAGCATGCTGCACATGCAATGGGATCAAACACCTGCTCTGTGCTCTGCAGGCTTGCAATACAATTGGGGCCATTTATTAGGATCTTTGATATAATATTAACTCCAGTACTTACAATCAAATTGCTGGTTCCCATCAGCTCAACCACTGAAGCACACACCGTGAAAGCGTTTGCTTGCATACAGCGATTAGAATTCTCCCAGCGGGGCGTGAAGAGCCTTAGACACCGTGAGCATGAAAGTGACAGGGTGCTACCAACCTGAAAAACTGGGAATTGTCAGGGAATTTTGTTGTGGCTAGAAAAGACTGGGGATTGTCAGGCAATTTGCCAAAAAGCAGCTCAAGTCTGGGGGAAATAGCAGAGAAGTGCTGTGACGATGCACAGCGAATCGCGAGTGCCGACCAGTGGTTGAGCGGCGCAACGTTGCCGCAGGTAGCAGTTCGCCAATGCGACAAGCTCGGAGGCAGAAAAGTAGGGCAGCCTCATTAATACTCAATGAAGGATCTGTTTTATAAGAGATCTGTATCAAAATGTTGCAGCAGGTACCAAGTTCCCTTTTGTTTCGGTCAGGGAGTTCTCTTGAAATTAGTCAGTGAAAACCTGGAAAAGGCAGCTAATTTGAAGGCTGCAATTTGGTATACACCGTGAGTGAGACCGCGGTGTGTTTATCTGTGCATAACCGACGGGGATTAGATGTCCGCTTTGCAAGGTGTGCATGCGACATCGAAGG
Source organism: Ornithodoros turicata (assembly GCF_037126465.1). Lineage (NCBI taxonomy): Eukaryota > Metazoa > Arthropoda > Arachnida > Ixodida > Argasidae > Ornithodoros > Ornithodoros turicata. Next base: position 37,860,917 of record NC_088207.1, read on the forward strand.
GGCTCTCGAGATGTACAGGAGGTTGCTCCCTCTCCACGTCGTTCGCTTGCCCTTAAGTTTTCTTCCAGTTTGCTGTGTGCTGTCATGGCGTCTGCAGTTCTGGGGTGCGTTTCGATGAGGAAAGGCACATGGCTTGACTCAGATTTTGTGTTGGTAGAGAAGCTCGTTGCGAAGTACCGTGCCTTCCAAAACGTGAGTTGGCAGACAGCTGCGTGTCGCCACCCAAACGTGCGTCGACAAATTACCTGTGGATGAGCTCGTTCTAATGGACAATGCAGTTCTGATAGTGAGAATGATGATGACCACAGCACTGGATGACAAGTAATGGACAAAGTTGTCGATCTCAAAAGGTGTGAAGCCTCATGTGGCACCTTGCGGTTATGTTGTCCTTGGAAAAGCTTTTTGACAGTTGTGTCAGTTCACAGCTAGATAAAATGCTTTTGCGTTCTCAAGAAATGTGCATCTTCTGCGGCATTCTATTTGTACCGTTCTACATCGTTCATGTGATCCCGACCGGCGATTTCGCGAAAGCCTGCATACTATAAAGATAGCTCTGATATAACATCCAGATTTAGCGTTCCCCTCAATGTCGTCATAAATGGGCTCGACTGTATTCGCATTTCTTGTGTGAAGGCGTGTGTTGGTTGAACATTCCACTATTGTCTGAAGCGTATCTTTTTTTTTTTTTTTTTTATTGCATCTTGCACTGCCACTGATGTACAAAGCTCATTGTATAGAAATGGTATTCATATGTTGCAGTGGTACTATATCTTTGTTTTGAATTGTTTACTATTTCACCTATCCCTATTATTGGGTAGAGTGCCTTTGTGTGGTCATACAACATTTTTAGGCATTGACTATTTGATGTATTTTGTAATGGTACACTGACCTTTGCTTACCATTTTGTCACCTTTTAGACAACATATAGAACGGTGCAATAATAGCAACAACAGTATTTGAACTACTGTATTCGCATAATTTGCACAGTTTTTTCCCCAAAAAAAGTCGAAAAGTTGGTGGGGGGTCGCAAAATGCACGTGAACATTCGTTACGATATTCCCAAATTTTGGTGTTTTGGTCGCATTGGCTCCTGGCATTCGTCGCATTGGATACTGGCTTACTGAGCCTACCGGCGGCGGTGACACGGTCAGGAAGCAAAATGTCGGACCCACTCACCCTACTGGTGAAATGCAGCGAGACGCTGCGCCGTTGCCAGAAGTCGCCGCGACTCACACTGACAATCGAAAGCGTGCTATGTTTGTGAAATTTGCCCCGTTGCGTTAAGTTCATGGGATGTTTTTCCATCCTTTCTTTCATTTCATTTATTTTATTTCGTTCTACACAAAATATATCACGACTGGAGACCATAGACCTTTCCGCACCAAGTGACAATACGTTCCATTGCTTCACTGGACCATCGTCTGAACGCACTGCGCAAGCCGAACAAAAGCACGGCAATAACTTTGGTAATACTTACGTTGTGGTGAAAGCCGCACCGTAAGCAGAAACCAATCGGCGCTGTCGCTGAGAGGTGCTGGACGAAGATGCGGGTGCGCGAATCTTTCGCTTTTTTCTTCTTTTTTTTTTTTTCTTGCCAAGCTAGGGGCGTGCAAATGATGCAGGTAAATACGGCAGTTCGTTCAGACCTCAGAATTGTTTGGCACATCATTGCGATAGTTGCTGGAAACTCAACTGATCAGCAGCAATAGAGAGAAAAAGTTGCAGAAGATCCTTTGGTCTTAAGGCACAAACTATTTGTATGCAAGGTCAAGTATGTACAGTGTGCCAATCCTTTGTGTTTTGGTGACGTCGACTGTTGCATTATGAATGCTAACTCGAATGCATATTGGTTCAGCATGAGGCTAAAAACTCAACCGTGGCTGCACTTCATGAAGAGGACAACCTGCAAACTCTGGCACCATCTTCCACCTTTGTGCACAGCAAGGGCGCTTGGGCATCGTGTACATTTACTCTGTCTGTTTTACTTTGATTTGATGATGTTCATGTATGTCAAGGAGTCAGCTTGCCACTCGTAACAAGTTTGAACAGCACTGGTTGTATTCGGCAGGAAGTGAAAATTTTATGCTTGCCTTCTGTGACTTCACAGACTGGCTGGGTGCACAACACTCTTGCATTTACGCTCTGAAACACAACAGCAGTCTTTCAAGCCCGCCACGTGTCTTGTACGTGCTTGGGAGCCAGAGGCATTAATGGATGCACACCGTCTCACCATGGCTGAAATTTATACATAACACCAATTGGGAACAATAACAAATCAGAATTGCAAGTGCATTTAGAGGGCAATCGAGCACAAAAATTTATCCATTTCCTCGACGTCAACATGAAAGGAACAGGGTTCATCGGCTGTGTCGTTCGTGATGTGTGAGGAAACAACCTGCACTTCACTTTTTCCATCTCCCTCCCCCTTCTGAAGAAAGCCCACAGTGTGGAGCGTGCTCCCATTGGTCTTCTCAAATGATTTGTCCAAATCATCGCGGGGGATCATTTGAGGAGACCAATCCGCGGCCTCTCTGCATTGTCGACCTTCTTGAGATGGAGAGGAAGAGGGAAAGCGTCCATTGCGGTAGAGCACGGCAAGGGCCAGGCTGGCACGACAACCTGAGCCCGGCACAGCCAGCGGGCCGAAATCTGGCCACAAAGTCATTTTGACCGCGGGCTTGTGTTCAGCCGCAGAGTTCTCGGTCCTCAGTTGGGCCGACGTTTTGTGAGCCATTTTATCGCAGTATTCAATCCTCAACATACGTTTGAAAATGGAACCAACCACGTACCTGGGTGCTCCCTCAGTCTTTCTGCTAGCACGCTACAACATAGACATAGAGTTATTCTCGACTTCGCCATGTTGCGGATCTCGCCCTCGCTGTGGCATGCACCGTGGACAGGCGCGCTAGACTTGACGCCCATGTGTTGCTACAAGTACAAACCACATCAACAGCTGCGCTTGAGCGTTCCAAGTATGTGTGGTTTACGCTGTTTGCCGTGTACAGTGACCGCCACATTGCATCCGCGAGCCGGGCCTCGGTCGGACTTGGGTCCGACTGGTAAATTCAGGCCCGTGCAGCGTTTTACATTGCGGTTTCTTTCGCTCATAACTCATGCATGATGCGACAGATGGATCCTGCTCCTTTTGTGTTGGATGCTTGTGAAAGGATGCAATGAAATGTTGTTCCTTGTAAGCCATGTGTAAAATAATGTGCAACCAATTTTGATTCACATACATATCAAAAGCATTTTGTATCTTCCACAACCTTAGCATCTTCCGTTCGTGTAATGTGAAACGTGAGATTCACTGTCATAAAAAGAGGGGCTAATCTAGAAATAGATGTGTTGAGAAATAAGCGTGCACACGACACAGGGTGATAATCCTCCTGGGCTAATGCTCGTGGTTCATGTCCACCAGCATCATAGCAGTAGCATAGTAATTTTACTGGTGCATATACTTGTTTCTTTCTTGTAATGTTTGTTATTCCTAGCAGGCTATGTGGCCGTTGGCACTGGGCCGTACCTGTGGCATGGTAGGGACTGCAGGTGTTGTTCAGCATTCCAGAACTGTCACTTCGTGTTTTACAGGTTTTGGAACCTTACATTATTTACCTGTGTTTGTATATAATATGTTCAAGCTGTGGTTTAGACTTTATGTCATGCTTACGAAAGAAAAGTGCAGCAAGAGTGAACTATGCCGATTTAGCTTTTCTGCTGCTTTTCTACTTGCTATACTTGCTCGGATGAGTCAGTCAACATTTTTGGCAAGGGGCTTGTGAGTGAAGGGCCACTTGTGCTGTTGCTTTAGCAGCTGTAGCTGTAACCGTAGAAGCTCAAATTCTGGCATGGAAAGAAGCAGCCGCTCAAATTTTAGCATTTTTTTCCTGCAAAAATGTAGCTTCTAAACACTGAGCTTTACAAGAGAAGGTTTCACAGTGTTTACCCAAGCACATGTGCAGCTAAATAGGTTGCACTACACCGCATAAAAAAATTTACTCTATACTATAGAAGAATATAAATATATTAGAGATGGGACGAATCCAAAATATTGCGAATCCGAATCCAAGGAAGGTGCTACAAATCCACGAATCTTTCGAATCCATTCTTTGAAAAGAGTTTAAAAAGCAAAGAAAAAAAAAACACTTCTAGTTAAAAGTGTTTTGAAGCAGAATGTGATACCTTTGTTTAACGAAAAACAAATTAAATAATGCTTCAGTTTCAGGAGAAAATATACACACATAATTTATTTAACATGTTTGTCATTGACTGCAAGAAATGCATAAATTCTCGAGTCTGAATTATTTCTTAGAACTAAGCAACAATCGCAAGCAAAACCAGGTTACTTTTAAGCTTGTAATGTAACAGTTCCTGCCTGAACTCTTTCAGTCCAAAGTAAACAAACAAACAAGAAAACATCTGTCGACCAATGAGGCTTTCGGGGGACTCCGGAGGTGCCAATTTGAAAAGTAAGAAACAAACATGGTTGGTGGATTCGAAAGATTTGATTTGCCGTTTGGGGCACTGGGATTCGGATTCGCGAATCTCGAATCACTGCCTAGGATTCGCGGATTCGGTTGGCACATCTGTAAAATATATATAACATAAAATATGATGATAAAATAAATAATATTAGAAAATGGATGTGCCCTTCCTGATGTGAGGCCCAGATGATTTTCTGGCTTATCGAAGCGCATTGCACCCACCCGCAGGCGCTCAGCTATTTTCATGACACTGACCAGCAAAAATTAGAATATGCTTGATCCCAATCAAAATAAGTTCAATGATGCTTAATAATGGTTTAATATATAATTTTATATACTGTTTTGCTAAGCTGGAGATCGTTTCATAAGCGTTGAATAATAGCCAATACCATGTGTATCAGCCCTGTTGTAGTGCATTGACATTTCGTAATGGAAAACATGGCATTCGGTGCAGTCGGTATACTGTACTCGTGTCTCAGTTGCACTGTCTTGTGTTAGGCGTGCTATGGGTGGTGACATTAACAAAGTCATTGGCTTTGCTTTTTGCTTCATATAGCTCAGTTCAATGTCATTCGTTGTCTCAAACTTTCGTGCTTAACATTTAAAATATGACATCTTACCAGGCTCTGAGAAAGGCATGTGTACTCTCCACTACGAGTTTTCCTCCGTATATTGTTCTTGAATGTCAGTTGGCCATTACAAATTATTTGTTCCACTGAATCACAGAACAAGTCTGATGCAAGCAGAAAGATGTCAGCTTTCAGGGTTGGATGTTGGGCAACTGTTCGCCTGTGTAACAGTCGTTCTGTGTAGTTATGCAACACTTCATGCTGATCTTCACAGTTGTGATAAAATTTTTAGGAACTTTATTGAAACTGTACTGGAGCATCAGCACTGAACCATTACTTTTGATGAAGAGTTGGCTCCTGAGAACCAGGATAATTTTTTAGTGTTAGTCACATTCTCTGTCTCATAGAACAACACAGTCTCGTGCTTTGTAAGGGATGAAAACTTGTTGCCACAACATTGTACACAAAGTACTGTATTTTCCCCCATACATTACTCGACCAGAATTGTAACAAAGGTGGTGACTTGTGCAGAACAGGATGGAATGAACCCGGCATGTTGGGTACAAGGTACTGTCATGATCCAATACAGGGTGACACGAATGTACGTATTTGAAGTATTTCCAAGCTAAATCGAACACGCCTTATAAATTGGACCATTTGCCATTGTCACAGAATATACAGTTTCTCTCACTGTTCTGTTCTGTTTTTTTACCAATGAGAGATGTTTGGCACAGATTATATTATGCCCTTGTGTGTATTGGAAAGTGATGTTTGAAAGTGCGTCGGTTTTTGGGTGGTAGGGTGCCATGCAACTGAGTGACGTTAAATGGTTATTACACTTCTTCATGAAGGTGAGGCGGAAGTGATGCAGTGATGCTCGATAGGCAATATGTCAGACCAACAGCCTGTATGCCATTCTGCATGCCATGTGTTCAATCGTAACACGAGGGACGATTTCAAGCTTCTCATTTTTTGGGGGGAAAAACTACAGTCAAGCAGGTTTCTGTAGTTCTGGTGTTGCTGTACCCTGATTTTAAGATTGCTCAGAAAAATTGTTGTTTTTGTTGGCTTAGGTCAACTAGTTGTGACCAACACCACAATCTGGGATCAATAACAATTACCAAATTTAATGCTTCAGTTTCTTGCAAGTTTAGTCGACATTGTTATTCCTTTATACAGATCTGCCTCAGAAATTTGCCCAATGCAGTCCCAGCATAAATTGACCATAAAGATGCGGACCTGTGTGAAACGATCGGTTTAATATTTTGCTCTGAGGGAAGTCTGTAGTCTTCGAGGTACATCAAGGATGTTGGCAGTACTTGTCACACAGTGTGTACTTTCTAAATGGGAAAAAGAAAGCAGTGAGCATCCATTTTGTGCATAAGATGGCGGCATCGACCATTGGAAACCACTGAAGGAATCTGCAGTGGAATGTACCATGGAACCTGTTTTATCTCCAAGACTGTGGTCACCCCAGATGCACATGCAGTGATCTGGGCACCTTTCCTTCATCTGCCTTGAATAGCCTTCATATGTCCGCCAGAGTTACCCCGGGACATTCCTTGGGACACCCCTCCCTTCCCTGTAATGGGGCGGAGAGAAAAAAAAATATAGTAATTGACAGTACCAGCATTTACTGCAGTTATAACTGGACGTGGCACAAAAGGAAAATTGTTCTAGTGACGTGACAAAATCGTGCAGGAAAGTATCAGGTTCCAAAAAATGTTTGCGACAAATCGTCTACGAAGGTTGAGATGGTTATGGTGACAGAGCCCCTGTTAGTTGGGTAACACTGATAAAATGGTGGGGGTACAGGCAGTCTGGTGGATGAACCCCATAGTGAAAATGCTTGAGCGTGGGCAAAAACGCAGAAGTTACAACGTAGTCGGTATCTTGACATTGAGCAGGAGTACATGCAGCAGGTGAAACCGACAGGTAAATGTACATAGTTTGCACTGACTGTGTGTGTGTTTCGCCTGCGAGACCACTGCTTTGAGCTGTTATGTTCGTGTTGTCGCTGTGTTTTTGACCACGCTCTGGCCTTTTTGCATGGTGTACCACTGTACATATTTTAGTTGAAACATGTTACTTTCAGGGCAACCTGTGATAGTTTTGAATGTTACAAGTCATTTAGGGGAAGCTGAAGCCATTAGAAGTTACTGTGTGTTTTATAATTTTTTGCCAGAAATCTTGGGCTCCAATACCGAAACACAATTTTGTTGTTTGACATTGAAGCGTATCCAAAAGTCTCCAATGGAATACCGCTGCGCACATTATATCTGTGCATTGATTTGTTGGCACTGATGAAGGCTACTGCAGCCTGATGTGTTGCATGTTTGGTTGCGATGATATAAGGGCTTGTGGTGCTTTCAGTTTGTTTCCTTTGTTCCGGTATAATTAATATTCGGGTCCATTGAACTAGTGCAGTGTCCACTAAAACCCCAGGTACATACCCACATGCCAGTGTGTGCCAAGGAGCAAATGTGACGGTGCAGAATTCTGCGGCATTATCATTTTTAGTACTGTGATAGTCATCTGCAATTTGACTACGTACCACTGTACAAGAGTTAGATGCCTTGAGTTACAGTGGTAAGCACGGAATGAAATTTGTTCAGGGAACTCCAGTTGGTTCATTCCGGCAGGCGTTGTATGTTGAAGAAAATGTGTTTAACTTTAATCGTTCACTAGAGGGTGCCTCGTACTTATCCTGCACATATTATGTGCCATTTCATGACATCTAAGAGTTTGTTAGTGTTGCTGTTGCCGAGATGATTTAGAAGTCACTGAGTTTTGCCTTACCATTTTTCTTTTTTCTGTTGCTGTCGTCACCATGTGTTGACTCAAAAATGTATAGCATAAGGAAATTAATAACAGCTGCAGTGCATGAGAAACTCAAGAAGCTGCCAGCTGAGAAGGAAGCAGAAATTGTGAGAGGTGGTATTCTAGCTCATTCTTCAGTGCATGAAAGGGGCTCCATCAACGTGTGCTGAGTTTCGTCGTGGAAGCCAGCTTGTCTTGCATCTTGTGCCACACATGTCTTGAAGAGTGCAGTCTTCCAGTGCATCCACGTAATTCCTGTATGGGTGCCCACCAATCGTCGCAGCGCAACGTCTGCTTGGAGAGCACCGGAGTGCTTTCACACGTCCCTGTGCCTGAGTGAGCTGGGGTACCATTTCAGGAAATCATGCACAGCAGCAACACTGTGTGGAGGCACAGCTCACCAATCCAGTGCTTGTGAATCATCTTGGCAGCTAGCAGCACATATCATTGTGGTGTGTTTGTGTGATCTGGAAAGGCGCTTGTGTCTTCCTCCAACAGCAACACTGGCAAGCGGTTGATGGCGAAATGTCGGCTGCTGTACCAAGAGAATGAAGAGCTGGGTAAGATGATCTCATCAGGGCGCATGGCTAAGCTTGAGGGAGACTTGGCCCTGCAACGAAGCTTCAGTGAGGAAATGAAGAAGAGTCAAACTGGTAAGTGCTATCCAAAGGTGTCATTCCATGGGCAATAGGGGAAAGAGGAAAACTGAGGAGCTGCAAAAACAGCTGACCTGCTTGCATACACAAAAATGCATAGCATACCTCATACGACATGTTTGTAAAACTTGTGGATTATTGCCTCCAGTTGGCCTTTAGCCCTACTGTGGGTGCTCTGATAGCCCAAGCAGTTCCTTACTGCCAAACCAGAATGACTTGGACACAAGCGATGTGATTTACATTCCTTTAATCCCTTGCACAACGGAGTCACAACACGTCCACACACTGCCCATCACTGTTCGATTGTTCTGCCGTTGCCCACTCACTCCGGTTGTTTCCCCCTGCGTCCTTTGTTTCCCACTGGCCTCCCTTGACCTTGGGGACTTGTGGTCGCCCAAGGCCAATCCGAATTGCTAGCCTCCCATGCGTGTACGGGAGGACCCGAACAAACAACTTAATTTTGAGACTATGAATGTGGAGTCTCATTTGCACCCAGTGCTGCATTTTGGAAGCTAGCGGTGGCGCTACTAATCAGCCCCGTTATTGCTTCCTCGATATCTAGAGTACCTTGTACTTCAGATTACCATAGTATATTTGTACAAGTGACAGATGTCCAACGAGAGATGCTATTTGCTAAAGTTGATTATTATCATCATTCTACACGTTTTCATAGGAGCTGTTGCTGTCGTCTGCTGTGGTAGTTGCATGTCTGCTTCAGCGTCTTCCGCACGCTCAAAATTCGAATTTCTGTTGTCCAATCATGACGGAGATCTCTTGGGCCGATGTGTAGCACTCATAGCGGATCATGCAGAGTGCGGCTCGTGCATGGGAGTTGCCGATTATGACATGGTTGTTATGATCTAGTATTGTCATGGTTCAAAGTACACATCCGCGTGCTGCTTAAGTGATGTTCTTCTGCAAGTTTTTCTGTCTTCGTACATTAAAGGGGCACTGAAATGCAAAAACAAGCTCACTTCAAATAATGTTACACGCTATGTTAATTTCATACTTGTTATCATAATTCAAAAATTTGATTCCACTACGAAGCTACAATCAAAATTATACCGGACTCTCTTGTACTTCGGCGCTAAGCAGTGAACGACGCTTCAGCTCGTGCATCAGTGTTTTTAGTCAAACGTGCGCGAGTACGCATGTGCCACGCCATGGAGCAGTCCCGGTGAAAAACATAGTGCGCGTTACGAAGTAGACTGGCATCGCTGTCCGAAGGACGTGAAGATAAATGTTGTCAGTGGAACATTCGCGAAAACTGTTGTGGGCTACAATTCACTGAATCTGTATCGAAAAATGCAGCAGTGCACATCATACCGTGCACATACGGAACACTACGTTCAGACTTCGGATTATGCCGGACTCTTTCCTGCTTCGGCGCTAAGTAGCGAACGTTGTTTCAGCTCGTGCATCGGTGTTTTCAGCCCATGCTGTGCGTGCATTAGAGCACTGCAGGGGCCCGGCCTTACCTGAAAGCTCGAGCTCGGCCCGGCCCGTGGGCCGCGGCACATGCAAACGCAGTGAAACGTTCGCTTCAGCCCCGGCTTGCCTAACATATGACATCTCTAGTTCAGACACACTGCTTTGTGAACCAAACCCATAAGTAATGTTTTGCATGTTCTTGCTCCATGTACAACCCTATGCTTACATTGCAGAACAAGACGAATTTCTTCTGGAGCTGGATGAAGAAGTGGAAGGTATGCAGAGCACAATCTACTTCCTGCAGCAGCAAGTACGCGAGGCCAAGGAACAGGTGGCCAAGCTCCAGGCTGCAGCTGCTGCTTCAGAGAAGCGACCTCTTGCCAATGGGGAGTCTGTCAAGACCTCCCCAAATCCACCGTCAGAGTCTCCGGCTGCCACAAATGACAAGGAGGACTCCATTCAAAATGGACATGTTGGTGATGAAGAAGTTGATGACCAAAGCAAAGCAAGACCTGATGCCAGGACAGCAGAGGGCAGTGAGGGGGGGCCAAAGGTGGTGGTTAAGAAGGTACCTGCCAAAGGGGGCCGTGCAGCACCACGCAGGGCAGCTGCACCACGGACAAGAAAAAGGGCACGTGAGCAGGGTGGGGAATCGGGGCCAGAGGCCAAAGTTGCGGCTCTTGAGATAGACGCGGACACTGAAGTTCAGGTGGCACAGACTCTTGCCTGCTGGTCACTGGTGGGCAAAGAGAGGCATCAGGATGGCTCGCCACTGTCGGACTCCTTGGCTGGGGATGAACAGCAGGAACTGTGATGGGCAGGCTGTACAGTGGGATGGGGCAGCCATGGGATGTGCCTAGTGTACATCACTGTCATGTGCAAATGTTACTAGAGGCTTTGCATTTGGTTGCTGTCAAAAGCAGCTTAGCTTCTTTCATTCTTTTTCTTCCCACCTTATAATGAGTTACTTTTGTGAAGCATCGGAAGTTTCATGCTCATTCAAAAGTTCTGTAACAAAAGTGCTGTTTTCTCTTTCTAAAGACAAAAGGTACGAGCTGCCACAGCATTTTCATTGCAGTGTTCAAGTTTCATTCCAGACAGCATCTGAATTTGTGCATACATTGATGTCATATTTGTCAGTTTTACGTCTTGAAGAGGACAGATATGAGCGATTCACTGATTACATGGACCATTTTTCATTCTGTCTCTTGCACTGACGCCACCTTGGGCTTGCGTCATTTTAACCGCCTGCCTCTGCGAAAAAAGACCTCAGTGAGCTACGTGGAGACCACAGCATGATGCATATGACTTTGGGTATTCTGTACCCATGCTGTAATATGAAACCCATATTTTTGTTGCTGAACTGTTTATGAACAGTGTCCGGTAACTGATTTTATATTTTGTTTTGAAGACTGGAAGCTGTTTGTGCAACTCATCTGTTCATTAGTCAGTTCAATTAAAAAAATAAACTGCATCTAGTGCAGAAGTCACCTTCCCTAAGGTCATTTGTTTGTGTGTCATGTGTTTGCGGTGGAACGTTTTCTGTTCATTTGTGTGTCGTTGCATTTTTGGCGTTGTCGGGCGTTGATAATAGAAGAGAAAATTTTACATCTCCATGTTTTCGCCTACCCATCAGGAAGTACTTGTGATACCATACGTGATGAATGCGGGGAAGGGGACAAAAAAAAAACGTGGGTGCTGTCTACATCCCGACAACGGTCCTTGAGTTAGCGACAAAAGGAGGTGCAGCTCCACAAGGTCCACAAGAGCCAACCAAGAGAGCGCGCTTACGGCACGTGACTGGCGCAGACATAGCAGACGAAACCCTTGAAAACAGTCTCAAACGTATTTTGTGACACAATAACAATTTGCTTACAAGTGCGTGCGAGTAGTTACTATTTTTGAGTAATACTGACAAGTATTGCCATAAAAACAGATATTGTGCTTTGTTGCAGTCGTACAATATTTCACGTGATTGTCGTCTGCCACAGCTTTCGGCTCTGCGCAGACATCTGAACACCGTTAGTCTGAGGCATCAAGTACGAATTTCCTCTGTGATTTCGTGTTATGTTTTCATGAAATTATTCTATATTATCTACTTTCGCATCTCTGAAAAGTTTTTGTTTACCACATGTGCAACATATCGACGTAAGTTGCTTGTGCTTAATTATTTAGTTTGCGGTTCCTACGCCGGAAATCAGCATACGAAATATGCATGCGACATTGCACTAAGGTTTTCTATATGGCAAGTAGTAACAGTATTTAAAAAAGAGAAAGTCCAGGCAATAACGTTCTTCAAGTTGAACTCTGCTTGCATATTAATCGAATTTGTTAGTACTATTATAAGTGGTGCATGTAGGGTTACTCAGGATGAAGTATGGGATTTGCAAACATGATAAAATTAACAAAAAGAGGGTTTGGGAGCTCAACTTATGTACGTGCTATGCGCTAAAAGGTAATATAAAAATTGCCATATGGCCTATAGTTCTTCGTGGAAAAATCGTGAAAATTATATATATATATATATATATATCTTTGCCGTTTGAACCCACGGACCCACGCTGGACCCACGTTGGACCCACGCTGCTAAGCGCTAAGCCTCTTGTGTTCACGAGTTTGCACGCAGCAGTCCGTAAGTAGGCAGGCGCGGGTGCAGAATTTTCTGGGGTGGGTTGGACGCGGTCTAGTCTCAGCCAGCATGTTACATATATTGCCCGAGGTAAATTGAAGCACTGAGCAATGGCAGAAATTGAGGGGGAGTGGACTGGGTACTCGTTGCACACGTGCGCTGTGCAGCGGTTCGGGATCCATCTGCGTAGCAAAACCAAATGCAGTTTACTTTCCTGCAGTGTGTGCTACCAAAATATCTTTAACATCATTAAGCAGAATTGCACGTTTATTTTTTATTTATTTCTCGCACACCTCTACGTATAGACTGTACTGCTATGTGTGTGATCTAGAAGCTGTGCACCGGAGGTGGAGTGTACCATAGGCGAGCGAACGACATTTTCCTTCAAAACAGTAAAACACGTAAAAAGAAAAGAGAATCCGACATAGCAGTGACCGGCGCGGACAATAGCAGATGCTCGGCGTCCCTAGAGTATGACATATACAAAAACACATCTCTTTACAAAGCTCCAAATTATTGAGAGTATGCCGCAGTCGTTTCATTTTATACTAATTCGATTAAGTACAGCTATCAAAATGGTGGTTTGACTTGCCCGTCACGTGACACAATTACATCACGTGACTGTCGTCTGCCGGCAGTTCGCGGTTCTTCGCAGACGACATGGAAAGTGTTCGTCTGCAGGTGTCAAATGCGAAGTTTCGGAGTGTTTGTGTTACGTTTCGCTAAGATCAATGAATCTTCCCTGGTATGTATTCTCGCTGTATTGTTTACTGGTTAGGTTAGGAAGAATCTTACCGGGAGAAGAACTACCAGCATTACTGCCCCGCCACCGTTCGGCCGTATTCCGCAAGACACAGTCCACCAAGGTAGACCGCGTTAACAATGGTGCTCTTACCCTAAGAATAGCAGGCTCCCCTTCTGCCTCCCTCCACCGCGTGCGCGGATTTGAAAGAAGACCAGAGTATCCCCTAAAATTGCCCTAAGGTTATGGGGAATCTTTCCAGGCGCAGAACTGCAACCATTACTGCCCCGCGACCGTTCGGCCATATTCCAAGTCACGGTCCCAGTGATTTATCCAGATCCGCCTACACCCCCAAATGTTCAGTGACACCCCCAACTTTTTCACCTGTGTACCCCCTACAGGGGGTGCCCTTGCGAGTTCAGCTTGAGACCCATGTCGATAATGATATGTTAAGCTGTAGTGACGTACGTAACTATAATATTGACTCCCCCAATTTTTTCTAACAGCCCTCCATGCTTGGGATTCTGGATAAACCACTGTACGGTCCACCAAGGCAGACCGCGTTAACAATGGTGCTCTTACCCTAAGAAGAGCAGGCTCTCTTTTTGCCTCCCTCCACCGCGTACGCGGATTTGAAGGGAGACCAGAGTATCCCCTAAAATTGCCCTAAGGTTATGGGGAATCTTTCCAGGAGCAGTGCTGCAAGCATTACTGCCCCGCGACCTTTCGGTCGTATTCCAAGCAGTGGCGGATCCATGGGGGGGAGGCGGTTGGACGATCGCCTCCCCCAAACGTCTGTTTATACATGGATAACCTCTCTTCCCTCACCCATTACGCGCTCCGACAAAGAAACCACCCCTCCCTCATACCGAGGGTCTGGATCCGACCCTGGTTCCAAGACACGGTCCAACAAAGGTGCTCTCACCCCAAAAAGAGCAAGATCCCTTTTAGCCCCCGTCTACCGCGTTCGCGGTTTTGAAAGATTAAGAAAAATCTTTCCAGGTGAAAGATCTGAGCGCAGATCGCAGAGACGCGACCGCCGCCAAGATTGGCAAAAACTTACCGCGCCGAAGCGGAGCACGAGTACGAGCTCCTCTCCAGAGCGTCTCAAGGCCCAAGAAGACAGCCATGCGACAAAGGCGATGCGTAGGTGAACAAGGAGCAGTGGCGTAGCCACGGGGGGGCTAGGGGGGGCTCGAGCCCCCCCTACCTGCCACGGACCGACCCACACAAATCGTGCAAATCCGAGAACATAATATATGGGGGGGGGGGGGGGGGACCAGTGTGACTATCGCGAAAGTTCTTGCAGTTCATGGCGTCTATCTAAGAAGCACTCTTGAATGGTTTTCAAAGTATGAGCTTTTCAAAATACTTCCAATCTCGTGACACCACTTCATTGGTCATGACAGCCTATACATGTAATCGTACTGTGAACGTCTAAATCAACTATTTTCGTTCCCTTTTTTAATCCTCAGTTTGCAGTGTGCACAAGTATGTGTGTGTAGTCGACACAGGATCAGCGGGGGGGGGGGGCGAGTTTTCGTATCGAGCCCCCCATACCTTTGAGGTCTGGCTACGCCACTGACAAGGAGACACGCGGAGTGCTCCCCACTGCGTGGGGTATTGCAAGGAGAAGCAACGCGATACCCGGACACAAAAGACGCGCGACAATCATAAAAGACGTGTTGGACACTCTCGGTTCGGTCGCAGAAACAACAGGTGGAACTCTGCACCATACGGAAGCGACGGAGCCTGTGGAGGGAAGGAAGGATGTCGAACCTATATGTATTCGCATCGAAGCGGAAGTCGAGTCACATGGACTGGCCCCCAACCGCCGCCTCAACAAACTAGGACTAAAACTAGATCTAGTGCAATACCAACTCCTGCCTGTGAAATCACATCACGTTAAGGATTGCTGTTCATGCTTGTCGTCACCGCAACGGACCAAGACTGCGGAGAGTTGCGTACGGGATAACGACAACAAGGAAAGTAATGCTTTGTAGTGGACAACGTCGTTTCTGCGAAGAGCACAGACAAAGCTAGCCAGCGTCTTCTGAACTCCGCAGCACCAAGAACTGATCTCTCCCTGTGTAGAACTCTGCGAATACCCGCTCGAATGAGGCTTAGAATGTGTGATGGCCCCCCTAGCGCGACCGCTGTGTACCGCTATGCAGCGGGCTATCTACACTTGGTAGTTGACCTCTACGGCTAAAAGAATGAAGTGCCGTCTATCCCGGATTGGAACGGGGGCTTGAAGGACTGTCTGAATGGTGCTCCAGCGAACCTGTGGAACTCCATACAGCTCCTCAACTCTGTGCCACAAGACGTCAGGAAAGAGACACTCGTGAAAAGCGTACTGCGCAGTTTCATGGCTAGAGCAGAGAGGACAGCTGGCGAGGCGAGACCATATAGTGATACAAACGATGCCTGAGTGGTAGGACGTCGTGCGCAAGTCAACGTAGAAATATCTGCGTCCACGTAACTCTCTCAGAGGCGACGGACTGATGAGGCGTACTTTTTTCGGAAAAAATCTTCCCGACGTAATCTGAGGCGTTTTAAGGAAAAAAAAACAAAACACCTCTGTATTGGCATCAGAGCGGAAGACCAGCCACACAGACTGGCTCCCTCTAACGTTTCACACGGACTAAACTAAGGCTACGTAGATGCCAACTCTAGAGCAATATGATCTCTAGATTAATATGTGTGCTGGACGTCACCATGCAACGAACGAACACTCACGGAAAGCTGCGAACGTGACAACGGCACACCCTACTTGGCCACCTAAAAGTGAAGCACATACGTACCTCTATCATCTTCAAAGAGGACCGAAGATGTCTGCCACCGTCTTGCAAAGTGCACAGCTCCCAGCACAGCTCTCTCTCTACGAAGAGCGCGACGAACCCCTGCTCGAACAAGATTTAGCACTTCTGCTACACTACGGATGCGGCCACTCTGTGCTGCAATGCAGCGAGAAATCAACACCTGGTAGTTAATCTCAACTGCCAGAAGGAGGAACTGTTTCCTATCGCGATGCGGGACGGGAGGCTGAAAGAGCGTTTGAATGAACACCTGAGGCGTCCTCGTTTCAAACAGTTGAGCCGAAAAATAGTGCATGCGCAAAAGAAACACATGAAGCTGGATGTAGTTCCTTATGTGACTTACATTTTGTACGGTGAGTTACAAAATTGGTACGCGATCATGTACTAAAGTGTTGTCGAAACCAAAGGTGTAGTCGTACTTCCACAATATGTTACTTCTTGAAACTGGAAAGCTTGACAGCCCGTGTGTACGGTTACTGGTAGGCGTTCGTCTCCGTCACATGTCTTATTTAGGCTTACATTAGAAGTGGAAGCAGCAAAAGACAAGGACAGAGCCAAGAAGTTGACGGTACGACTGCTTACTCACAACTAAAATGAAAATTTTATTGTATCAAGGCGGTACAACACAAAAAGGGGAGAGGGGAAGGAGGGGTTATCTTGTTATCCATCAAGTTATCTTATCTATTCCATATAAGCTGCGTCTCTCAACAACACTGCGAAGACAGGACCATGAGACAACTGCTAATTGAAAACCTGAATGATGTCATAAAACTATAGTGCTCATGAAGATATCTCTTCACAAGGAATGTTAATAGAGCGATAAGTTACACGCATCTCTCCTTCACTGTTATTCGACGGAATACATGATAAGAGCAGACGCCGGGTGCTGTGAGTATGCCGGAATTCCCTCTTTGGAAAAAAAAAAGAGAGAGAAAATGTCATTCTGTAACCAGCCAATATGGCACGCCTTTGAAAAAAGAACGCCGCGGCCGTACGGGCGACTCATATCATAAGGCTGGTTTACAGTCCGACGCAAAGTTTCGTCAGTCGCCGCCGCATTCCCTGCCGCCCGCTACAGTTCGCCACGCCACGCCACGCTTCGCCGTCGTCACTTGATTATAGTGCGACGAGATAAACGGAGCGACGCGAAGCTACGGCGCGATATCATTGGTTGCATCCGTACCACTTTATTTGTCAATGCTGTCCGTCGTCTCCAAATCTTTGACAAACGCTGTCCCGAACAACTTTCCAATACTTCTTGCATCCCTAGTTGATGAGGCGAAACAAGTAACTTCAACAGCGACGGTGGACAATGACCGTATTTACAACGCAACTGAAGGTGTGGTCACAGAGCGCACGGATGTGAAGTTCGCATTTTTCTGCACCTCTTCCACTTTTGTATCTCAGCCATCCACTCGACGTGCTTCGTTCAGACTCTGATGATCATTTGCGGCTTCGAATGATAAGAGCAGCGCATTGTAGTCGGAACTACTGCGGACTGACACCAGAAGTAGAGACGTGCCCTACTCGTTGGACGAAGGCTGGCGCCGCCGTC
Organism: Ornithodoros turicata; assembly: GCF_037126465.1. Taxonomy (NCBI): domain Eukaryota; kingdom Metazoa; phylum Arthropoda; class Arachnida; order Ixodida; family Argasidae; genus Ornithodoros; species Ornithodoros turicata. The sequence continues at coordinate 37,878,619 of NC_088207.1, forward strand.
CCGCCACGTTTCGCTTCAAACCGCCTAACTATAAACTGAACGACTGCCACTGGCGTCGCGCAGCGGTCCGCCGCGCGCCTTTCTGCCCCATTCCGTCGGACTGTATGGCGAGTTCACACGGCGGACCGGACCGGGGACATGTACGCTATGTCGCATCTGACCAACGTACAGAGTTGTATTGCCAACTCTAGGATGGGACAAGCGCAAGCTTGTCCACATCACGTTTCAAAAATAGTACTGCCCTCGCCCTAAAAACGAAGAGCCCGGCATGCACTATTGTCTCCCTCCACGGCGATCATTAGAACGCCGATCGAATTACGTTAGACGGCGCCTTTCCTCCTCTACGTGCCGCCCTCTCACTCCTCCACTTAGGGAGTGACGTCACGCCGCTTGGAGCTTCTGCAGCCGCGGAGGCAGCGCTGATCTTTAAAATTCGTTTAGGTAATATCTGAGCACTTTTCGGACGAAAAAATTAGCCAGGTAGACTGTTGGTCGATGCCGAACGCAGTGGTATCGGTTTCATAGATGGGTTTCCGGATGTGACCGTCCCTTTAAGGACGCTTCAGCAATCTCACTTGCTATATTCTTGGTTTGCACATAGCTCTGACTTGTGCCTGTTCAAAAAGTGACCTACACCCACAACTACGATCCAGTAATCCTCCGGTCCATTGTTTGTGCTTTGCGGGTGTAGGCCACTTTTTGCCATGCAAATATTCATGCATACAAACAAGCAACCTAGTAAGAGCAGTAGGTGAGGGCCACTCGAGGAGCGTCGTTAGTCTGGCTTATTCTTCCCTGGATAGTTGTGACCTAATTTCTGCTGCTCTCGAATTTTGGCCCAAAGAGCGTTTTCACGCCTTCGCTTGGTAGTTGACAAGCGCTACGCGATCAATATACAATGAACTTTTCTTCTCGAACAAGCTATACCAACTAGCACCTGAAATACCGCAGTACGTATCCAAGTTGCTTGTCAAGTAGTTTCATACGTCATCAAGCAACGAAACACCAGTTTGCATTCTCTGTCGTCCGTAACGCTTGTAAGATTCTTCTGGTGTCCATTGAGGTTCTAGGCTCAATCCAGGTGATGGTGGTGGTGAGGATGAAACTGCTTGCCGTAGTCGACCACGCTTATAGGCGGGCGACGTCGCTGCTATCGCAGGTGGGGCCGTGCGTCCTGGACCGGCTTCACAGGGAACTGTGCCGGCAGAACAGATTGACAGGACAACAATACATTTATTTTGCAATCCTGCTCGGTAGCCGGTAGGAGCCTAGATCACACTCGCCTCACGCTCTTTGCCTTTCCTCGTGATGAAAGATCATGGCAATATAATTACACTTCTCTCTCCTTCCAACTGAAAGGCGACAGTGTGCCTCGCACGGCATGCATCCGGCTGCGAACACCAAATGATCCGGACAGCGGCGCCCAAACGGTGGTGTCGCATTGTGTGATTGCATGTATTGTATGTGTGTATTAGTGTGATGGTATTTGTTGTTATGACAGTAGAGAGCCAGCCAGCTATCAGCAAGTAGAATACGTGTAGATGGTTTTATATTGCCTTGTTTGTTGCATTGCATTGTATTGAGTTGCATTGCATTGTATTGACTGCTTTCTAGGGCCTTCAATTTGCCGGCCAATGTGGACCTGTAGCAGGCCAAAGTGGAAACAGCGACTCATCTCCATCATGGATAACAGTCCTCCCATCGAGAGGAGAACGGGACACCTACAGCGAAAGGGATTATTTTATAGCCTAGTGTATTAGTGCGATGGTACTTGTTGTTATGATTGTGGAGAACCAGCCAGCTATCTGCCAGTAGAATACGTGTAGATGGTTTTATATTGCCCTGTTTGTTGCATTGCTCTGTATTGAGTTGACTGCTTTCTAGGGCCTTCAATTTGCCGGCCAATGTGGACCTGCAGCAGGCCAAAGTGGAAACAGCGACTCATCTCCATCATGGATAGCAGTCCTCCCATCGAGAGGAGAACGGGACACCTACAGCGAAAGGGATTATTTTATAGCCTAGTGTATTAGTGCGATGGTACTTGTTGTTATGATTGTAGACAGCCAGCCAGCTATTAGCCAGTGGAATACGTGTAGATGGTTTTATATTGCCCTGTTTGTTGCATTGCTCTGTATTGAGTTGACTGCTTTCTAGGGCCTTCAATTTGCCGGCCAATGTGGACCTGCAGCAGGCCAAAGTGGAAACAGCGACTCATCTCCATCATGGATAGCAGTCCTCCCATCGAGAGGAGAACGGGACACCTACAGCGAAAGGGATTATTTTATAGCCTAGTGTATTAGTGCGATGGTACTTGTTGTTATGATTGTGGAGAACCAGCCAGCTATCTGCCAGTAGAATACGTGTAGATGGTTTTATATTGCCCTGTTTGTTGCATTGCTCTGTATTGAGTTGACTGCTTTCTAGGGCCTTCAATTTGCCGGCCAATGTGGACCTGCAGCAGGCCAAAGTGGAAACAGCGACTCATCTCCATCATGGATAGCAGTCCTCCCATCGAGAGGAGAACGGGACACCTACAGCGAAAGGGATTATTTTATAGCCTAGTGTATTAGTGCGATGGTACTTGTTGTTATGATTGTAGACAGCCAGCCAGCTATTAGCCAGTGGAATACGTGTAGATGGTTTTATATTGCCCTGTTTGTTGCATTGCTCTGTATTGAGTTGACTGCTTTCTAGGGCCTTCAATTTGCCGGCCAATGTGGACCTGCAGCAGGCCAAAGTGGAAACAGCGACTCATCTCCATCATGGATAGCAGTCCTCCCATCGAGAGGAGAACGGGACACCTACAGCGAAAGGGATTATTTTATAGCCTAGTGTATTAGTGTTATGGTACTCGTTGTTACGATTGTAGACAGCCAGCCAGCTATTAGCCACTAGAATAGGTGTATATGGTTTTATATTGCCCTGTTTGTTGCATTGCTCTGTATTGAGTTGACTGCTTTCTAGGGCCTTCAATTTGCCGGCCAATGTGGACCTGCAGCAGGCCAAAGTGGAAACAGCGCCTCATCTCCATCATGGATAGCAGTCCTCCCATCGAGAGGAGAACGGGACACCTGCAGCGAAAGGGATTATTTTATAGCCTAGTGTATTAGTGTAAAGGTACTTGTTGTTATGATTGTAGACAGCCAGCCAGCTATTAGCCACTAGAATATGTGTATATGGTTTTATATTGCCCTGTTTGTTGTATTGCTCTGTATTGAGTTGACTGCTTTCTAGGGCCTTCAATTTGCCGGCCAATGTGGACCTGCAGCAGGCTAAAGTGGAAACAGCGACTCATCTCCATCATGGATAGCAGTCCTCCCATCGAGAGGAGAACGGGACACCTACAGCGAAAGGGATTATTTTATAGCCTAGTGTATTAGTGCGATGGTACTTGTTGTTATGATTGTAGACAGCCAGCCAGCTATTAGCCAGTGGAATACGTGTAGATGGTTTTATATTGCCCTGTTTGTTGCATTGCTCTGTATTGAGTTGACTGCCTTCTAGGGCCTTCAATTTGCCGGCCAATGTGGACCTGCAGCAGGGCAAAGTGGAAACAGCGACTCATCTCCATCATGGATAGCAGTCCTCCCATCGAGAGGAGAACGGGACACCTGCAGCGAAAGGGATTATTTTATAGCCTAGTGTATTAGTGTAAAGGTACTTGTTGTTATGATCGTAGACAGCCAGCTATTATCCACTAGAATAGGTGTATATGGTTTTATATTGCCCTGTTTGTTGCATTGCTCTGTATTGAGTTGACTGCTTTCTAGGGCCTTCAATTTGCCGGCCAATGTGGACCTGCAGCAGGCCAAAGTGGAAACAGCGCCTCACCTCCATCATGGATAGCAGTCCTCCCATCGAGAGGAGAACGGGACACCTGCAGCGAAAGGGATTATTTTATAGCCTAGTGTATTAGTGTAAAGGTACTTGTTGTTATGATCGTAGACAGCCAGCTATTATCCACTAGAATAGGTGTATATGGTTTTATATTGCCCTGTTTGTTGCATTGCTCTGTATTGAGTTGACTGCTTTCTAGGGCCTTCAATTTGCCGGCCAATGTGGACCTGCAGCAGGCCAAAGTGGAAACAGCGCCTCATCTCCATCATGGATAGCAATCCTCCCATCGAGAGGAGAACGGGACACCTGCAGCGAAAGGGATTATTTTATAGCCTAGTGTATTAGTGTTATGGTACTCGTTGTTATGATTGTAGACAGCCAGCCAGCTATTAGCCACTAGAATATGTGTATATGGTTTTATATTGCCCTGTTTGTTGTATTGCTCTGTATTGAGTTGACTGCTTTCTAGGGCCTTCAATTTGCCGGCCAATGTGGACCTGCAACAGGCCAAAGTGGAAACAGCGCCTCATCTCCATCATGGATAGCAGTCCTCCCATCGAGAGGAGAACGGGACACCTGCAGCGAAAGGGATTATTTTATAGCCTAGTGTATTAGTGTTATGGTACTTGTTGTTATGAGCGTAGACAGCCAGCTATTATCCACTAGAATAGGTGTATATGGTTTTATATTGCCCTGTTTGTTGCATTGCTCTGTATTGAGTTGAGTGCTTTCTAGGACCTTCAATTTGCCGGCCAATGTGGACCTGCAGCAGGCCAAAGTGGAAACAGCGCCTCATCTCCATCATGGATAGCAGTCCTCCCATCGAGAGGAGAACGGGACACCTGCAGCGAAAGGGATTATTTTATAGCCTAGTGTATTAGTGTTATGGTACTCGTTGTTATGATTGTAGACAGCCAGCCAGCCAGCTATTAGCCACTAGAATAGGTGTATATGGTTTTATATTGCCCTGTTTGTTGCATTGCTCTGTATTGAGTTGACTGCTTTCTAGGACCTTCAATTTGCCGGCCAATGTGGACCTGCAGCAGGCCAAAGTGGAAACAGCGCCTCATCTCCATCATGGATAGCAGTCCTCCCATCGAGAGGAGAACGGGACACCTGCAGCGAAAGGGATTATTTTATAGCCTAGTGTATTAGTGTAAAGGTACTTGTTGTTATGATCGTAGACAGCCAGCTATTATCCACTAGAATAGGTGTATATGGTTTTATATTGCCCTGTTTGTTGCATTGCTCTGTATTGAGTTGACTGCTTTCTAGGGCCTTCAATTTGCCGGCCAATGTGGACCTGCAGCAGGCCAAAGTGGAAACAGCGCCTCATCTCCATCATGGATAGCAGTCCTCCCATCGAGAGGAGAACGGGACACCTGCAGCGAAAGGGATTATTTTATAGCCTAGTGTATTAGTGTTATGGTACTCGTTGTTATGATTGTAGACAGCCAGCCAGCTATTAGCCACTAGAATAGGTGTATATGGTTTTATATTGCCCTGTTTGTTGCATTGCTCTGTATTGAGTTGACTGCTTTCTAGGGCCTTCAATTTGCCGGCCAATGTGGACCTGCAGCAGGCCAAAGTGGAAACAGCGCCTCATCTCCATCATGGATAGCAGTCCTCCCATCGAGAGGAGAACGGGACACCTGCAGCGAAAGGGATTATTTTATAGCCTAGTGTATTAGTGTAAAGGTACTTGTTGTTATGATTGTAGACAGCCAGCCAGCTATTAGCCACTAGAATATGTGTATATGGTTTTATATTGCCCTGTTTGTTGTATTGCTCTGTATTGAGTTGACTGCTTTCTAGGGCCTTCAATTTGCCTGCCAATGTGGACCTGCAGCAGGCCAAAGTGGAAACAGCGCCTCATCTCCATCATGGATAGCAGTCCTCCCATCGAGAGGAGAACGGGACACCTGCAGCGAAAGGGAATATTTTATAGCCTAGTGTATTAGTGTAAAGGTACTTGTTGTTATGATCGTAGACAGCCAGCTATTATCCACTAGAATAGGTGTATATGGTTTTATATTGCCCTGTTTGTTGCATTGCTCTGTATTGAGTTGACTGCTTTCTAGGGCCTTCAATTTGCCGGCCAATGTGGACCTGCAGCAGGCCAAAGTGGAAACAGCGCCTCATCTCCATCATGGATAGCAGTCCTCCCATCGAGAGGAGAACGGGACACCTGCAGCGAAAGGGATTATTTTATAGCCTAGTGTATTAGTGTTATGGTACTCGTTGTTATGATTGTAGACAGCCAGCCAGCCAGCTATTAGCCACTAGAATAGGTGTATATGGTTTTATATTGCCCTGTTTGTTGCATTGCTGTGTATTGAGTTGACTGCTTTCTAGGGCCTTCAATTTGCCGGCCAATGTGGACCTGCAGCAGGCCAAAGTGGAAACAGCGCCTCATCTCCATCATGGATAGCAGTCCTCCCATCGAGAGGAGAACGGGACACCTGCAGCGAAAGGGATTATTTTATAGCCTAGTGTATTAGTGTTATGGTACTCGTTGTTATGATTGTAGACAGACAGCCAGCCAGCTATTATCCACTAGAATAGGTGTATATGGTTTTATATTGCCCTGTTTGTTGCATTGCTCTGTATTGAGTTGAGTGCTTTCTAGGACCTTCAATTTGCCGGCCAATGTGGACCTGCAGCAGGCCAAAGTGGAAACAGCGCCTCATCTCCATCATGGATAGCAGTCCTCCCATCGAGAGGAGAACGGGACACCTGCAGCGAAAGGGATTATTTTATAGCCTAGTGTATTAGTGTTATGGTACTCGTTGTTATGATTGTAGACAGCCAGCCAGCCAGCTATTAGCCACTAGAATAGGTGTATATGGTTTTATATTGCCCTGTTTGTTGCATTGCTCTGTATTGAGTTGACTGCTTTCTAGGACCTTCAATTTGCCGGCCAATGTGGACCTGCAGCAGGCCAAAGTGGAAACAGCGCCTCATCTCCATCATGGATAGCAGTCCTCCCATCGAGAGGAGAACGGGACACCTGCAGCGAAAGGGATTATTTTATAGCCTAGTGTATTAGTGTAAAGGTACTTGTTGTTATGATCGTAGACAGCCAGCTATTATCCACTAGAATAGGTGTATATGGTTTTATATTGCCCTGTTTGTTGCATTGCTCTGTATTGAGTTGACTGCTTTCTAGGGCCTTCAATTTGCCGGCCAATGTGGACCTGCAGCAGGCCAAAGTGGAAACAGCGCCTCATCTCCATCATGGATAGCAGTCCTCCCATCGAGAGGAGAACGGGACACCTGCAGCGAAAGGGATTATTTTATAGCCTAGTGTATTAGTGTTATGGTACTCGTTGTTATGATTGTAGACAGCCAGCCAGCTATTAGCCACTAGAATAGGTGTATATGGTTTTATATTGCCCTGTTTGTTGCATTGCTCTGTATTGAGTTGACTGCTTTCTAGGGCCTTCAATTTGCCGGCCAATGTGGACCTGCAGCAGGCCAAAGTGGAAACAGCGCCTCATCTCCATCATGGATAGCAGTCCTCCCATCGAGAGGAGAACGGGACACCTGCAGCGAAAGGGATTATTTTATAGCCTAGTGTATTAGTGTAAAGGTACTTGTTGTTATGATCGTAGACAGCCAGCTATTATCCACTAGAATAGGTGTATATGGTTTTATATTGCCCTGTTTGTTGCATTGCTCTGTATTGAGTTGACTGCTTTCTAGGGCCTTCAATTTGCCGGCCAATGTGGACCTGCAGCAGGCCAAAGTGGAAACAGCGCCTCATCTCCATCATGGATAGCAGTCCTCCCATCGAGAGGAGAACGGGACACCTGCAGCGAAAGGGAATATTTTATAGCCTAGTGTATTAGTGTAAAGGTACTTGTTGTTATGATCGTAGAGAGCCAGCTATTATCCACTAGAATAGGTGTATATGGTTTTATATTGCCCTGTTTGTTGCATTGCTCTGTATTGAGTTGACTGCTTTCTAGGGCCTTCAATTTGCCGGCCAATGTGGACCTGCAGCAGGCCAAAGTGGAAACAGCGCCTCATCTCCATCATGGATAGCAGTCCTCCCATCGAGAGGAGAACGGGACACCTGCAGCGAAAGGGAATATTTTATAGCCTAGTGTATTAGTGTAAAGGTACTTGTTGTTATGATCGTAGAGAGCCAGCTATTATCCACTAGAATAGGTGTATATGGTTTTATATTGCCCTGTTTGTTGCATTGCTCTGTATTGAGTTGACTGCTTTCTAGGGCCTTCAATTTGCCGGCCAATGTGGACCTGCAGCAGGCCAAAGTGGAAACAGCGCCTCATCTCCATCATGGATAGCAGTCCTCCCATCGAGAGGAGAACGGGACACCTGCAGCGAAAGGGATTATTTTATAGCCTAGTGTATTAGTGTTATGGTACTCGTTGTTATGATTGTAGACAGCCAGCTATTATCCACTAGAATAGGTGTATATGGTTTTATATTGCCCTGTTTGTTGCATTGCTCTGTATTGAGTTGACTGCTTTCTAGGGCCTTCAATTTGCCGGCCAATGTGGACCTGCAGCAGGCCAAAGTGGAAACAGCGCCTCATCTCCATCATGGATAGCAGTCCTCCCATCGAGAGGAGAACGGGACACCTGCAGCGAAAGGGATTATTTTATAGCCTAGTGTATTAGTGTTATGGTACTCGTTGTTATGATTGTAGACAGCCAGCCAGCCAGCTATTAGCCACTAGAATAGGTGTATATGGTTTTATATTGCCCTGTTTGTTGCATTGCTGTGTATTGAGTTGACTGCTTTCTAGGGCCTTCAATTTGCCGGCCAATGTGGACCTGCAGCAGGCCAAAGTGGAAACAGCGCCTCATCTCCATCATGGATAGCAGTCCTCCCATCGAGAGGAGAACGGGACACCTGCAGCGAAAGGGATTATTTTATAGCCTAGTGTATTAGTGTAAAGGTACTTGTTGTTATGATTGTAGACAGCCAGCCAGCTATTAGCCACTAGAATATGTGTATATGGTTTTATATTGCCCTGTTTGTTGTATTGCTCTGTATTGAGTTGACTGCTTTCTAGGGCCTTCAATTTGCCGGCCAATGTGGACCTGCAACAGGCCAAAGTGGAAACAGCGCCTCATCTCCATCATGGATAGCAGTCCTCCCATCGAGAGGAGAACGGGACACCTGCAGCGAAAGGGATTATTTTATAGCCTAGTGTATTAGTGTTATGGTACTTGTTGTTATGATTGTAGACAGCCAGCCAGCTATTAGCCACTAGAATAGGTGTATATGGTTTTATATTGCACTGTTTGTTGCATTGCTCTGTATTGAGTTGACTGCTTTCTAGGGCCTTCAGTTTGCCGGCCAATGTGGACCTGCAGCAGGCCAAAGTGGAAACAGCGCCTCATCTCTATCATGGATAGCAGTCCTCCCATCGAGAGGAGAACGGGACACCTGCAGCGAAAGGGATTATTTTATAGCCTAGTGTATTAGTGTTATGGTACTCGTTGTTATGATTGTAGACAGACAGCCAGCTATTAGCCAGTAGAATAGGTGTATATGGTTTTATATTGCCCTGTTTGTTGCATTGCTCTGTATCGAGTTGACTGCTTTCTAGGGCCTTCAATTTGCCGGCCAATGTGGACCTGCAGCAGGCCAAAGTGGAAACAGCGCCTCATCTCCATCATGGATAGCAGTCCTCCCATCGAGAGGAGAACGGGACACCTGCAGCGAAAGGGATTATTTTATAGCCTAGTGTATTAGTGTAAAGGTACTTGTTGTTGTGATTGTAGACAGCCAGCCAGCTATTAGCCACTAGAATAGGTGTATATGGTTTTATATTGCCCTGTTTGTTGCATTGCTCTGTATTGAGTTGACTGCTTTCTAGGGCCTTCAATTTGCCGGCCAATGTGGACCTGCAGGAGGCCAAAGTGGAAACAGCGCCTCATCTCCATCATGGATAGCAGTCCTCCCATCGAGAGGAGAACGGGACACCTGCAGCGAAAGGGATTATTTCATAGCCTAGTGTATTAGTGTTATGGTACTCGTTGTTATGATTGTAGACAGCCAGCCAGCTAGCCACTAGAATAGGTGTATATGGTTTTATATTGCCCTGTTTGTTGCATTGCTCTGTATTGAGTTGACTGCTTTCTAGGGCCTTCAATTTGCCGGCCAATGTGGACCTGCAGCAGGCAAAAGTGGAAACAGCACCTCATCTCCATCATGGATAGCAGTCCTCCCATCGAGAGGAGAACGGGACACCTGCAGCGAAAGGGATTATTTTATAGCCTAGTGTATTAGTGTTATGGTACTCGTTGTTATGATTGTAGACAGCCAGCCAGCTATTAGCCACTAGAATAGGTGTATATGGTTTTATATTGCCCTGTTTGTTGCATTGCTCTGTATTGAGTTGACTGCTTTCTAGGGCCTTCAATTTGCCGGCCAATGTGGACCTGCAGCAGGCCAAAGTGGAAACAGCGCCTCATCTCCATCATGGATAGCAGTCCTCCCATCGAGAGGAGAACGGGACACCTGCAGCGAGAGGGATTATTTTATAGCCTAGTGTATTAGTGTTATGGTACTTATTGTTATGATTGTAGACAGCCAGCGGGCTAGCCACTAGAATAGGTGTATATGGTTTTATATTGCCCTGTTTGTTGCATTGCTCTGTATTGAGTTGACTGCTTTCTAGGGCCTTCAATTTGCCGGCCAATGTGGACCTGCAGCAGGCCAAAGTGGAAACAGCGCCTCATCTCCATCATGGATAGCAGTCCTCCCATCGAGAGGAGAACGGGACACCTGCAGCGAAGGGGATTATTTTACAGTCTAGTGTATTAGTGTTATGGTACTTGTTGTTATGATTGTAGACAGCCAGCCAGCTATTAGCCAGTCATACGTGTGTATGGTTTTATATTGCATTGTTTGTTGCATTGCTCTGCATTGAGTTGACTGCTTTCTAGGGCCTTCAAGTTGGCGGCCAATGTGGACCTGCAGCAGGCCAAAGTGGAAACAGCGCCTCATCTCCATCATGGATAGCAGTCCTCCCATCGAGAGGAGAACGGGACACCTGCAGCGAAAGGGATTATTTTACAGTCTAGTGTATTAGTGTTATGGTACTTGTTGTTATGATTGTAGACAGCCAGCCAGCTATTAGCCAGTCATACGTGTGTATGGTTTTATATTGCCTTGTTTGTTGCATTGCTCTGCATTGAGTTGACTGCTTTCTAGGGCCTTCAAGTTGGCGGCCAATGTGGACCTGCAGCAGGCCAAAGTGGAAACGGCGCCTCACCTTCAATATGGATAGCAGTCCTCCTATCGAGAGGGATTATTTTATTGCCTACTGTATTGGTGTAATGGCATTTATTGTTATGACTGTATAGACAGGCAGCCAGCTATCAGCCAGTTGAATACGTGTACATGATTTTATGTTGCCTTGCTGGTTCCATTGTTCCGTATTGAGTTGACTACTTTCAAGGACATTCAATTTGCCGGCCAATGTGGACCAGCAGCAGGCCAAAGTGGAAACAGTGTCTTATCTTCAAGGATAGCAGTCCTCTCATCAAAAGAGGACCGGGACACCTACAGCGAGAGGGATTATTTCATTGCCTACTGTATTGGTATAATGGCATTTATTGTTATGACTGTAGACAGCCAGCCAGCTATGAGCCAGTAGAGTACGTGCAGATGGTTTTACATTGCCCTGTTTGTTGCATTGCTCTGTATTGAGTTGACTACTTTCAAGGACATTCAATTTGCCGGCCAATGTGGACCTGCAGCAGGCCAAAGTGGAAACAGCGCCTCACCTCCATCATGGATAGCAGTCCTCCCATCGAGAGGAGAACGGGACACCTACAGCGAAAGGGATTATTTTATAGCCTAGTGTATTAGTGTTATGGTACTTGTTGTTATGATTGTAGACAGCCAGCCAGCTATTAGCCAGTAGAATACGTGTATATGGTTTTATATTGCATTGCTTGTTGCATTGCTCTGTATTGAGTTGACTGCTTTCTAGGGCCTTCAATTTGCCGGCCAATGTGGACATGCAGCAGGCCAAAGTGGAAACAGCGCCTCATCTCCATCATGGATAGCAGTCCTCTCATCAAGAGGAGAACGGGACACCTGCAGCGAAAGGGATTATTTCATAGCCTAGTGTATTAGTGTAATGATATTTGTTGTTATGACTGGAGGCAGTACTATACGTGTACATAGTTTGATGTTGCCTTGTTTGTTCCATTGCTCCGTATCCAGTTGACTACCCTCTAGGGCCTTCAATTTACCGGCCAATGTGGACCTTCAGCAGGCCAAAGTTTCGGAAACAGTGTCTCATCTTCATCAAGGATAGAAGTCCTCTCATCAAAAGAAGACCGGGACACCTACAGGGGGGGGGGGGGATTTATTGGCAGAAAGAAAGAAAAAGAAAAAAAGAAAGGGGAAAGGTCAGCCATGCAGGCAGGATAGCAGTCCTCTCATCAAGAGGAGAACGGGACACCTACACGGAAAGGGATTATTTTATAGCGTAATGTATTAGTGTGATGATATTTGTTGTTATGATTCTAGAAAGCCAGCCAGCTATTAGCCAGTAGAATACGTGTAGATTGTTTTATATTGCCCTGTTTGTTGCATTGCTCTGTATGGAGTTGACTGCTTTCTAGGGCCTTCAATTTGCCGGGCAAGATGGACCTGCAGCAGGCCAAAGTGGAAAGAGTGTCTCATCTTCATCATGGATAATAGTCCTCTCATCAAAAGGAGAACGAGACACCTACAGCGAAGGGGATTATTTTATAGCCTCGTGTATTAGTGTGATGGCATTTGTTCTCGTGACGGTAGACAGCAAGCCAGCTATGATAAAGCAGAATGCATGTAGATGGTTTTAGAGACTTCAATCGTTTCCGTGGCGGTAGAGTTAGTCCACGTTTTTCCTCCGTATGTTTCCTCAATTACACGACTGCTTTATGGCAGTGTTGAACGTAAATGACGCTGCGGAGTCTCATGGGCTCGTAACTTTAGTAGGTAAGATAGTCACGAGCGACACCTTATCGAAGTCAAACACCACGGCCGTCTTTTTTATCAGTTTACGGCGTTGTGTAACGACGCCAGAGGGTAGCAAGTGCCATTTCTTTCAGATGTAATCGAACTTCCCTGGGAAGACAGACGTGCGCGCAGTAAGTGCATTGAGCGTTACATTATTTTCTCTGTTTTCTCTTTTCATTTGTGTTCCGAACGATTTGCTTATGAGTCCCACAGTTATGGAAAAAGGTGTCTCAGGAATACTTTTCAAATAGGGAGTGGAAACTGGAAAGGGGACCAGTGGAACGTTCTGGGTGTCCTTTGAATGAGATTACAACACACGTGGTCGTCCAGAATTTTGTGCTGAAAACTGCCTAGTCTCAGACATGCTTTACAGTGTTCTATGTAGAACTATCAGGAGACAGTTTCTACATGCGTGGCTGTCACTGGAAGAATAGCGTACAAAACCTTTAGGCAGATCCATTGGAGGGTCCTTTGGAAATGCGTTAGCATAAGCCTTTGGTTCGTTTTTGTGCTTCCTCCTTTTGTTTTGCTTCCTACTTTCTCTTTTGCTTTCTTTTTTTTTTTTTTTTTGTTCCTTCTTCAGTTTCCTCGTTTCTCGTTTCTTTTCTTTTTCTTCCTCTTTTTGCTTTTCGGGGTTCGTGTTAGCGTTTAATTTAAGGAGTTACCGGAGACGGAGAGAGAAAATATATGTTTATTTAGAAACATTGGAGCTGGGTGACACCCATCAGGGGTTTGCTGGTCCATTTCTTGGAAGTGTTTCAATTACGCATGAGTAAAATAATAGATATACAGAACAGAAGACACATGCGACAACACACACACACAAAATACATATATACAGGGTGTCCCACAAAACGTGTCATTGAATTATAATAAAAATACTACACCACCTAGAGCCATGCGGTCAACGGCATCTGTTCTTACTGGGTTTTTGCCACCTCCTGATATGGATGTCGTGTAACGTAAGTTTAATTATGTAAATTTTTGCGAGCTTAAGTCGGAAATTTGCCAAGTAAAGGTGACTTTTTTACCCCATCGATGTGAATAGCGTGTCTAATTTACACAAATTATTGATAATTGACAGAGATATTCAGGAGCTATCCTATCGGAAAAAATAGCCGAACATAGTGCTCTACGGAGCTCCCAAAGGACAGCGCACGATGAATTTTTCAGCGCAATCTTTGTCAGTCCGACGAAAGGAGGTTGGAAACCCAGCCCACCCCGTCATCGCAGAAAGAGATAACACAGGCATGGCTTATCGCGTCCGACTTTCGCTGGGATAATGCTTTCCCTCTCCTAATTTTAGGAACTGCTATTTTTCTACTATCGCTCTGTGGGCTGGCTTTGGAACCTCCTTTCGTCGGACTATGAGCGATTTCGCTCAAAAAGTCATCGCGCGTTATGGTCCGGTGCTCCGAAAAGCGTGATGTTCGGCTATTTTTTTCGATGGGATAGCTCATGAATATCACCGTCAATTATCATGAATTTAACTGAATTCAGCACGCTCTTCATATTGGTGGGGTAAAAAAGTGACCTTCACTTGGCAAATTTCCGAGTTCAGTTCGCAAATATTTACATAATTAAACTTACGATACATGACATTCATATCAGGAGGTGGCAAAATCCTAATAAGAACAAATGCCGTTAACCGCATGATTCTAGGTGGCGTAGTTTTTTTATTATAATTCAATGACACGTTTTCTGGGACACCCTGTATACATCAATTGGGATGTGAGGTACATCCCGGTGCTGATGTGATTTAAATTACACGCGTGTTAGTAATGGATGATGATACGGGAATCATTTAAATACTTGTACAATGCTGCTAATGCGGTCGTCCGATGCGTTACTGGTGATGCGTTACTGATAACAGTGATAAGTTAACGGAAGGCGTTTCGAAATGGTTATGCTGACGCATTTCCAAGGAATCCACGAATGGATCTTCCTAAAGTTTTTTGAAGGCTTGCGCCACCCCAAGTAACCACCCAGAGGCGTCGTTTGGTAGACGTGGTGCAGGCACGTGCCTCGGTCAGTGGAGATGGAACCTTTGGGGACGGTAGAACGGACAAAGCACAGAGAACGCATATCTAAGGCGACCTGGAAGTCTTTCACATCGTCTTGGATTGAAGTCTCCTTCCATGACGACCCACTCCTGAGTAAGGATAAAGCAGTTCATGTGGTTTACAGCGGTTGCCGCTTGCCTGTGTGTAATCCCTGGCTGGAGGTACACAATAACGACGTTGAGATCTGTGGGAAGGTGTACGGCACAGAACTCACCGTATTCGTGAACGTTGCTGTGAATCTCTCAAGGTGTAACGCTGATGCCATCCTTAAAGTAGATGGCAGCTCCGGCCTTTCGTTTCCAGGACGCTTGGCTCCTGATGCTAACGCAGTAATAATATAAGGGGAGCTCTCTTATAAGCAAAAACACAAGAACTTGAGGTCACGTTCGAGATGGGTCTATTTTTGTCACAGGAACCAAAGGTGCACAAACATGGTTTGTGCGTTCAAGACAGCAGGATTCACCCTCGTATTATGGTGTGGCGTTGCGCTGGCGGCAGAGATCACCCTCACCGTGTTACACAACAATGATGTCCACGGTCGCTTCGAAGAGGTAATGCCAGGAGGGTCCCGGTGCACGCAAAAAGCAGCGGCGGAAGGATTATGTGTTGGAGGCATCGCTCGCCAGAAGACTGTAGTAAGTATTGTAATGTGAATTTAACGATGTCTTAAATATCACCCCAAGAACCGAATCAAGCAGAGGCGGTAAAGTTATTACTAGCTCTGATGGGCTGCAGCAGCCATCTCTTATCAACTTACGTACCCACGCTCGCACGTAATCTGTCACAAAAATAACAAGCTCTTTGGCGGTACTGGAGCGTTATCAAAGTCGGGTTCAAGGTAGGCCGAGCCCTGACTTGACATTTTCACCACAAGTGTCAAGTCGAACTCGCTGCAAGAACGCTTCAAGCTGAGCAGGGTTTCTGAAACGCTCTTCCAATGAATCTGCAAGTCAAGTCGAGATCAAGTCAAATCTACGAATTTGGGGGTAAGTAGTATAGCTGTAGGAAGATAGAGCTGAGAGAGGCCGATTAGGTGGAGGAGAGAGAGTGCGCGCGCTTGATATAGGAACCAGGGTCACTTCCACGAAAGTGGGCGTTGCGCTCAATGTCCGGTGTCGAATTTGCTAATTATACTTACTACTTGGGAGCTACGGATGTCTGCGGGTAACCGCGTGTGCGTTTGCATGCTCTTTATTAGCGCCCGACTGCAACGTCACTGTTTTTGTTATGACAGGTTAACCGTGCGAAGTCGATCAACAGCCGCACATTGTTTCTAAACGCTGGTGACTATTACCAAGGAAGTCTGTGGTACTACCTGTTGGGAGCTGATATTGTTGTCCGTGCTGTCAACTACCTCAAACATGACGCTATGGTAAGTACCCCTCATCCAGCGCCGCTCATATATTCACTCCTTTCTTATTCCATGAGCCGCCGTTCTATTCTCTGCATTTGCGTTTTCTTTTATTGTTATGTGCCCCTTCGAGATGTCCTATTCGCCCATGAAATTCGCTGGCTTCGACTGCTGAGCTGATCAAAAATTCGTCTTCCAGACACTTGGCAATCACGAATTCGACAAAGGTCCCAGCGCTGTGGCTCCTCTTTTACAAGGAAGCGAAGTGCCCATCTTAGGCTGCAATGTGGATTTGAGCGGCGAGCCTCTGCTTAAGGGCCTTCCGCTACGTCCTTCAATGATGCTGAACGTAGCCGGACAAAAGATTGGACTCATCGGCTACCTTACTCCCAAGACAGAGTACCTTTCACGCCCTGGTGAGCGATGACTAGATACCTTTTAATGTATCCGCGAAAAGGGTATGTGAACGTCAGAAAAAAAAAAAAAAAAGTATGTAGGAAACGTAAGAAAAGTTATCTGCTAGGGGGGGGGGGGGGGGGTATATGTTTATTCACACAAAAAGAGGTGTCAGCCAGGCAAGTGCATCTGCTAGGTATTAGAACCATTCTCCTACTCTCCGCGAATTTTATCGCGTAGCACGCTGATGGTCATTTATCATTCAAAACGATGTCGCTGTTTCTTCAGATTTGTCGAAAATATGGAAAGTTTGCATACTTTTAAATTGATACAACACGCATACCTGGCAAGAACAAATTAGAAGGACGCAAACGAGCTGGTATATACGGCAGATAGATAGAGGGAAAATTTCCTCGAGTCCTGCCTTATTCTTACACAATCTTGGACTTCACCAACCCACCTCGACAACAATGAGTGGAAGAAAGAAGCGCTTTTCCACTTGAAGGGTCATTGGGCTTCCAGGAAACGCCCGCACTACCCTGGGGGGGGGGGATATGTTTAATGATAACAAACAAACAAACAAAGAAGAGGAACGAGGGAAAGGTCAGCCAGACAGGGTGTCGGCTTGCTATTCCCAAAAGAAATTAAAAAATAAATAAAAGAAGAAATAAAATAAGAATAAAAAATAAAAAAAAAGAATCAGAGAGAGTACCCAGGCGGGCACAGTCCGGTTCACAGGGCGATCAGTAGGTCGGCTGCAGCAAGGTAACGGAGGAGCAGTCTGGTGACTACGCACTGTCGGGCGCGCTGCACGGGGCCGAGTAAGGTGCGCAGCGTGAGGTGCAGGCCGAGGTGTGTGAGCTGTTGCCCAAGTGCGGCTCTGGCTGAAAAGTAAAGGCGGCAGTGCAGGAGGAGGTGGGTAGTGTCCGCCACCACACCACATTTCGTGCATAGTGGAGAACCTATGTTGCCCATGAGGAACTGGCGCGATGGGGTCTTAGCGACGTTGAGTCGTAAGCGGTGAAGGAGTGAGCTCTCCCTTCGAGTGAGGCTCAGTGGGATGGTGAGCTCCATCTTGGGATTGATGGAATGAAGGAAAGTGCGGGCTGGGACGGCGCTCTCAGTGAAGAGGCGAGTGTGCTGGGCGCACATGCGGCGTATGTGGAGTCGGCATGACGAGGGTGATAGCGGGACCGATAACAATGGTGCAGAGGTGTGGGCCTGCTTCGCAGCGGCGTCGGCGGATGTGTTGCCGGGGAGGCCTGTGTGACCGGGGACCCACTGAAGCCAAACGCTGTGGCCCGCGCGGGCGAGACGGCTGAGGCACTGAACGATGAGCGCGCCAATGTCCTGAACAAGGGGGATCGAGGATGTACCCTGCCCTGTACTACTCGTGGAAACCGCGAAGAATCCTCTGCTTGGGGCGTTTCGAGTCAAGGTCGGTTTTTATGCAAGACCAGTCTCGAGCAGTGAGTGCATAGGAAAGAAACGCTTCTCCGCTTAAAGAGCCATTGGGATTCAAGGAAACATCGGCACTACAATGTAGCACTCGTCGAAAGCGCGAACAATTTCCTCTGCTTGGGGACGTTTCGTGCGAGGTCGATTTGTGAAGCACAAGATGGGGGGGGGGGGGAGTTTATTAAGAAAAAAAAAAGGAAGGAAAGGTTAGCCAGGCAAAGAGTCGACTTGCTATTCAAAAAATAACTAAATAAAAAGAGGAAAAAGTTTAGACTCGAGTGGAAGGTAGGTTGAAGGACTGTACGGTCTTTTGTCTTGCGTCGTCCACTTCGTTTGTATCTGTCTTGTGTGAAGCACATTTCGTCTCCACGTATTCCCAACCAATATGTATAGTAGATATCGTCTTCTATTGGCCTATATGTGTTTATACTTTAGAAGAAACAAACTTTCTGATATTTATCTTCTCTGGATTTGTCATATTGAGATAGGCTACTGGTGTGTGCTGTAAATTTTACCTCAGCATTTCCTGGTATCTGCATTTCATCTGTTCCATCCCTTCAATCTGGATTTCTTCAATGCGAAGTGTAGTCCCGCTGTGATTTTGGTACACGCGCATTTTTGCTTGTTTGGAATAATCTCCTATAATTTTACAATCTGTGGGTGCATCAAGAACCAGCTCTATAACCGGTACCAGGGCAAGTACTGCGTAGCCGCTGCCGGAAGCATGATGAAAGTAAATCCAAAATGATCATTTCTTCACGCAGGCAAGGTGGCATTCACGGATGAAATCCAGTGCATTAAGGCGGAAGCCACTAAATTAAAGAGGGAGGGAGCGAATTTCATCATTGCCATGGGCCACTCTGGTGTTCCCAAAGATATAGAGATCGCCAAAGCTGTGCCAGAAGTTGGTTTGGTCGTTGGTGGTCATACGCATACTTTTCTCTACTCTGGCCCGATGAACGGTATGGTATACTGCATTTCATTTACGTTTTGTAGTCGTTCTGAAAAAAAAAGTTCATGTCCTACGGGTAGGTATAAGGTTGAAGGTATGATTGAATCCTTGTGATTGCAGGCAGCACTGCATTTGGAGACAGGTCAATGGGTCCTTACCCAATTGTCGTTGATCGCAAGGATGGCACAAGGTGCCTAGTAGTCCAGGCCTTCTGGCTGGGGAAGTATATGGGGTATATCAACGTCACATACGATGACGTTGACGGACATGTACTCAGATGGGACGGACAACCCGTGCTTCTGGATAACAGCATCCCGCAAGGTATCAGATCACAAGCTAATATACATTCTAGCAAGTTACAACGCTTCACAAGTGTTGGGTAGACCTCAGAGGAAATAATAGATACTGTATGTCATATGAGCCTAACCAGTGCTCAACGCAACGTCTGTTTCAGATCCCGATGGCCTTGCACTTTTGGACGAGTACCGCCCACTGGTAGCAGTGAAAAGGGCAGAGAAGATAGGTGAAACCAAAGTACATCTGCCATGTGACAAGGTTACATGTCGTCTGAAAGAGTGCAACCTGGGCAATCTTATCACAGAGGCCATTCTTAAACACTTTGCCACTCTTCCAAGCACCGCGGGCTCATGGTCAAGAGTTGCGGCTGCCATCGCAAACAGCGGGGGATTCAGGGCGCCCATCGATGAACAGGTGCGGCACAGTGGAATAGGTACCTGAAGTTGGACTTAGTTTTCTGTCGGGAACGGCAGCGCGTCAGCAATTCACGGGTCGGCTGAAAATTAATTTTTGAATTAGGCGTCCTCCGAAGAACTGTCGTCTTCTACTGTGCCACCACCATTCCCTACCTCAGAGGCTTTATAATCACGGCCACTGCGAAATGCTCTCAAACTGTTGGTATATCAGCTGTCTAGTTCGCGACCTACCAACATGGCTGAATCCAGCCCACCAACGCTCGTACACCACATTACCGCCAGCAATGGGGTAGAGGTGTCGCTGCGGGCGACGAAACTCCCCAATCATCATCATTAAAATAAATTTCTTGTTGTTGTCTGACAGAGTACTGGGGGCAATGTGACGTTCGAAGACGTGGTGAACGTGATTCCATTTGGCAACACATTGGTGCTGGTCAACCTTACAGGAGAGCAACTGAAGGGCATAGTCGAATATGGTGTGTCCGACCATGACATTACTGGCGCCACGACCCACGGAGAGTTTTTACAGATGGCAGGTGAGCAGCGTTTCTTCTTCGTCCATCTAAAATAAGCACTGAGAATGGTGGGAACACTGAGGGTCTCCCCTCTGTATTCTCCACTCTCCACTAAGAGTCTGAATGAGAGTCTCCCCGCTGTATTCCCGCTTTGACCTCACAGATCCTTAAAGCCTATGAGCTTCTCAAGAGCGTTGGCAGCCCTTTCCTGCACGCACAACCAGCGTGTGCTCTATGCACTGCCAAGGCTATTGAGAGGGCCCTTTCGAGCGTACTACGCTCTACGGATTCGTGAGGGCAGGGCAAGAATACGGCGTTTACTCCGAGACATGGTAAACTGAAGATTTCTCTATGTTCTCGTGTAGGTTTAAGAGTGCGGTACGACATAAATAGGGCCCCGTGGGACCGCGTCGTTCAAATGGAGATACTTTGCACTGCATGTCGTATACCAAGATATGAGGTCGTTGAACCAGCTAAGGTCTATCGAATTGCTACCATCAGTTACATGGTCAACGGAGGGGACAACTTCGACTTTTCGTTCGTCGCTGTTCAAGATAAATATGACACAGGTAAGTCGCGCGCTAGACTGGCAGACCAACCACAGATGACTCAGTATAATATTGATCGCGAAATTATTTCAGAACAGCCATTACGATGTAACGCTAGTACTACTGGTTTCTCAAGTAGCTAAATGTCCCAGTTATTGCTCCTCCTCCTCTTTTAGAGTTCTTTTAGCTCCTCCAGCGGAACTTTGTGGTGCCTTTAATAAACGGAAATCAAATCTGTCCCGAATCTTAGAACAAATCGCGAGAAAATTCACAACAAAAACAACAATTACGCGATGAACGATGGTGACATGGGATGTTTCCCCGCATGGATCTCGGGACCATAGCCCAGTTCATGCGGGTGGATTGGTTTGATGAGTTAATGTGGCACACACGCGAATGTCTAGCAAGTTATCGTCTACGTCTAGCGAGTAAGTTCGTAAGCGGCGGAAGGATTACGCCAAGGTCTGCACGATCTGACGTCGATAGCTTCTAGTTGACGCATATCGCTGTTCGTGTACCGTTGACAGGTCATGGGGTTTTGCTGAATGGTAGTTGACAGCTGTGACTGTGGGGTCTGAAACTCAACTCTTTCAATCCATAAAGATGGGTAAGCTGTACCCTGAGATCGTGCCCATGTACCTTTCGCAAGTATACAAAACGAACTTCCTGGGTTGACAGTAGAGCCAAAGGGAGGACCTCCGTGATACTTGTTTGTTTTTAGACTGGGCACTTAGTGTTATATTCGCTCATCTCTTCCGTGCATTAAGACTAGCAAACCTTGAAAAGACTAGATAACACACACAGCCGGCGGTACAAGCATGCTACTGCGTATAGGCTTGAATGATGTATTGTGAGTTGCCTGAATACAAGGATGCACTGCCCAGTCAAAGTTAAGTCAGCTAACACGAAGTTTATTCTGACAGAATTGCTTGGTCCATGGTCAAATCCAGTCCACCAACACTCTGCCGTAAAAATATCGCTAACCTTTTTGGACAAAGTAGACTGTGTGACTCGTCGACCAAATTGCCGCGAGCAAAGGGGAAGAGTATGAGATCCCCAAAAGTTGTTGTTATTCTGCTCCTTCCTGTCACTGAGCACATAAGTGTACCTTTCACTCCTTGTTGCCATCCACTGTAGCACCTTAATTGTCGTTATTCATACTTCAGGTGATACTGACTTGGACGTCGTGATCTCGTACGTGAAGGCCAACACTCCTATAACAACGGGATTGGATGACAGGATCTCATTTGTAGAGACTTCAGCCGGTCATTCTTCGTCCGCCAGTGGAGCTCACGTTTTATCCTGGTTCCTTAGTGTTACTTGCGCTATCCACTTTTCGCTCGTAACGATTTTCTGACCTGTAGCCCTTGCAGCGCGAAGAACCATCAACATGACGATGCGCGGGAAGGATGGGCGATCTTGGTCATCTCCTCAACTTTGGTGGGGAGAACACGCGGCTTGTGGACAGTGAGGACCATATGCTGGCAAATCGTACAGTTGCGGGGTTCGCAACCCGCAAACGTACAGTGCTGGACCAAAGTTTACGGAACACGCCTCTGAGCATTCCTTCCTCCAGATGACACGTCAGCAGCGAATGGGACCGTACGGACTTACAGACATCTGCTTAGGTAACCCAGTCACCTGTTTGCAAGTCCGTACGATACCATTCGCTGCTAGCGTGTCACTGTGAAGAAGGCATGCGCAAGAGCGTGTTCCGTAAACTTACATATGTACATATATGCGCATATACGATAAGTCGCGGACTCTACGGGGTGGATCAAGTAACTCTAAAAAGAACGCTGGTACAAAACGCGAGAATAAAACCAACGACATTCGTCTTTGGGCACGTAAGATTCTTTCTGTTTTTTTTTTTTTTTTTTTTTTTTTTTTTGTATTCTGCCCGATTAAGGTAGGTAGTTAAGGATGATTAACGAACAGTTTACATATATCGACTTAACGGCATACGTTGTAGTTCGAAACTTGTAAATCGCCCCCTATAGAAACATCTGATTCAGTTGTTTCCAACATGCTACCTGTTGCGCAGTTCTTTTTCCTGGCGAACCAGGGACGATTAATTGCGAGACCGCGGCCAATACGAAATGAGTGACACCGTTCTTCTTCGTCCTGCAGGAGTGTTAGCTTTCATTCATACCATCAGAAGAAGAAAACAAACCGAAAATATTCGTGTTCTACGTTGACAACGTGGACGCAAACAAACACGTTTCATGTTGATCAACCTAGTGTCCGTTGAAGTTATCCCACGTCCTTCATTTCGCCCGTTCAATGAAAACCCGGCGAAATATACACAAATAATACGGGGGCCGTGCTAACTGTGGTGAGATTTTTTAATGCCATTTTCCAATGACAATAAATGGCGATGTATGGGCCAAGTCCGCCACCTTACGGCAGCAAGAGTTGCATGAAAGAGGGTCTAGCTAAGCGAGGAAATGGGCCCAGGTCTGGTGGTCATTTTTGTCGCTCCACCAGAAGAGCGAAGGAGAAAAAGCACTACTGCTTTCGGAAAATGTTTAAAACAGTTAGGAAACGGTTTAACTTGTAGAAACAAAAGAAACGCCGCTCTGATATTCGACCTCACACTCGTACACTACTGAGTACATACCTGAGCTTCACTTTTTACGTCAAGCCAGGAAGCTTCGCAGTGCTCGTGCCGAGCTTTGTTCATTTACCTGCCGGAACAGCGCTCGCTGCCCAGGTCCAGTCCAGCAGAGGTAATTTGGCTGCTAGGAGAAGCTTAACTTGAAGCGCGTCATGCGACGTCACGGATGAACGATCTTCCTTGCCATGCTCTATTGTTGCCAAGGGCCGGCGAGAGAAATCACGGGCCCCGAGGGATGGGTCCTACCCGGGCCCCCCTCTTCACGTCTCCTGGTGCAGCTACTGTCCGGCCCCGGGGCTCCATTTCCGACAGCCCCAACCCCTTTCGCCGGCCCAAGTGTTGCCCCGACGTCCGCCATTTTGATGCGGAGTTGTTTACGATGCAAGGACGAGGGAAGACACGTGCGTACTTCGCCATTCGAAAGCACAGGAGCGGCCATTTCGAACAGATTAGAACGGGTGTCCGTGGGACCCCTCTGGCAGCCGCTTGTGTCAAAACCGCTATTACGTCCTGTCCACCACGTGATCCTTTCTAAAGTTACGGTTTTGCAACGCTTTGTTGCTCGCGCTGCTTTCCGTGCTTTTCCAAAGTCAATCGTTGTGTTAAAATGTGAGCGGCCATTGCAGAAACAATGTTATGTTAACGTGTTCATACCACGGCTTCGGCTCTCGTTCAACGGAAAGCAGGGAATCTGGCAAGGGAATAACGTCTCATTCGCAAGTACGTACTTGATGGGTTGTTTCGAGCCCATGTGTGTGTTTGAGTCATCTTGAAGTGATCGTTTGCGAGCTGGCGCTGTGCTGGATGCAGTTCATTTCCTCCATTGTTGTACAAGTTTGATTAATGGTGTTTTTTTCCGCATGAGCAACAAACACACAAACGTCGTCACCGCTGCCACGCATAATGTTTCTGGTCCCGCGGGCTTATCCTGCAGACCGTGACTGTCTTGTAATAGAAGAGTAAACGTCTGAATACAGAGAAATAAAACAGCACGCGCGCATTCATCACAATGCTGATATCTGAACGGTAAACCAAGGTATATCTAAACAGGTAGCGTAACTCCCATAGGCCCCTGTGTCTTCAGAATGACGCCATGATAGAGACTGTCAGCGCCATCCATCCGTTGCGCGGACTACTACGATTGTAAATAAATGACGTCAGAGACGACGTCACTAGTATGAATAATAAGTAGTGCATAATTATCCATGCACGTTTACATTGGCCCGGCCCACCTCGCTTGCCTTGTATTCCCTTTTCCGCGCCCAGTCAACAATACCAGACGAGAACACAGAAAAATAAAGCATATCAGATTTAATGAATCATATCAATTCCAAATACATAGTTATCACAGATTTTGACAACTCCAAAGAGAAACGCATCGTGATGACCATAGAGAAATTAGGAAGGCTCACATAAGGCCCACTTCTCACCTAGAGCTATATGTATACCTAGTGATTAGACGTTTGCATTTATTCAATAAGTGGCCGTTATAGGTTCATTGCAACAAAACACGACATCGTTGGTATACACAGTTGGTTCCTGCTAACACTCACACCATCATGGCCGCTCGTCCCATGACGAAATCTTTTTTTCACGGGCCCAGCAACATGGGATCATTGTATTCATCTGTTCACTCGTGTTAATCTTGGTTTACAGCACGGAGATGTGAACGTCGCTTCCTGTTTAAGCCGGCGTTCACACGGGGCAACTTTTCCCAGCAACTCGAAGCAACTCAAACCAACGTCTTTTGAGCAATTTCGAGTCCGCGTTCACACGTAGCAACTCTGTAGCTCCACCCACAAGCAACCTTATGGCGACCGGACAATGTGGGTTCGAATCGAACTGGTGGAATCTTTTCTTTAGCTGCTGTTTATCAAATTTCAGTCAGTTTTATTGCTCCAATAGATCATTATTGCCGTCCAGAAGTGGCAACTGATATGGTTCCGTGAAGTTCGTAAAAAAAGAAAAAGTTATTTTTTAGCTGCACCTCCAGGATTTGAACCTATGAACCCACGAACGAAATCCACAACGCCATCGGGAGTCACGTGGCAATGCTTCCCTCTCTGATTGGCCGATGCACGAGCAACTTCTCAAGTTTTCGGTCCGGGAGCGATTCGCAGCAACTCGGAGCAACTCGAGTTGCTGGAGGTTGCCGGCTGACAGCAACTCCAAAATTGCTCATAGTTGCTGGAAAAAGTTGCCCCGTGTGAACGCTGCCTAACCCAAAGAGTGTACGAACTCCGTATTACAACGCACGGACACACGGTACGAATACAGAGACGCACGGATAAACAGACCCAACTGTGACACATGCGCAAAGGAGCAGGATACGGAAATGTACTGGAGTGGTAGATGATCTCGTATATGTGCACGAGCGGGGCAACAGAAAGCTTTTTCTACATTGAAATTATGAATAACCTATTAGTACACACACAAGCCACGCCCATGTTGTAATTTTTTTCTGTTTACAACCGTACCTCTACTGTCAACACCCAGGATCGCTCGCGCCTCTTGCTGGTGGCCTTGCCGATGGGTCTGATTTGGTATTTTCGATTGTTTTCGCTACCAGTTTAGATATACTTTGGGTAAACCACAATGAACCTTTTTCACATACGCGTGGTATCCTAGCGGCTCTCCAGTGAACCACGCTCGGCGCGCGCCAAAGCAAATCCACGTGGGTAGCACAAAGGACCAAAACCGGTTCGAAGTGGGACCGACGAGCTCGCGCGGTCTCCCCACTGGTACCCACTTCTCCCGTCCCCACACTGTGCCATCTAATGGAGACGGAGATAACCCTCTCCAGCACCTCAAGGTCATGCGCATCCATTAGCGTCGTCGGCGTTCGGAGCTGGCATGCTCTTGGGTTCACGTGAGCGGTCACGTGGTAGACAGGAGCACCCCACAATGCAATGCGAAGGCTGGCACGCCCTTCCCAATGGAAAACGGCTCGAAGGGCCGCTCCTGGGGTGGGGTGGGGGGGGGGGGGTGTTTCGTTCCTCCATGTTCGAAAACTCTTCGTCCTTGAATTCTTTCAGTTTGGCAACAAGGCCATTTATATCACAGGCTGCTGCGGGTATTCGCCGGAGATTCCTGCAGAAAACATCGAGCGTGACGAAGCACGCGTCGACCGGCTGACGGACCCCATCAAAATGGCGTCCACCAGATAATTCTGATGTATCTCATTTCATCTGCGCCATACTGTCAGTCTCATAGGGTGAGGACTCTATGGCGTAGACACAGGTCATTTGGCGGACGAACTCCATATAGAGCAGAAGCCTGAGTCTGAGAAAGGGTGATAGTGAGAGCGGGATAGGAAAAATCGGCCGCCAGTTTGCGGTAGCGCTCGAAAGTTGTGCATTTTCGTGTATTTTTTTTTACTAGAGCACAGAAAAGCGCTGCGGTTTCAATTCGAGTGGACGAGCCTCCTCAGGGTTGAGGCGTACAACTTTGCAATTCCGTGGTCAACCTATTTTCACTAATGATAAAGATTAATTATGGAAGTTAATTAAAGGCTGCACTACTTACTGATGCACCACCATCTTTGAGTAGGCCTCATCGGGAATAAATATATATGCAACGACGTTTTCGAAAGAGAAACAAACCATGAACTTAAGAAAATTCTGCTCAGTCTTATGTGACGTCCCCTGTATATCGCGGCACCGGTTCAGTAGGGAGATTTATGAGGATTGCAAGGGTTAGAAGACCGGAAGGTCTTTACGATAGCGGTTACTAGAATATGGTACACCAAGCACCCAATTCCTTCGAAATGGTGGTGGCTCCACGTTGTTGATCTTGGATATGAGTCATATAAGGCTGACAGTATGGCGTACATGCAGGCCAGATGGTTAAGTTCCGTTTCTATCACCCGTTTTCTTGATGGAGACGGAGTGCTTAGCTGAGAATATCAAAGCCTATGTACATGAACTTGATTTATTAGGAACGCGATCACTATCACAAGTCACGTCTACATTTCTTTAGACGTCTGTCTCTTTTGGTGGATGTTTGTCGTAGGGCATTCGTCGAGCATGCCCTGGTCGCGCATTATGCATCTGAAAGAGAAAACATACCGACCTGTTTTCTACTCATTTATCATCATAGCGCACTGTTATAGAACTGAATAAATAAATAGTAAGCCACAGGAAATACGCTACCGTAACTGGGGTGATAGAGGCTCTCCCAATCGTGAGGGAAAGGGGACTGTATGCAACAGGAAACTGCGGGTGCTTTAAGAGAGGAATTTTTTTTTTCTTGTGAACTATGTCAGAAAATGATGAGAAAATGTAGCGAAAGATACTAAACACGCAGCTTTGGCTCTGAAAGTACACATATACACAAAAAATATATTGACTACTTTGACACCCTATATTACAGGCATTGCACAAATACTTCTTTAAAGGTGGTGTCCGGACAAAAAACGCAGTTGGAACGAAAGTGCGATCGGAATAGTGGATGCCGTATATGTAACCGGAACATTTCGCTTTGAAACAGTCGGAAACATCAGCAAATGAATTTAATCGGATTTCGTAGCCAGCTTCGTGCTCCCGGTTGTACCCAGGCGACAGTGTGCAGGCCGACGTCACCGGAGTCGGTTATGAAGGCGGGCTATCCGTCACAAAATGCGGTGTCCCGACTCGCAATCTGCTGCCGAACAGTCAATGGAAGCACCTGCGTTCATGCTCTCGGTGGTATGGGATCGCAGCCAGCCCGGCGACGCCGTCAGCTGAGAGATTGGGAATCTCGCCGACAATTCCAATTACGGCACCGGAAGATGAGGGAA
Source organism: Ornithodoros turicata (assembly GCF_037126465.1). Taxonomy (NCBI): domain Eukaryota; kingdom Metazoa; phylum Arthropoda; class Arachnida; order Ixodida; family Argasidae; genus Ornithodoros; species Ornithodoros turicata. Next base: position 37,906,846 of record NC_088207.1, read on the forward strand.
GGGCTGTTTCAACCGGAAGCTGGCAGACGATTTCGAATTCGGTGTTTTTTTACGTTTTATGAAAAACACAAACGAATTTTGCGAATCTTTTTCGAGGTTTTCTTCTTGGAAGGCATCTCCAAGTGGATTTCACATTAACTTTATACTGACGGATTTCTCGCGGACACCACCTTTAAGACAATTTACCCGTTGTCCTGTTGATGGATAATGCAGGCTTTGGAAATCCTTTGATTGTCCAAAAGGAACGCATGCTGGGAGGCCGCTGTGCAATAACATCGTGTGTCAAAGCGGAAACATATTATCGTTAGGTGAACTTACGGCCGTATTCTTAAACGTTCCTCAACTCAACCCTGCCGCGGCTCCTGTGAGTGGAGCGAAAGAGCGCTACTCGACTTGAGGAAGCATTGGGCTTCACGGAAACCGTACCATATAGCAATTTTGGGTAGTAACTAGGTTACGTGTCACTTTGATTAATGACGAACTGCCATGGCCTTAGACTGGCACAGGAAATTCTCCGTTTATAACACGTTTTATCTATGCTTTGAGTGCCATACGCTGAACCGAGTTTTTAGTTACATTTATTCGGCCTGTAAAGTAACTGAGTTACTTTGACGTGGTAACATAAGGTAGCTGTGACTGCCTACATTTCAAAAAGAGTAACTGCAATTCAGTTACTATTTCTACAGGCTAACTTTAACTTAGCTACATAAAAAAAAAAAAAAATCATGACTTCCATGTTGTACTCGAGGAAAATGCGAAGGATCTGCACCGTTAGGTGCCCCCTTTCGAGTCAAGGCCGGGCTCTAGGATAGGTGGCGCATGTTACCGCCTGCTCCAAAGGGAAAAGCCACAGTAAGGGTCGAGTAGAGGATCGTTTAAGAATACCGCCTCTAGCTTTTCCTTACCTCGAGGGCATGCAGGGGACGAATCCAAACTGCGCGGTCCTTTCTGCCAGAGTCCGCCGAATTTCTTCATCCGATGGCTATAAAATTTAATGTAGTACATGTAAACCCTGTCTGTCTACTGAGCAGTCACTGCGGCTCTATTGAACTCCTGTCTTCGAACGTCTCTTTTACCAGAACAGCTGACGATGCTCACCGTTTGTACTCTTTGCTTCACGACTGGAGAACAGAGTCTAGAACACAATAAAGAGCGATATAGCACCAGAGCATGAACATATGATGTTGAAAAGTGGAATATCCAGCCTCAGGTTCGATATCTCTAACAGACACTATTCTTCCACTGGACCAGTAGAAGATAAGCGGCTTCCAACCAGAGGTCTTTGCATCAGCATGTAATGCGAACATTAAATATCTTACGTTTCTTCTTTTTTTATATTCGCTTGAGTCCATAAACACGGCTGGTGTGTACCGCTTGAAGCCTATAGGAAGCATACATCTGTTGATACCCTTAGGGCAAATATGGTTTGCTGCAGTGATAAGACAGCAAAGAGGAGGGGAATATGTCAGACCTCTGTGTTCTTGTGCAGTTCCTTGCTGGCTTCCCTCATCTCGATTCTCCCCTTTTCTTTCTCTAGCGACAATTTCTGCGACGTACAATGGAAGATGATTACAGAACAATAGCAGAAATGGAAAAGCCCAACAAAGACATGAGTTTTAATTTCCTGCCGAAATCTAATACCAGGCATATGCTCTGACTAAAGACGGAATTTTATAAAATGGGGATTTTGTTGTTGTTTTTGTTTGCATTACCTAATGAATGGTATCCTGGGCCAGTGGGGCCTCCTTATGGCAACACTAGCAACTTTCTGGTGCGATGTACTAACTAATTTTAACTAATGAACGTTTAACGTGAACGTTTTGAACGTTTAACGTGAACGTTTTGAACGTTTAATGAACGTTAAAAAAAAAAGACACATGCCGTTTCGTAGGTCTAGTTACGGCTCATGTGCATAGCGAAATTTGACATTGTATTTCTCGAAGTACGTTCGCTTCACAGGGTGTTTAATAAGGGCGGTGGATTTGAATAATGACTTGCTCCAATTCTGCCATCTCGCAGTTCTCAGAAAACATTTAATTAGTAAGTTCATCAATGAATTTGAGCTCATTAGTCGCCTAGTATGCAAACGCTGTCCTACAGTATGTTCGCCTGGTCGAATAACTCACCTGCTAAAATGGCATCAATTTTGTTCTGCTAGTTTTTTTTAATAAAAATTCTGTAATGAATAAAAAAAACACCCTATATATCGCCACTTATCGCGTAATGTAAAAAAAATCCGGTTTACGGTTGCGTAAAACTTTTTTTTCTCTTGATATCCGGCGTAGCGGGATGTCCAGAACTCACTGGTTACATCCCATTTCGCCTATTCCCATTTCGCCTAATCCGGATTATCGGATTACAAGGCGGGATGGGTTCCTGTTCGCAATCTCGTTAGGCGGAACGGGACTGTCGACAAGTGGGCGTTACTTACATGCCCCGCCCCGACAGTGACGTCTGCAAGAAATGAATGCGCTCGTCCGACGACAACCTTACGTCGTCCGAATCAAGGACTCGTTACATTTGCAAGCGAAGCTGTGTGCGATACCACAAATAATAAAACGAATCGATTATTATCGAGTAAAACGTTTTCGTTGATTCATAACTGGATGGATGGATGGATGAATGTTTAACGTAAAAAAGACAGTTTCCATATACAGACTAGACACGGAAATGGACCTGCTACCAATTTGCAAAATCATTAGCAGGGACACAGGTCTTCCGTGCGGCTCAGGGAATTCGATTTGGAATGAAAAAAAAAAAAAAAAAGAGGCAGATTTGTGGATTCTGCTCACTTCAAAAACAAAAAAGTAAAAGAAAAAGAAAGAAAGAAAACCCCACTCGTGAATAGAGCGGAAGGAATACAAAGGCATGGCGAAGGGTGCGCCATGACCAGCCAGATTGTGGTGACGTGGTCTCTGTGCACGTGAGCTGTGACAGACCTCATTAGTTTAGCACACAGATACGAAATATAACAGGTTAAGTGACTTCTGGCAGCACGCTTGAAAAGAACTAGCAAAGGGATGAAGTTGTTATGTGGAGGTGCGTAACTAACTTTGACTTCCCGACAAAGAATAACACATTTCTGGCATTTACTTTTCATGAAGTACTAAAAAATGCGTTTAACGCAGTGCTATGTTTGAATAAAACCAACGAGGTTGTAAAGTTATGCGAGGATGCGTAAATGACTTTTCGCAGCACGCTAGTGGACCGCCTTCTTTCATCACGTGACACGGATCAGTAGGCGAAGTGGGGCTGTCTGCAGCATACATTAGGCCAAATGAGACCCACTGCAGATCGAAGTCGGTGAACCTGCTAAGGGATTGCGAGATAATCAGCTAACAAGCATTAGGCGAAATGGGAATAGGCGAAGTGGGAAGTCACGAACTCACTTGCACTATTCTTTCCAACTCAATGCCGCTGCTGCCGTGACACTCCACCTCTCTACGAACCTGTTGTGTACAAGAGCAATTCTTATACCATTCTGCGGTGATTCCTATAGACCAGTTTCCGCGGGTGACGTCACAAGGCCGGTGTGGGCAAAACAAATTATCACAGAGTCCGGGATAATGAGAATAACGTGACACAGTTTGCCAGAAATTACCATTCGACAACACCTGAAGCTATCTGCAATTACATTCGCATTTCGTGTGGTTGCCCACACAATAATGGCGTCTTTTGTTTGTAAACGGAAAGAGGCATTAGGCATGTGCGAATACCGAAACCGAAACAAAACCGAAGAGAATAGTTGTACAATCGGACCGGGCTCAATCTTGATCAGCACATGGCGATCGTTATAGCTATTTTTCAAAATTTGCGCGCTCATTCCGTCACGCGCATTGGCCGTCAACCGGGGAGCACGAGCGTTTAGCAAGCGTTACGAGATAGCGAAAAGTTCAAAATCTAGCCCCAGTTACATGCAACATATGCGTACAGCATGTGTGTAAGCGATATATTCATATACGCATCAGAATATGAAACAGCGCGCGCTTTCCGTTTTCGGCCTTACGCGTGCACCATCTGTACTGTTCGAATATAGATAACGAGAATTAGCCGAGGCAAGCTACAAATATGGAAGGCAGAAACGCATGAGCCTCCAATGACGAAAATTTAAAGAAATTTGAATAACTGAGTTGTTTGAGTTTTGAGTTTTTGAAATTTGAGTTTTTCCTCAGTTATTTGAATGTGTTCGAATTTGAAACTGTGCTCGAATATGGGTTTGGAAGGAGAATCGATTCGATCCGAATAAAATAGAAGGACGAAATATGTAATTAATGCGGCGGAAATGGGTTAGCATTCAGCCGACCCACACACTATCAGTATCCTCCCCTAACTATCACTAACTGACTAACTACAGAGCCACAACAGTGGCGCAAGCCTTCTTCCACGCCAGACGGTGGCGTAATTTTGAAACGCTGCTTTCCCTCTTCCTCCGTCTCGTTCGCTTGCTTTCGGCGCCCAGCAGCGGTATCCGCTGCCTGACGTTGCTTGCGTTATTCCTCGGTTTCGGCAGCTCGTCGCCTTTGCTCAGAATGAGTCTCCTTTTGGCGCGGCACTCGTACTCGGTTCACACTCCATTGTGAACCGAGTACCTTCCATTGTGTACTTGAATTCAGTCCATACGCGCCTTGCACACCCTCAAGTCAGACACGCCCGCGTCTCTGACGCGCCGCCGAGACCGCTTCCGCAGACGTGCTCCTCTGCGTGACATCACCCGCCGCGGCGCGCGTACATTGGCTTCCGCTCCGTGACCTAGTTTCTCTTACTCTCAACTCTCGACTGCTCTCCTCCTCTCTCACGCGGCGTGCTTCCCTGTCCACGTTTTGACCACTGATCGATACCGACATTTTTCCTTCAAATCACGACTTCTGATGCTAACGCAGTAAACGAATTATGTATTCGATTCGGAAATCGATTCGAATACATGATTATCCGCTTCGGTATGTAAAAAAAATCGAATATTAGCACAGGCCTACTATACATATAACATAATGACAACGCTTCGTACTCCGTTTTTAGCAGACGTCTCTTGAAGTTCAGATATCTTCCCACCTAGCGTGGCCTCTGCGTGTTGCTGCAGAGATGCACGGAAATAGCACATTCAGTAGCGTTCGACTACGTTTGATACACAAACACGTCCATACTACACAAACGCATAATATGAATGAAGTGCCGCGTGATTTTTGTAATTGTTTTAGGTTTAACTCTCGCGTAGGAGTCTCACCGTTTGTGTTAGGGAGTCGTCGCATTTCTTCTGCATTTCACGTAGTTCACCTCGAAGAACATCGTTTTCTCTCTCTTTGTCCCCCATCTGACTTTCGAGCCGCCCCAGCCGTGACCTCAGCTGTTGCAGTTCTTCTGTGGGAGCAGCACATCTGGCTTCCATGAGTGTCCTTTGCTGTTGGACGATATATCTTCAGCGACCGCGCTGTACCACAGCACAATCGTTCCTTTACTCTTTCGCGCAAGAAAATTATCACGTCAAGAACTTCTACTTACGAACTCCGCTATGCTGAAAGCATTAGGGGAGAAGACAAAGAAATACTTAGATATTCTTGTATACTGCTGAAAGGTTCATTAAGCCTTACAGAACTGTAGTCATGACTGGAGTACACAGAAACATATATCCATGAACCTCTACGTGCACAACTTAGAAGTTAGAAGTGTAAGGTCGGGCTGGTGCTGAATATATTCTCGCTTTTGCTTTCCTCCTAGAGACATTTGGTACGCTACTATTTGCACTGCAAATATGTTCGATACCACAGGATAGACATTTCAAAGTTATCTTTTGCTACATCTGGGACCTGCAAATACCATAACGATACGTAGAACTAACATAAAATAGACCGCGTATGTACCTATAGAGCGCAGGATCGGTACTTTATGAGGCTACGTCTCTGGCTATTTTTTTTCCTGCGATCCAAGACAAGGCTTTCATTGCCAAACACGAATGTGTCACGTGCAGCTTGGACGTATTAATACTGTTTCAATAAACTTGTTAACGTTGCACAAGAGAAGTAAGATAGCACAATTATATATATCTATTGGTACGGAACAGAAAAAGAAGACAAAAGGTTGGGTAGTTTCAGATAAAAAAAAAGAGTAAAGGTTCCTCTATAGGTTTAGACATGTTACTCATGTATGAATTGGACATCGGGTGCGTCTTGTAACACGAAGCCACATACACACTGTATATAGAGAGACTGGGAATAGCTGAGAGCTCTCGTATGCAACTCACTCTGTGGTTCGAATCATCTGCTCGCGCGAATACCGAGATTTTAAGTTATTAATTACTGAGGTGATTTTGTTGCATTCATATATCAGAAGTTTTTTTTTTTTTAAGTAGTGAAATGCCTTTTTTTTTCAATTACAATAATTTGGCAATATATCCTCGGTTAGGTGAGCCACCTTATGGCCGCACTATAGTGATCTCCTGGAGTGTCGCCTTAATTAATTTTCATTAATGGACTTTTTTAATTACGAAAGATAAAAATTCTGGTCAGTGACAACATCTGTTCCCCGAAAAAGGGTCGAGCCAATTTTGTGCAAGGAAATGGTCCCGGAAAAACGGCAGATTTGGAGGCCATCTTTTTCGCGCCCCCAGAAATGCGCTCTTCGATTTCCGCACCAAAAACGTGTTGAAGTAGCAGTGGGACATCGATCCATACCGTATGATGTATCAGTGCACACAATTTCTCACCTAGCTGGCATAGATAATTAGAAAAGGAATATTTTCCTTTGAGCGAGTCGGCGCTCCTCCACGGAAGAACGGTCCAGCAACACTGGGCTTCACCTCACCGGTATTGTTCGCGCGCGCCTTTCTGCAGGTTCTGCTCTACCGATGGCGAGTACTTTACAACGAAATCAAGGAAGGAGATGATACCATGTCACACGAAGAAGGCCCGTGCGAGACTAGCTGTGCCTAGAGATGCGAAGTCTCGAAAAAAAACCCGGTAATTTTGAAAAAAAAAAAAAAAAAATTTCGGTTTCTTTTCTCGTCTCCGGAAAAATTGCCCGAAATTTCCAGGAGAAAAAAATCAAAAATAGAAAGTCTAGTGCCTTTGAGGCGTTCCAACCCGCCAACAGTGCCTTAGATGCCTCTAATCCGCCAATAACCACCAACTTAGAGCTCCGTCTTGCCGCTCCAAGCGGTCGTCATCGCGTTCACATAATGTCGCAGTTCTGATTGGGGTGGGCGGGTTGTTCTAATTACCTATCGCTGGGTAGACAGCAGTCTCATGGGATGCTCTGCTCTGCATTTATGCCTAAAGGATGAACACTCCAGAGAGACCACGTAGCTCCAGACACCATCCAGTTAGGTGAAGAAGAAGAAGAAGAACACTACTAAAGTTTCTAGCTCATTATATGCTGTTGTTTGGCCGGCAATGCTACGACTCCATTTTAAATGGGAAAGAGACGCTGTAACCACGTTTGTTTTCATTTTTCAAAGAAAAAAAAAACCGAAAGAAACCGGAAATTTTGCATCTCTGGCTGTGCCTCCATGTATACAAAAGACCGAAGAGGGAGCTTTCAGGAGTTTCGGTTTCAATACAAACTTCCCCTCTCTTTTGACAACTAACGAGTCCTCGACTCAACTTTGTTTCTGATTTCTGACCTCGTACTTTGTGATTAATTTCTGGTGCTCCTCTTGTTGTACGCGTAAAACCTCATCCTTGGTAGCAATTTCACTTTCCTGCAAGAACGTATAACTACGTGTCAATGTACCTCATGGCACCAGTGTCCACTCATGTTTCGAAATACGCTATGTCGCTTTGCCCCTGTAAAGAAACATGATGGAAGGCACCACAATTTTTTTTTTCCTGAAGAACCTACCGAACTTATTGACGAATTGTTCCACCTCCCTTTAACTCCGAGAGTAAACAAGAAGTAACTACTGTGTGGCCACGCATACAAGGCCTTCTGTTCGACGTTAAGACACGAACGTGATACTTACAATTTCTTGCTTGTGACGTTCCTCCCTGACTTCATTCTCTAGGGCATGGAAACGACGGTTTAGCTCCTCGTACTCTGTGATCAATTTCTCGTGTTCCTCTTCTTGTATGCGTAAAACCTCATCCTTGGTGGCAATATCACTTTCCTGCAAGAACGTATAACTACGTGTCAATGTACCTCATGGCACCAATGTCCACTCATGTTTCGGAATACGATATATCGCTTTGCCCGTGTAAATAAACGTGGAGGGCACCTCGAACATTTTTCTCTGAACAACCTACCGAACTTATTGAGGAATTGTTCCGTCTCCCTTTAACTCCGAGAGCAAACAAGCAGTAACTACTGTGTGGCCACGCATATATGGCCTTCTCTTCGACGTTAAGACAAAAATGTGATACTTACAATTTCTTGCTTGTGACGTTCCTCCCTGACTTTATTCTCTAGTTCATGGAAACGACGCTTCAGCTCATCGTGCTCTGTGATCAATTTCTGGTACTCCTCTTGTTGTACGCGTAAAACCTCATCCTTGGTGGCAATTTCACTTTCCTGTAAGAACGTATAACTACGTGTCAATGTACCTCATGGCACCAGTGTCCATTCATGTTTCGAAATACGCTATGTCGCTTTGCCCCTGTAAAGAAACATGATGGAAGGCACCTCATTTTTTTTTTCCTGAAGAACCTACCGAACTTATTGAGGAATTGTTCCGTCTCCCTTTAACTCCGAGAGCAAACAAGCAGTAACTACTGTGTGGCCACGCATATATGGCCTTCTCTTCGACGTTAAGACAAAAATGTGATACTTACAATTTCTTGCTTGTGACGTTCCTCCCTGACTTTATTCTCTAGTTCATGGAAACGACGCTTGAGCTCATCGTGCTCTGTGATCAATTTCTGGTACTCCTCTTGTTGTACGCGTAAAACCTCATCCTTGGTGGCAATTTCACTTTCCTGTAAGAACGTATAACTACGTGTCAATGTACCTCATGGCACCAGTGTCCATTCATGTTTCGAAATACGCTATGTCGCTTTGCCCCTGTAAAGAAACATGATGGAAGGCACCTCATTTTTTTTTTCCTGAAGAACCTACCGAACTTATTGAGGAATTGTTCCGTCTCCCTTTAACTCCGAGAGCAAACAAGCAGTAACTACTGTGTGGCCACGCATATATGGCCTTCTCTTCGACGTTAAGACAAAAATGTGATACTTACAATTTCTTGCTTGTGACGTTCCTCCCTGACTTTATTCTCTAGTTCATGGAAACGACGCTTCAGCTCATCGTGCTCTGTGATCAATTTCTGGTACTCCTCTTGTTGTACGCGTAAAACCTCATCCTTGGTGGCAATTTCACTTTCCTGTAAGAACGTATATAACTACGTGTCAATGTACCTCATGGCACCAGTGTCCACTCATGTTTCGAAATACGATATGTCGCTTTGCCCCTGTAAAGAAACATGATGGAAGGAACCTCTTTTTTTTTTTTTTCCTGAAGAACCTACCGAACTTATTGAGGAATTGTTCCGTCTCCCTTTAACTCCGAGAGCAAACAAGCAGTAACTACTGTGTGGCCACGCATATATGGCCTTCTCTTCGACGTTAAGACAAAAATGTGATACTTACAATTTCTTGCTTGTGACGTTCCTCCCTGACTTTATTCTCTAGTTCATAGAAATGACGTTTCAGCTCCTCGTGCTCTGTGATCAATTTCTGGTACTCCTCTTGTTGTACGCGTAAAACCTCATCCTTGGTGGCAATATCACTTTCCTGCAAGAACGTATAACTACGTGTCAATGTACCTCATGGCACCAATGTCCACTCATGTTTCGAAATACGATATATCGCTTTGCCCCTGTAAATAAACGTGGAGGGCACCTCGAACATTTTTTCCTGAAGAATCTACCGAACTTATTTACGCAGTGGCTATGTAAGAATTTCGAATTTTCCGTCGAATTTGTCCCGTCTCCCTTTAACTGCGAGGGAGAACAAGAAGTAACTGTTGATCTGACTACACATATGGTGCCAAATCTTCTGTTCGGCGTTATAGTACACAATAATGAATACACGAAGGTGATACTTACAATTTCTTGCTTGTGACGTTCCTCCCTGACTTCACTCTTTAGGGCATGGAAACGACGCTTTAAGTCCTCGTACTCTGCGACCAATTTGACGTGATCCTCTTGTTGTGCGCGTAAAACCTCATCCTTGGTGGCAATTTCACTTTCCTGCAACAGCGCATTGCCAAGGTATCTCATGGCACTAATGACCACTCATGTTTCGAAATACGATATGTCGCTTTACCCTGTAAAGAAGCGTGGAGCGCATCGCGAACTTTCCTTTCTTTTATTTGTTGCTGCTTCATATAAACAAATCACATCCTGGAATGGTCACGCATATTTCTTTTGGGAAGCGCGCATTTCCGGAGAAAATTGGTTAAGAAGAATGCGCGCAGTTTTGGCGACCCCCCCCCCCCCTCAGCTTCTTCTGGCGTGCTGTGACGTCAGCTCATCTGAGCACGCTTATTAGCTGCCGGAAATCGTCTGCTGCAGCACAGGAGCAAGGCGACCGATCGACTGCTGTGTGTTAGACGTGGGACGCTCGGCGCCAAGTACAACCGCAAAAAGAAGAAAAAAGGGCGCGAGCGTCACTGTTGGGCAGATGCATAGAACTCTCATAATAACTAGAAACCAAGTCAGTGAAGGGGACATCTCAACATGTGAGCCGCCATGATCGATACGTTAGGCCTAGCGTGTTACGAATGGTGTCTGCTACGAGTGCCGTGCGCCGTTATTTCGTGTCGCACCACAAGGCTTAAACAGTACGATACTAGTTCCTCACGGAATAAGACACAATCCAAGCGCACACGTGAGAGCAGACAAAACAAACACACTTCGCACACGGCATGGCACATGGAGCGCAGCGGAAGCACCCGATCGAAAAATCCATACGAGTCAATCCTAATGGAACCATTAGGCCAATAGATCTACCGTAATTTCGGACATTCCCAATAGGATTAACGGTTTTGGTGGGACCATTAGGACCTAAGGGTCTAATGGTTTTAATTGCCACTACGGACTAAATCTCGTGTCTTCAGAATCCTACCAAAGTTATGTTACTTAAATCTTCTTGTCTCACTTTACGTTCCTGAAAAATAGTTTGGCTCTACGTTACGCGAAAGCTAGATAAAATTAATTTTTATTTTTGAGAACTGTGACGTCACGTTAGGCTCCGACGGAGCTCCTGACTCTCATCTGGCAACGCTGTTGTCCTTCGCGTATTCCGCTCACTTTTTGCACTCCGTTTGCGGACCCCTCGTGACATATCCTCCGACCGCTCCGACCTTCGAGAAAACACAACGAGGGAGAAGACACCTCTTCAATTTTCCCTTCTTACGGTCAGCCTCACGTGACCCTCCCCAAACGCCTGTGTCGTTGCTAGGAGAAGAGTGTCCTCTCCAGTACATGACATCATTGTAATTTGTGGGTTTATGATTACCTCACCCGCTCCTCACGTCATCGAAATTTGTGTAAGCTCAGCAGATCCTCAAAAATTGACAGAAATGCACAGTGTTTGTAAACAGTATTGAAATTTCGCGTATATAATCCTTGAGGCACCTTCTTTTCGTGGAATAAATGAAATAAACGATGTTTATCGAGTCCGGAGTGGCACCTTATGGGAGCTCCACAAAACGAAACGCACGTTTTTAGTAAAAAATTGGCGTTTTCTTTCTGCCTTTACAATTTAAATTGTCTCACTTCAGTATTTTTTTTTATTTTGTTTCGTAGACTTTTCAAAATAGACAATGCACGTCTGGGACATTCTATCACCGCCGGTCAGGACTTGTGTAGAGGAAGACTCATCTCCTCTGCATTTGGTGACACGGACAACGAATATACACCTCAGTCCGGTGTACAATTCGGCTTTCTACCATCCCAAATTTCACAACGGCCACTGTCATCGGGCAGCAACATCCGCACACCTGCTCAAGAAGCAGACGATGGTTCTAGGGCCCGCCTATCGTGCGTCCGCCGAGTACCTCTCTCCACCGGGGCTCGTAATAGGAGGCTACGCTCGCTCCTTCTGACCCGGCACCCTTCGGCTTCCACGCCCCGTACCGGTCACGGTACGCCGTGGTCCCGCACTCTTTTCCAGGCCTCCACGTACTCCGCGATGGCACCCCTGGGCATCACCAGCTACCGTTCAATGAGCAACACGCTCCTCTACCGGTCTCGGTACATCGCTGTCCTTAAGCCCTGACGCCGCACATGCGTCAGCTCGGCAACGCTTCCCGGAAGACGCTCGCGGAAATGCCTCACGCTGCCCCCATCGTCCTGCTACCACCTGACATGACGCGAGATGACCACTGGCACAGCAGCACGACGCACAGCGCGCAACGTCGCCAACGAACGTCCACGCCGGCTGTTCTGCCGCGCCCGCTGCCACGAACTCAAGCCGTATGCCAAGCTGTCCCCCGTCCACGTGTCGTCATCATTCCTCCCGTCTTGGTATCGACGCGAGCCTCAACCGCAAGCGCAGCTCCCCGTCTGATGGGGGGGGGGAGTGATGTGGCGGCCCGTGGACGACGACGATGTGACCTAGCTGCCACGCGCTGCCGCGCTGGCGCTTCAGTTCTACCGGCACCGTCCTAGCGTGACACCACGAACATCTGCCCGCTGGGACATTGTATCACTGCCGGTCAGTATTCATCTCCTCTACACACGCAACGCTTACAGAAGTAAACATAGAAAAGTAAAAAAAAAAAAGGAAACGCTCTCCAGAACCGAAGCCCAAAAAGCTATCTTCCATTTCCTTTGATGTATTGGCATCAAAGTGTGTATTGTCATCAAGCAGGCGAACTACCTATGGAGGTAGTCCCTTTTGCACTGATACCAGCTGCACTCTTCCTTCGACATTGTTTTCCGATCCCTTCCATGCTCTTTTAACAGGTAGCGAACGTACACTTTTTTCAATGACAAGTAGAGAGAGCATATCTCGAGCGTGTCGGTTACGTTCAAAACACAGTATAATAACGCAAGAGGGTATACACAGAGAGACCAGTGGCGTAGCCAGAAAACTATTTCGCGAGTTGTTCTGTGAAGACTGCGTGGGGGTGGAGAATTTCACTGTTTCCCTCTCCCAAATGCATATAAGGTACATTTTCGGGGGGGGGGGGTTGTACTGTTTCTGCACCGGAACGCCCCTGACAGAGATAGACAGCAGGGAATTCCCTACGCACCCCTCTGGGGGGGTGGGGTACACTCGCCCCTGGCTTTTCGCAGCCCCCCCTGAAATGTTTTAGATTACCCAAGACAGCTTGGCTACCAATGCATATACCTATAGCCATGTGTACATAAACATGTCCCCCCCCCCCCGGTAGATTTCTGCGCAATCTACTGACGGACGGTTGGACAACAACTAGCTTCAGCTAGCTGATATGCAAGCGAGTTTATGTACACATGACATGTCCCTTTCTGTAAGGGAAATCGTTTCTCCACGCGGTGGTGAGGAGAGAGCTGCAACTGGTGGGGTGGGTCTCAAAATATATCACTTGACTTGAAGTCGAACGCTCCTTCTGTGCTGGCCGTCCGAGTCTGTATATGCTCTCGTGATCGTTCTCATGTGTTATATGCAAGGCGTTGTTGTGCTTCTCTCTTTCATTTCGCGCTAGCATTCTAGATGAACCCCGGCTGTTCGCCGTGCACAAGCGTGGGGAGTGGACAGCAAGAAGGAGTGAGAGACAGTGTAGCACACGTGCAGCCTGCTTAGACGAAAGGGATGGCAGCGAGGTTACTTACAATGCCCTCTGCGATGTTGTGCTGGCGACGTACTAGATAAAGGCAATTTGTTTAGAAGCATTTCAAAGTGTCCACAGTTCTCCCAAATGTACTGCAGGTCAGGAAAGTGGCCTTCTTCTAACTCTCATATCGGGATAGGATGTGAAATTTTTGCAAACCCTGCTCCATTACCGCGAACGACCTGAACCAAATGAAGCTCTCTGCACGGCACTTCACCGTTGTGAACCACGTGTTACATCTCGTAGTTCACGTTCAGGAGGCAGTTCCAGCGACACTCCAGTTCGCTCTCTGCTGATGCTCTGTACAGCCCCAAAGACCACCTAGACTAGGCTAGACTAAACTAGACCTAGACTAAAGACCGCACCCCGTGCTGTACTCTCCTGACCAGCTCCACTTGTGCAGTAGGCGTCCAACAGCGAAGTACCAGAATAGTTTCTTTTGCTGCCACCTGAGACAGTTGCCTGCTCTTTGTGAAAGCTCCCTCCTTTATCTTTGAACCAGTTGGGTATCGGCTACATTTCTTTGTTGTAGTTGGCCACAATTGCATTTCACTTACCATGTTTGCTATTTTGTTATCGGCATTTTCCCTGAAATTAGAACGTTTATCACAGTGTTAGTCAAAACGAGCCAGCAGAAATTGGTGCCGTAGATGCAAGGCCAGGGGCGAAATAACACGTCATGTACTACACTTCAGGAACGACTACGCACCTCCCCTGCTGACCCTGTGAGTAGAGAGATACTTCCCCGAGAAATCTTCCCCGGATTTAGTCCCCAAAGGTCGAAAATTGTCCATTTTCATTTTATTTTTTCTTGGAGTTGCACCATTTCCCGTCGGACGGACTGCTACTCCGCAATGCTAGGCAATCTCGGTACAAAAGGAAAGGAACCTTCTTAACAAATCATTAAGTTCCAGTCAGGTTCTTTTCCACACTGCAGTCTTTTATTTAACCATGCGCGAAGCATCCACGTAACGCAGTGAACTCGATTCATCCTTACCCAGACGCAGCTTGACATTGCAGTCGCATAATAAGATTCACTATTTGCTAGCTCTACTCGACATGAGGGTATTTTGAGCTCATTTCGGTCATTCCCCACGTCAACTTGGAAAACGCCCAGCGCTCAGGCTTTTCCTTTCCCCTTTTTCTGTGAATCGCCTCCCCCTTAATGTGCAAGCTGTCTTCTCGAAGGGGCAGCTAGATGTTGTAAAGTAGGCAGTAAGATGCCGCCTTGCGTGTATTTCAAAGAATATCATGATTTGGTGAAAAGGCGAGATGATCGAGATGCAAATGTCTTTACTTGCAAGTTCTGCAGCATTTAACAAAAAGTGCTTTTTGGAGGAAACTTCTCACCCTTTTTGTGTGGCGACACACTCGTCGCTGTCGCTGTGTCTCCCGTCGTGTCACGCCCGCCTCAATTTCGAATATTAACTCAGTTACAGAAAGTAAACGACAAAAAACTCAGAATTCTCGGAAAACAAGTAAACTACGAAAAATACCCTCCGAATATGCCAAACGAATTAAACCCGGAACCCCATTAGCTCCGAGATCGAACGGTGTCGGCACGCTGCGGAGAAACGATGAACTACCGTAGTGTGGGTAGCTTCGTCGCGTCGACTGCTTTTACACGTTTATTTTCTGCGTTCAGTGCAGTAGGTGGAACATTGGGGAACCGAACAGCATCGTACCATCGCGGCACAAGTGATATTGTTAATATTTGTGAACACAAGTGAATATTTGTTAATCCAAAGGAAACACAAGTTATGTGCTTTAGAAGCCCTCAAAAACAGATAACTGAAACTCCGATATATCTGCGTGAGGACACATGTAAGCAATGCGGGTGTGTACCATTAGAACTTTCTCCAATCATGAAATATTTGGGTATCATTTTCGATCAGTTTCACACCTGGTCTTCACATGTTCTATACATTTGTAAAAAGCTTATTGTAGTCTGATTGTATCTGCATAGAATGAGACAGTGGGTATCACCTTACATTAGGAAAATGGTTTATACATCACTGGGTGAAAGTGTTTTACATTATACGGCATAACTTTCTATGGAAATGTTTCAGAGGCTTCGAAGGCCAGGATTGATGAAATAATTTCTGGCATTCTTCGAAATATTCTGTACGTTGCACCAGGTATATCTACAAGTTTTAATATCTTCTATCTCTTTTTATAACGTCTTCCGTTTTACGGTAATTAAGCGACACTATTATAGTTCAGAGTACAAAAATGTAGTAGTGCGCAAAACATCACTAAGTACTTCTTTACCACTGTATATAGAATCCCGAATACACACCAAATATGGTAAATATCAAAGAAAATTTTATGTTCATTTAAAACCATCCCAAAGGACTTAATAACTTCCAATCCCAGACGAGTTTTCAAACATTAAACAATTCCACAAACAATTAATTAATTAATTAATTAACAATTAATTAATTCAAACAATTAAACAAGTCTAAAAAGACAGTTTCAAACAAGTTATTTCATACGTTCTGAACTATTTCGTAGCAAGTAATAAGTTTCTCTTTACACAAGTTTGTCACAGGTGGCGGGTTATTGCAGTTTGTGGCAGGGGGCTTAATCGCTTGCATGCGTTACGAGCTAACGAGGGGCGGGGCACCTGTCGAGAAGGCAGACATGTACAAGATACTCAAAAATGTATTTAAGATAAGATAATAAATACTGACGTTAGAATGTAATTAAGATAGAGTATAAATACATGGAAATTAAAGTAATTAAGATAGAGTACGAAATACTTTAAAAAGTATTTGAAATACAATTAAGATACTACATATTTATCCTTGAACGCAAACAGTCACCAGTCACTGGTCAATCCGCCGAGTCGCCGCAATGTGACATGAATCACCTAAAACCCGCGTACTATGCAAGCCGTCCCTGTGTGATAGGAGTCATTTAAACACAAGTCCCCAAAAGATGACAAAGATATCATATAACTCCACTAAGTATATGTGACCCAGAACAAATCAAACTTCTAGCAAGTCCCTGCTCGGCGAGGTCAGAATTCGGCGTTACCACGTCAGGGCACACATAATAGAACTCTCACCCGCCCAGGATTAGTACATACGGGGCAAGATCTCTAAATGGAGACTTCCTAGAAGGGCCAATGTCCGGGTCAAGTCCGAGGAATTCAGGGAATTTCCACTGAACAAGCAAGATAATGGAAAGGCGAGACACACAAAGTTTGAGAGGGAGATCCAAGATATGCAATTAGAGTATTGAGTAGAAAATACCATAAAATGTATTTTAAATAGAGTACAAATACACAAAACAAAAAGTATTGAGTAGAGTACCAAAATACCGCAAACTGTATTTAAAATACAGTATTTTAAATACAATACTCCAAATACGTACAAGTCTGCGAGAAGGGCACGTGATAAAACACGCGCACAACGCTCTTCGTGCGATACGTGAAGGGCGTGGTATACGTCATAGGCAATGTGTGACGTGCCATCTTTTTGAATTTCCCGCCCGCCTTTTTGAATTACCCGCCACTCGTTAGCTCGTAACGACTGTAACGACGATGTAGCGATTGCTTGTGTACATGTTGATTGAAATAAGTTCCTATATAGTTTATTGTCGCTGACTGGCGTGACCAACAAGCCCTTAGGGTTAGTAGAATATTTGTAAGAATGTTGAGGAATAAAATATGAAAAATATGAAAAAATATGTAAACTACGAATCTCGGCCGGCGCGTTATCCACACTAGAAAGGTGGCGATGTTGCCCCCTATAGGTTGATATCGCAGCGATAATATTTTTGACAGCATTTCTTGCGCAATGTACTTACAACATTTGCTGTGCAGACATCATCTCACAGAACTCCATTTCTCGGTTCTCGAAAGTCTTCTGCAGTTCCTCATATTCGCCCTTTAAATTTGTGTAGAGTTCGAGGTACCTGGACGCCTCTTCCATGTACTGGCGTGCGTCTTCCTGGGTGAACTGGTTGTAAATGAGTTTTGGCTCTGTCTCTTCCACGTTGTTTTCCACGCATTGACGTTTCTGAAAGTCATTACTTCATTTGATGTTGGACAGCAAGGAGCCTGCCGTTGAAAGGAAAACAACGAACTCCAAACAAGAAGAAAAAAAAAAATGTGTGGTTGAAATATACACTTAGACAAGTAAGCGTTGATGACTCAGCTGTCACCTCTATTGTCGTGTACAACAAAAGAACGGCGTTTCGGGTGCTGAAGGAGATCTTAATATGTTATTTGTATGTTTAGCTACGAAGATGACTTTCAAACGAAAGACTTCATTAAGAAAGACTTCAGAAACGAAAGTTTCATTAAAGGTCCTAAAAGGGGTAATACCCATTTTAACGCCGACGGCTTTAGAAATTGTTTTTCACGAAACTCATTCGAATTTTTATTTAAATAATGAGCGCCTCACACTCATTCACACGGTGCGCACCTTGTAGGTGGTATCGGACAGATACTTGTAAAAAGAAAGTTCTTCTATTGGTGCTCGCGTTCGCGAATTATTTAGCGCGGAGATATAACTGGAACAACCTATACGAGGTAGCTTCTAAAACTTTCCTGCGCAACTGGCGCCACGAAAGAGTGAGAAACAATTGCGAGTCTCCCATTTCTGAATTAGAAGCTCGGCGCCCTTGAAAAGTAGCCCCACGGTCTACTGCATGTTTGAGGACGGCATCCTTGAGTTTGTCGATTTTTAAGACGGTGAAAGTCCCAGACGTGGATAAGAAGGCCACCACCCTTGTATACTGCCAATAGGCAGATATCAGTTCAGGTGTATTGCAGAGAGCAGGCAAACCTTACGTGTAATGTACACATTGCCATTATTATAGTGTCACAGAATCGTCGTCGTCATTGCACTCGTCCAGGAAGAACCGTAATGTGCAGCCGTTTTCCCTGGGATTTTCCACAAAAGCTTTGGGGCATATCTCGCCACGGCTCCTTACCAAGTTTGCCCAAGACGGGTCATGCCCCCATATCTACGGGCCAACGTGGTGATAACACAGTAACGACCCAACGAAAATACATACGCTCCGCATGTGCAATGTATTCAGTGCAATGTGACACGCAGACCTGTGCAGAAGCATACATACAGACATACCTGTGCAGAAGCAGCTTCCACGTGTTCCTGAAGCAGGCGTACCAGTTCTTCACTGTCCCTTAGCTTATCCTCCAACTGGGCTATGACCCGATTTTGCTGTCCAGTGTCCTGTTGCTCTCCTGACCGAAGCCCGTGTAGCTGTGACTCCAACTCCTGAAGTCGCTCATTGTTGCGCAGCGCGTTCTCCTACAGATAAAATTCCTTCGTGCTTTGTTTACCTTGGCTAGTTAAAGTGCTAGAAAATCTCGCGATGATAACGACAAGACAAGGAAAATTTGGAAAATACGATAATATACGGCGAACTTCCTTGCAACCCCATATGGTGCACTGGAGGTACCTTCACGCACAGCTGTCGCCACGATCTTTTGTTGTTTTGAGCACGTCCTTCCACGTGCCCGGTCTGTACGAAATGTTGCGTGTGTCAACTTTTGTCCTGCCTGCATCTCTGTGGCTTCTGAGACTTTCAAGATGGTTCTACGTGTCCTTCTACATGGTCCACTTGATCTCCCAACTCTTACAGTAGCGTTGATTGACTTTTTTTAGCTTGTACTTTCTTCCATAAAGAGAACACGGAGCCATCGTCCTCGTTGCTACGGAACACAATGCAATTTGTATAACTAAATTATAAAATGATGTTGTTGTGGTCGCCCTCTTTCTTTCAGGGGGGGGGGGGATCCACTCTCTGCAGGTTCTGTTCAAATCGCTTAGGCCAGCATCTCACTAACGTAGAAATCATAAGGTGAGAGGGTAGAAGAAAAGGTGGGAGAGAGAGTAATGGGGGAGAGCAAAGGAGTTGTACGGAGCCGAGGCCTCACCCCACTGTCCAAGTCCAGGAGCCGCCATGACCTATATTATGGATTCGACCACAGCTTTTCCACGCGTGAAGACCAGGCAGGCGCATTCCGCGCCATGGTATCCAATCCAATCCAAGTCGTGCTTGCTTCCGCTGGGCCCCGTGTGCCATGCAGTGTGCGAAGTGTGTTTGTTTGTGTCTGCTCTCACGTGTGCGCTCGAATTGCGTCTTATTCCGTTAGGGACGAGTATCTCACGGTTTATACCATGTGCTGCGATGTTAAGGAACAGCGCACGGAACTCGTAGGAGACACCGTTCGTAACACGCTAGGCCTACCGTATCTATCATGGCGGCTCACGTATTGACACCCCCCATATTCGCCGACTTGGGTTTTAGGTATTATTATGAGCGTTCTATGCTCTGTAACTACCACGCCGGGGACACAAGGACCAGCAGGCCCTGTGTTGCAGGGACAATGTTCCTAGCCCTTGTTTAAAGTACTACACTCTGAAAAAAAAAGGAGTCGTACCGACTCCTTTACGGGGGTAAAACGTCCTAACTCCGGGGTGCAAAATAACACCCCTTTTGAAGAGTATCTGCAACTCCGGAAACTACGGAGTAAAATTTACTCCTATGGTACAGAGTAAAAGTTACTCCCATACAGCTCCCTATTTACTCCAGCACATCGGGTGTAAAAGTAACTCCGTTCATGAGGCTAGCATAACTCCACTGGGGAGTTCTTGTTATGCTACATAAGGCATAAAAGTTATGCCCTTCACCTTTAGTGCACATTACTCCAGTCGTCTCCTCACCTTGAAGATCATGCAAATAAGTGTTGCAAAACAGTATATCTAAATAAGAAACATTTATTGTGTCTCTGATACAAATTGGCAAGAACAGAAAAAGGAAGCTTTCAGTGCTTAATATGATCCTATGAAAACCACTGGTAGGATGCCACAGGTACAAGTACATTCTTTCATTATAAGGTTGCCACACACCCAATGCAACTATCACCTGGCATATACTTCCAACTCCTACAAACAGGAAACAAAACAGTTATTTGAAGTTCATCTGTCACTATACATTAACATATCAGTGCATAGGAATTTGGCATATCGGCACCCACTTTTCTGCTTTTTCATGAGAAAGCAAGGGGAGACGCGCCTTTTGAAGTGCAAGAGATAAACTGATGTTCTGAGGCTGGAACGACATAGAAGGGACAGATACAAACAAAGCCTCAAATTGCCTAAGAAATCAACGATGAAAGATGAAAGTCACTGAAAAGGTTAGCCAGCTGTAGGGATCGAACCCACATCTTCTGGATTGCCGGTCCAGGGCTCTACCAATTGAGCTAAGCTAACACGCCTCTCCAGCGACTTTCGGGGTGCGTCATCTGAAGGGACGACAAACCAGCCACTCACTCTCACTCACCCTCCTTTCACTCTTACATTTTTGCTCACTCATACACACATTCATACGACGGAAATCGACGCAAGCGGCACCTGTTGAACAAGAGATAAACTGATGTTCTGAGGCTGGAACGACATAGAAGGGACAGATACAAACAAAGCCTCAAATTGCCTAAGAAATCAACGATGAAAGATGAAAGTCACTGAAAAGGTTAGCCAGCTGTAGGGATCGAACCCACATCTTCTGGATTGCCGGTCCAGGGCTCTACCAATTGAGCTAAGCTAACACGCCTCTCCAGCGACTTTCGGGGTGCGTCATCTGAAGGGACGACAAACCAGCCACTCACTCTCACTCACCCTCCTTTCACTCTTACATTTTTGCTCACTCATACACACATTCATACGACGGAAATCGTGGGTTCGATCCCTACAGCTGGCTAACCTTTTCAGTGACTTTCATCTTTCATCGTTGATTTCTTAGGCAATTTGAGGCTTTGTTTGTATCTGTCCCTTCTATGTCGTTCCAGCCTCAGAACATCAGTTTATCTCTTGTTCAACAGGTGCCGCTTGCGTCGATTTCCGTCGTATGAATGTGTGTATGAGTGAGCAAAAATGTAAGAGTGAAAGGAGGGTGAGTGAGAGTGAGTGGCTGGTTTGTCGTCCCTTCAGATGACGCACCCCGAAAGTCGCTGGAGAGGCGTGTTAGCTTAGCTCAATTGGTAGAGCCCTGGACCGGCAATCCAGAAGATGTGGGTTCGATCCCTACAGCTGGCTAACCTTTTCAGTGACTTTCATCTTTCATCGTTGATTTCTTAGGCAATTTGAGGCTTTGTTTGTATCTGTCCCTTCTATGTCGTTCCAGCCTCAGAACATCAGTTTATCTCTTGTTCAACAGGTGCCGCTTGCGTCGATTTCCGTCGTATGAATGTGTGTATGAGTGAGCAAAAATGTAAGAGTGAAAGGAGGGTGAGTGAGAGTGAGTGGCTGGTTTGTCGTCCCTTCAGATGACGCACCCCGAAAGTCGCTGGAGAGGCGTGTTAGCTTAGCTCAATTGGTAGAGCCCTGGACCGGCAATCCAGAAGATGTGGGTTCGATCCCTACAGCTGGCTAACCTTTTCAGTGACTTTCATCTTTCATCGTTGATTTCTTAGGCAATTTGAGGCTTTGTTTGTATCTGTCCCTTCTATGTCGTTCCAGCCTCAGAACATCAGTTTATCTCTTGTTCAACAGGTGCCGCTTGCGTCGATTTCCGTCGTATGAATGTGTGTATGAGTGAGCAAAAATGTAAGAGTGAAAGGAGGGTGAGTGAGAGTGAGTGGCTGGTTTGTCGTCCCTTCAGATGACGCACCCCGAAAGTCGCTGGAGAGGCGTGTTAGCTTAGCTCAATTGGTAGAGCCCTGGACCGGCAATCCAGAAGATGTGGGTTCGATCCCTACAGCTGGCTAACCTTTTCAGTGACTTTCATCTTTCATCGTTGATTTCTTAGGCAATTTGAGGCTTTGTTTGTATCTGTCCCTTCTATGTCGTTCCAGCCTCAGAACATCAGTTTATCTCTTGTTCAACAGGTGCCGCTTGCGTCGATTTCCGTCGTATGAATGTGTGTATGAGTGAGCAAAAATGTAAGAGTGAAAGGAGGGTGAGTGAGAGTGAGTGGCTGGTTTGTCGTCCCTTCAGATGACGCACCCCGAAAGTCGCTGGAGAGGCGTGTTAGCTTAGCTCAATTGGTAGAGCCCTGGACCGGCAATCCAGAAGATGTGGGTTCGATCCCTACAGCTGGCTAACCTTTTCAGTGACTTTCATCTTTCATTTTTGAAGTGCATCTGGCTGAGGCATAAAGCGCAGTACATGTACTTTAGACTTTTCTTTTTTCTTGGCAGAAGAGTAGTTGCCTTATATGAGAAACTGCTGTCATATGCAATTCACAATTTGGAGCCTACAAGAATATCTTGCCTAAAATAGATGTGTGTATACACTTCCCAATATATCTATTGTAAAACACCTGTAATAAGATGAGCACTTACACAAGTGAAAAGGTCAGATGCACCTCCTTCAGCAGATGAGCAAGGGCATGAATTGCTCATGCTGGGTAATAATCTGCAAGATAAATATAGGTAATGGAGTCCGAGCAGTGGCGATATGTTACGTTATCATAAGTCAAATACTTTCATAACTAACAATTTCTTGTGCCAAACAAACTATGCTAGGAAAATGAGTGGTTTGAATCATGCCTGTGCGTGCAAAAAGTGCTTGGTGCTATGTCGGTTACTTACTATCTTGTCCATCAGTAATATTCTCATTTGTGAGCTGATCATTACTCTAACTAGTCCCTTTGTCTTCCTTGCAATGTGCATCCATCCTTTTGTGGAGGTGGAGCAGCACTTTCTTTTCTCTGTCTGCCCAATGTGCCGTGCATACGACTCGTAAATCTGAAACAGTAACAACAGCATTAGAACTCAACACTGATCATGCAGTGGCAGATCCGGGGGGAGGGACGGTTGGGCGATCGCCCCCCCCCCCCCCGGCTGAAAACAGTAGGTTTAGCAGCGGTGTCCCCCCCTCGCCGCCCCCCACTTAGGGGCTTCGACAAACAAACAACAACAACAAAAGCGACACGGACTGGATCCGCCCCTGCACTGACACCACTTGTCTTCGGCAGGATACACGTGAATGATAATACAGAACGGCGGTAATATACCTACCCCATTGAAACTTACCAGTGCAGGGTACCTCCTTACCACAACCTGCACAGTTCACTTCTCATTCCAGAGACATGCCGAGTGATGCTAGCCGTTAGGTAACTTGCCAACTTCGTCATCTGCAGTGCGTTCCATCAAAGCCAGACTATTCTGCAATGCTGTTCACATTAATTAACAAAGCGTCCTATCCAAAATACGATTTCACTTATCGTCAATTTGAAGTTCCTGTTCTTCAAAGAAGTTAGACTTCTTAGGATACAAAGGTCCACTTACGAAAAGAAACTCTCTTGAAGAAGCATAACTGTGAACAGATACCACATTTTCATAATTCGTGTACGTAACACAGGACGTATACTTACCTGAAGTACATACAGGACGACATTCAGACACATGATTTGTAGTTGTGGCATTCATTGCACTTCAGCACGCCGACGTTGTTCTTCGACGATAATCTTATTCAGCTTTGAGAACATCATTGATACAGTTTCAAGTTCCCGCACGACAACGGCCAACCGCTAAACGACCGCACGATGTCAGTGTTGCTAGACTAGGCAATGAAAAGAACGGAAACGGTCCAAGAATATGAAGACGCCTCGCGCTCAACTCTTACCACGGAGTAAAGCGCTGGTTGAATGGAGTTATTAGAGCATGAAAACATAGAAACGCAGAAACAGGGAGTTGCAATGGTGTTTGGTGAGAGTTAAACTGCATCAAGGGGTGTAAAATTGCCTAATACTCTCGTTCGACTCCTTTTTTTCTCAGAGTGTACGACGGACTAGCCATGGTGCCTTCAGGATCATACAGAATTCATCGTAAAACTTTGTCGGGACTCACATCTCCATTTTTTTTTCTCTGCCAATCAATAAATATAAGAGACCAAACCCTTATTGAATTGTTCTGGGGAAATGTTAACGTAACAACAAACCTGCAACTCCTGCACCAAGGCTTCGCTATCCTTGAGCTTGTTCTCCAGATCGGTGATGATCCCCCGATCAGGATTATCTTCGTAACGCCTAATCCGAGATTCCAATTGCGGCACGACAACGTCTCGAATCCGTGAAAGGTCACGGTTCTCCTGATCGAGGCGTTCCAATTTCTGCTCCACAGTTTCCTATAACATAGTAAACAATGACACAAACGGCTAAGGGTGGCCACGCGAGCTATTGCACGATGATTATTTGACGAATATCTTCAACGTGTAAAGCCCACTAAAGGGCCACTAAACAGCAAAGAGATGCCGTTGCTTCGACAGCAACGGAAAAAAGAACTCTGCGAACGATGCGACTCTCCTCCTCAAGAGGTGCGACACGATGCTGCGAACAGGCCGTCCAATCATCGGGGAAAGTGGTTTGCGGAGACCAATTGGAAACTTGAGGAGGAGAGAAGAAAGAAGGAGGAAGAAACTAATTGATGAGGAGACAACATGGAAAACGCAAATAGACGATTTCAGAAAATCCCAGTGCTCCTTGCGTACGCGTTGCATGCTGGGAGATTACTGGAATGAACGTTTCCTTTTCGCTGACCTTGACTCCTCTTGGACACTCGGCCGAGAGACAAGGAACCGAAACAGCTTGGAGACCTCCTCCTCCTTTGTTTTCAGCAAGTTCCCATAGTTCAAAGGGGTGCTAAGCTCTCTGGGATTTTCTGAAGTCGCATATTGGGGTTCCCTTCGCGACTATCAGCCATCTGCGCAGCTCCCCTGTTTCCCTCTCTCACCTATTGCACGTGGAAAGACCCTGTTGGTTTCTCTCTCAAATAACGGGGTAACATTTCAACGAGATGTGGTTCCTTCTGTGGACTAATGGAGGTCAACGAATACCCCCTATTGTTGCGTTGTGAGTGGACAGAAACTTTGTCAAGTGGTTTCTCCAAACATTACCGTAATTTCACGCGAATTAGACGCGGCTTATGCGCGACTTTTTCTTCTAACGGGCGATCTGCGGCTTATCCACCGGTGCGGCTTATCTGATCACTTTTTTTCCTTGGTATTTTCCCCATACACCGGTTTTAACAAAAGAACCGACAGTGTATCTGGGACAACACCGCCGTGCCGATGCACGAACAGCACGTATAGCGGGGGCGCGTCCACATTCGAGTAGATTGACCTTCCAGGTGTCTTCTGGAAGACCACTGACCCAGCGATCCATGAAAGACACGCAACAAGGACACAATCCGACCTGGGGTAGAACACTAGAACTGAACCCCTTCTTATACACCGTGCCGACTCCGGAGTATGAACCACAGGGTTTATGGCCTTCTCTATGGTCTCCCTTGTAGCACAAAATCAGTCGCGTCGTATTGCCCGCGGCTTATCTGCCAGTGCGGCTTATCTGCGGTGCGGCTTATACGCGTGAAATTACGGTACTCTCCCCCCTGCGCTGGGACGCCGCTAGGCAATTTTGTAGGGAGGGGCAAGACCTCGGACCCCCGCGCCACTGCACAGTCCCACATTATTTAGGACAGGTTGTGTGCTGTTTGCGGGCGACGGAACGAAAAAGATAAGTATGAGAAATACGGTGGGAACTTTCAGAGATGTGCAGCCTTGACCCCGTCGGCAGGGCTCTTGCAAAGTCACAAACGAAAAAAAAAAAGTCTGAGCCAGAAGGGGCAAGTGCCCCCTTGCCCCTCCCCAACGGCGCCCATGCCCCTGCGCACAGATAAACTGACGTACCGTATGCAGCTGTAAAATGATGAGTGCATGGTACGGTTCGCAGAGCATGGAGCGTGGTTTGCAGGCTACTGAGGGGACACTTTGAACCCGACTGAGCTGGAAGAATTGGCGTAGAACAGGCCAGAGGTGCACCGCATAGCTAAGGCGTACAAGCGATAGCAACGTTATCAGATGTAGGCCCGATAACGATCTCAGAAATCTAATGGCGAATTCGTGTGGTCATTTCGTGGCAACTTTTTGTGCCAGATCCCGAGCAGTCATGTTCGCTTGGTCAAAGCGAGGCAATCTCGCATGTTCGCGTGGCGCTTTTAGAGCGCCCGGAATTTGCCACCTATAGCACTTTTTTTTGCCCGGCCTCGATACGACCGGGCAGCGGGTTGCCCCACTATAACCGGAGTCGTCACATCCGCACTGCAAGGGCGGCAGGGCCCGCATTGCCCCGCACGTCGAAGTTCACGTGGGTTAGCGGACGACGAACCCGAAGACGATCGACCGCGATGCCCCTAGCGTGATCCAAGCGGCTAAAGCCGCCAGACTCCTGGCACTCATGTTCGTGTGGCAACGGTCACGGGATCCGGCGCAAGCAATTTCCAAGCGCTAGGCCGTGTTGCCATCTAATGGCCACCCAAATTCGCCGCAAGAAAGATCAATGAACGCTGAGCGATAGGGTATGTCTGAACAAAACTTGCTTCGACAAATGAGTCCTGTGAGGCATCCATGGTGAAGCAGTCCCTATGATGGGCTATCTGCAAGGAGACAAGTAATGCGCACGTGACAAAACATGTATTTGAATGTGGCACATCAGAAAACTGAAATTGACATTGAAGAAACGAAATAAATTTTATCAGAAAGCAGTCCCCACATAGGGACCGTGGTTTCACTGTGTTTCGTGCAGACACTAAGCTAGCGGATGTACTGTGTCACTTCACGCACTGTGACAACCATGTGACGTACGTGACACGCCACTGCTATTTTATTTCATTTCATTTTATTTCATTATTTTATTATTATTTTTTACATACTTTATTTCATTGTATTCCTTCATTATGATTTGATGTAGCTTACTGCATCTTTAATGGAACCGGAGTAGCCGGCTGGGTACATGAGTGCCGCATTCTCCATTTTAGTTTTCCTACACCAAACCAAACCAATATTTAGGCACTCAATTAAAAGTTGAAAACCAACCCCCTGTGTTCGGAAGTGTGCTCGTTGTGTGTGTGCGCGCGTGTGCATGTGCGTGCGTGGACGAGCTTTGCTTTATTTGCAATTTAGTAAATTAACAACAAGAGTTCGCAGCCCCACAGCGGATTCCGAGCATTCGCTTTACCATCAGACTTCGAAGCGTAGCATTTTTGTTTGTTTTAATTTCACAAAAAAGCAGATCGAAATAGTACAAATCGCAAAATTGTCGAATTGTGAAGCGGCCAACTTTCTTACTTCAGCGCGATGCTTCTGCGTTGGATCAAACAACGTAAACATAGTTAAAGGAAGATATATGCGTATAGGAGAATTTGTGAATATCAAACATTAGTATTGCCGTAATGAAATGACCTATGAAAGGAATGAATCGTCCTATGCAGGCGCACTGTCAGAAATATCCGCACCGATAACAGGTAACATTCGAGCGTTCCTTCTCAAGTAAGCGAAAATTGCTGATGAATTGTTGATTACGTTTCGTATTATTAATTATATAAAAGTAAACTGCCGCGCATTCAATACACTTGTCAGGAAGATAAAAGGTTTTTCTCCCTCTCTTTACCCCTCCTTAGTTTTATTATAATGTACCAGCTAACATCTGAACACACATAGCATAGGGGTATATTACTGAAATGATTTCATAACTCGCCTGAGCTCTCCTCCTTGAGATGAGAAAACCTGTATTGAAAAGCAAGCTTGTCCTATGTTACAGTGGAATTATTTTGTCGCGACGACGGCCAAGCGTCGTTCAACACACCTACTCCGTTGAGAACGCAATGCCCGTGTTGTGAGCTTATCTTTCGTTCAGAGGTCGCTGCGGAGTCGTGGAGTTTCCTGTTTGATTACCAGCTCGAATGTCAGCGCTTCAAAACAGGGGCTTCTCTTTGTCAGACAGACGTATCTTATTGGGCACCGTACCCAAAATACTGAATGATTTTAAAAGCTTTCGTTGGTGCTTTTGCACATGTGAATATACACGTGCGAATGAGATATGCTGTATGTCCATATGTATGCCGTGAATATGTGAGTTAGACTTATGTTCACTTCTGTTGTGCAACTATTCACTTCGTACTCGCTGCGGTTACTTTATCTATTGGTTTCGTACTGGTCTGTTTTGAAAAAGGGCTATTCGCACAGCCCTGGTGAACTCTATTTTAAATATTTTTTCGAGTGTTTCCTGCTCAATACTATTCCTTTTTTTTGTTATGTTTCATATGTTCAATCTCACAACCTCCTCCCACGTCCTTTTTTTATTCCGTTTGATTAGTCCTGTGTGATTATTCGAATTTTTCAAAAACCGAAGCGAATAATTCTGTTGTTCGATTCGATTTCTGAATCGAATACGGGACTCTATATTCGACTCACGAATCGAATCGATGTTTCTTCCACAGCTTCCAAACCGAATATGTATACGAATAGTGCACGAACCTGCACACGTAAGGCCGACAATTGCACGAAAGAAAAATCGAAAGTGAGCTCTACTTTATATTCTGGTCCGTATGGATATATCACGTATGCATGCT
Organism: Ornithodoros turicata; assembly: GCF_037126465.1. Lineage (NCBI taxonomy): Eukaryota > Metazoa > Arthropoda > Arachnida > Ixodida > Argasidae > Ornithodoros > Ornithodoros turicata. Next base: position 37,935,974 of record NC_088207.1, read on the forward strand.
GTACACATGCAGTTAAACTGCACACAACGCAGCAAACATACTGATATAAATATGAGTATGTTTGCTGCGTTTGCCGCGAATAAGTTCTGATCTCCAGCTTGAACATGCTTCCCCCACAGTTTTCTTTTCAAGAGTTTATCCCACGATAATTCAGGATCCTTCACGGCTTCACCTCAGATACACACAGAACGTCGTGACTCTGGAGTCACTCAATAGGGGGCTCTAGGGGACTCATAATGTGTAACTATAGGAGTTCCGTTGGCCAATTTGAATTTTTTAGTGCTCAGTTTCGTTCCCTCGTTCGGGGAGAGGTACGCCGATCATCTCTCTAGTAGTGCCATCTCGCAGGGCCTACCTCTTTCGCGTATGGGCATCGGAGCACCATGTGATCCCTTTCTTCCATAGTCCTTTTTCTTTTGAACAGAAACTTCACAAAAAGACAATTTTTCATTGGAAGCGAACAGGAGTGGCAGACTGAGATTTTCAAATGCAACTCCTGTATACTACGCGGCAATTGATTGTAATAAAACAGTACAAGAAAATACGAAGACAAAAAAAAAAAAAAAAACATTCGGAGATGGCAAGTTGCCGGTGGTGAGTAAATCGGAGTGATATTAAATGGTAGAAGTAACTTATTTATTTACACATGGTAAACAAGACTTTCATGCGCGAGACTGCACTTCAGGTTACCTGAAGAAGTCCTGACTAGCTGATGCTGATGCTGTGCTGATTAACCTGAAGAAATTTGTAAATAAATAAGTTGCTCTTACCGTTTAATATCACTCTTTAAAACAGGACACTAAACATTTTGGTTGCTTCATTCTGCAATACGCCAGCTTCCCCTTTCAGGTTCTTGTTAGTTTTCTTTCTGTAGGAGTGTTCATTGTGACACACGAGCGGGCAGTGATGCATTGGAGCAGCGACAGAAGCGTCGTAACGTTACAACGTCGAGATGGAATAAAAGCAGGGAACTATATGAGGAAAAACAAAACGAACAGCAACGTGCTGCGTCAAGAGCTTTACGCGTGTGCAGAGTCAAGTTCACTGAGCAACGCATTGAAACTTTTCTGGCTTGTTGTATGCTTGCACCCATCAAGTTTGTCCTCGCACACACTGGCGAATGCAATGTATGGTCTTCCCTCCCTCCTAGGAACATTTACATATGGTAGGCACATCATACGTTCAATAAACCCCGCGACGGGTCGCAGAATTATAGCGACTGTCCACATAACTATGAAACGAATGCTTCGTTTCAACGAGGTTCCCCGGGGTTCCTCGGGTCAGCCCTGAAGGAGGTGTATGGGCCCCCAGCAAACAGGAATCCGACGACAAAGTTGTCAACGATGTTGACACCCGAGCCAGCGTACCTGTACTCTGTTTCCAATTATCAAAAAGTAACTCGAATGTCATAATGACGGTATCAAAAATGTACAATCGAAATTTCTAATAACCATAAATACGTGCAGAGTCAGCCATCACGTACTTCGAAAGTTGTCAGTTTCTTCATAATTTTTTTCTGCTCCACTGTCCTTCATAAGAAGTCCAGATTATCCATGAACTCGCTCTCGTACAAATCTGTTCGGTAGAGTGCTAGCATGTAGAATAAACTGGCACAGATGCCCAGAAACAGCGCGAGCACTTTGGGGAAACCAGTTCGTGTCTCGACAGGCACGGTCTGCGTGGATTCGTCCACATTGGACACATGGTACGTTTGCGTCGCGCCATTGCAGACGCAACGGAATTCCTGCTTTATGCAGTCGCCAAACGTTGAAGCCCCCAATGAAGCAGACAATGAAGTAGTTGAGGACGACTTGTCAACCGCGTTAATAAGCTTCGCGGTCTCACTGGAGCCCGGGTCACCTTCACAAACATCTGGAACGGCCTGTTCGGAATAAGAATTCTTGCTGTTCCCGCTGATTTCATTCGTACCACTCCCGTCATGTCTTGCGGCTGCAGCGCCACTCTGGATCCCGTGGACAGGCAATAAGTCTATACGGAACACGCCTTGCGGTCCAAGGTCCGCCACGTCTGCCTTATGATTATCCCGTTCTACATCATCGAAGACTTTCACTGTTGAAAACTGAAGGTTCGCCGTGGTTTCGACTGGTTGCGGATATACTGCCTCGAACTGTGAAATACCTACTGAAAGACATTCTGCGAGAACCTCTTTGTTACAGGCAGCAGATAGTTCACTATGTGACGCTTTCTTGGTAGACACCGAGTCGTGATTGAGGTCTCCGAGCTCTGCAGCTGTTTCCGTCCTTTCTGAGAGAACGAAGTGGTCTGTAGGATGGTGGTTGATGTCTTGCAACAGAGCGTCGCCCCGAACACACAGAGGCTTGGGTGTGGCGGGACGTTCTTTGAGGTCGACAGCGTGCTCTCCTGATGCTTTCATAGCCTCGTCCGTCTGCTCAGGCGGCCTGTACGATTTGAAGGAGGATCCGTTGTCCAGAGTCACGGCATCCTCTCCTGAGTTCCTATCCATACCGACCTACGAGAAGTTGTAAGTAGAATAAATGAGGTATAGGAATGTAGTCATTCCTGCTGCCTTATACTAGTATGCAACATCGCGTTTCAGAGGTCTTACAAGCTCCAGCAAACAGTAAGGTCCACTTTAGACGATGGGACTGTCGTGACAATATCCATATGTCTGACAGCGTTATCGATCGCAGAGTCACGTAGAGCCATAGGTGGCGGCACAGGCATCTCCCCAGCAACATTTTGGAATCCACCTTCCGTTTATTTCATCTGCTTTGGGGTGACACCCTATGCCGTTTACTCACCATTGTCACATCCACCACTACGACAGTGGATACGTTTCTTACACATCACATATCCGAATTCCTTGCGAAATACCAGCGTATACGTGCCTTTTCCCTTCCATTCACTCGTCAGCACACATATGTCCACAATAGGAACGTGACATGCACTTAGCCTGTGTTATTTATACTCCATCGTAAGCAGGCTTGGCGTTACAACAACGACGCTGTTTGCGTCAACGCGAGTATGAAGGCTACCCTTATCCAGTACATCGCATTGAGTGTTGCTAATAATACAACTGCCCTTCAGCGCTTTCCTATAGCCTCACACCCCGGTGTGAGCATTAGAAATGACGGTACCTGCGACTTCTTTGGTCCGTGCAGCATGTGCTGCGTAAGGCCCGGAACATCCATACTGAGGGCATCTTCATCATTGAGCTGGTCTTCGACGGGGAGCAGCGTTTGTGCCATAGTGGATAGGTTACCGTATACGCTCGCACTGGGGGCCGTATAACAGGGCTGTGGCGCATTAGGCGTCTAGCGCCCAACCACACCCAGTGTTGAGGACGCTCCCCAGGCGTACTGCTGAGGAGAATGGCTCCAACTGGGAAAGCTGAAGAGCACGTGCGCCGTGCTTGTCTTGCGCCCTTACCTACGCTTCTTCGTCTACCACGGTGGCATCTTGAAAGAGAGCAGACGACAGGCGGACAAGACGTTTTCCAAGCTTTCAGAGGCGGGAAGCAGCACTACTTGAATCAGGAGACTACAGAGATATTACAGAGCTATCATGGCAAGGAACTTCCGCTGTTAGCGTCGGCCACATTCAAACCTGTCCTTCAGATAGACAATGAAGTGTGATGATGCTTGCTGGTAAGATTAGGGTCAGGTGAGGCAAGATGAGACAAAAATTTGCACGTGAATACGATTTTTTTATTTTTCGTGTGTTTCAAAAAAACTAGCCATGGGCACATTCTCAGGGGTCTAGAGTTTCTGACCTGTAAATGCAGAACGGCGTGGCATGTCTAAAATAAACACAAAACAAGAAATTCAAAAATGCAGATTGTCTCATCTTGCCCCAACCCTCGGGGCAAGACGAGACATCGCGTGGGGAAGATGGAACAGGCCGTGTTAATGAACTATACAAATTAGTTTTTGCAATTCAAGCAGACAAAGTAAAATCCGTGGGCTCCTACACAACCCCCTTGAGCCCACCGCCCAGATGATGTGCAATAAAACTACACAGGACCCGGTGCTATTGTGCTCCACCGTCCTTTGCAAACAAGACAACGCCAGTATGACGTGTGGCTGGTCGCTCGCTTTTGCGTGCGCTTCTGCTTTGCTGAGACAGGCGGCGTCGAGCAAAAAAATGTCGCGTATTTCCCCGTGTCCCATCTTGCCCCACCCTACCCTGCACGGTAGCGAATGGCTGCTGAACAGTGGTGTAGCCGTACCTCCAAGGTAATAAGGGGGCTCGATGCGACCCCCCCCCCCCCCGCTCCTACCCCAGTTGATCCTGGGCGCGCTCACACACATGTGTGTGTGAGCACCTGTGCATACAGCGAGATTCAGCGAGATGGGAGATGAAAATATAGAATATTTGGACGTTTCATGCTGCGATTACATATGGGGATCATGACAACACCACCTAGATAGAGAAAGCCTGTGCATTGCCTCCTCTCCCTCTTTCAATTAAGTGTCAGAATTCGTCTGCTACTGCTATCCACCGTTCTGCGAATTCAATAACCCGCAAATGATTGCAACTCACCTGGAACCTGAAGACCTAAATATTCAGACAAAAAGTGCAAGACGCTTTCCAGAAAATCAGTTTTGAGAAAGCTGAGACCGTTTTGCGCTTTATTTTCAAGTTTTCCCATTTAGCACGCGGGGATGTTCAATCACAACTCGCGGACGACGGTGGCCACGGCCGTTGAAAACACGATCCTGATTGGCTGACTCTTAATTGTTACGTCACGTCGACGGGCGCGCAGGCTTTCTGTATCTAGGCGGTGTTGGTGATGACCGTTGAGGCCGTGTCACGAGATTGAATGGGGTTTGAAATGCTCATAATTTAAAAACTATGCAAAAATGCTGTTTAGATACAGACTGACGCCGGTAACTGCAACATCTTTAGCGACACTCATAATGCCCCCCCATCCCCCTATATAAATATATAATTTTTTCTCCTCGGATTTGCACGATTTGCGGGGGGAGGAGGCTGAAGCCCCTCCAAGCACCCCCGTAGCTACGCCACTGCTGCTGAGTTATCACTTATCAGTAGGGTTCCGCGTTTTCGATTTTCATGGAAAAACATGCGCCGGGTAAATTTTCCCTCATTCGGTTTTAATCGAAAAACAACGAATACAGAGGGACATTCCAGGAACGATGACAGACATAAATTGCTACACATGCCCAGCAAGTTGTTGATGCAGATCACAAAACCGTACAGAAATACGATGGCTGTGAAAAATGTCCGTTTACTTTTTCGTTAGCCGTAAAACGCCACCGCAGCGAACGACGCCACGTTGAATGAGCGTCGTGCGGAAATTACATTGTGATTTCTATTCGCCGATAACTGTCGGGTAAACCATGTACCCGCCAGGAAAAAACATCGAAAAACGCTGATTTCGTGAAAACCAATAAACACCGAAGAACATACACCGAATCCGCCCAAAAATACAAACCGAAAACGCGGAGCCCTACTTATCAGGCACAATCAGGTCTCCCTACAGGTCCCCCTGCAGGTCCCCCTGCAGGTCTCCTTGCAGGGAGACTGCAGGCCTCCCGACCGCCACCGCAACACCCTTATTCGTTCACCACGACTCCGAGGCATGCATGGCTGTCGAAGGGGGGGGGGGGTAGACATCCTCCTTCCCGTTCAGAACGTGTCAACTGTTTCTGGCGATCGATCTCCACATAGAACGGGCACCAAGGATTACAATACTCCGCCGGTTTGCAGCTCAGGACCATTTGGTACCTCAGGCATTGACACTTTGCGAAGTTCCGAAGTTCAACGCAGTGCACCGCAAAACCGAATGAGAGCATGCATGCTGCTATGTGAGCCGTATTACAGGAACGTCGCGTTACAGCATAGATATAGCGGTTATAGCGGTTCGCAGCACTGCAAGCAGGAAAATATAGCGCTATTTTCCTGCGCTATGTAGCAAATCGCTCTATTTGGGAACTGGCCTTTACACCTTAAGACTCATTGAACGCCCCTCGTCTAACCGTGCACTAGACTCAAGATCCAACCAAATATCGAACAAAACGCGTTCTCAGTCCAGTAAGATGCGTGCATGGCTGCCGAATGATATACGGGCTTACGTGCGGGGAGGTCGACGTCGCGACCACTAGCGTTTCGTTCCACTGCGTGCGACACGAAATCGCTTGGCGACGTCTTCAGTTCGTGCAGAACGGCCGCAACAAAATTGCTCCCTACGGGTACATTGATGCATCAGGCACGCGACACCGTCACTGTCGACTGGACACGCAGAACATGGGACGAGCTTGTTATCGAGCTTTCTCGTGACGTGGTTTACTCCTAGATCGGTGTCTATACACTGCCGTTGCCGAAATCCGACGCCCCCATCCCCCGCGGGGCACCGACACCCCTCGATATGAACATCCCTGATACAAAGTGACACGCAAATGAATCCGGGTGCCGGCTGTGCTGTCTGGGGTTTTCCTGGGTTTTCCTCATATGATTTCAGACATGTGTCGGCACAGTTCCCTTAGAAGTCGGCCCAGGACACACATTCCCCCAGGGCGTCAGTCGTATGACGCTGCCCACCTCTGTGAGGCCGACAACGGCGAGCTCTTTCACCAGCACCACCACCACCGCCACCGGTGAAAGCATGTTCGTGATTGGCTGCCGCCGTTGAAAACACGGTCCTGATTGGCTGACTTTTAGTTGTTACGTCACGTCGCCGAGTAAGCAAGCTCCTCCGACGCCCAAGAATCAATTATATCAAACAACACAGAAAAAATGCAATGACGCCAGGCTTCGAACCTGGGTCTTCTGAATCCTGGCTTCAGCACCTTTTTCCCCGAGTTGTTGGATTTAATTCGTAATGGCTGGCTGCAACTGCAGGAAGCGCGACAAGCATTCGGCGACGGCCTCCACACGTTAGCACTTATTTCACGTTATGTCAAGTTAGTGTTTTCGATCAGTACAAGAACACGGTTGGACACAAAACAGGGGCTTTTGCGTGAGTTTGCTGTGAGTTACTAGCCCACGGCCGATCTGATTTCACCCTGTGTCATGAAGCAACCGCACCGGATGCATATTAGAGATGTGTTATACCCCTGCCACACGGGCAGTTTTCAATTATCATTGAATTCAATCGACAGTGAACACGCGCGTGGCGCCACCAAGCGTGTCACGTGTCAACTTCGCAAAAAGCATTGGATCCAATGCTCCCTGAAAGGTTGAGACGTTACGCCCTAGATGGCGTTACGCGCGTGCTTAATGACGATTGGTATCAATGATCACTGAAGAGTACACGTGTGGCAGGGGTATTATCCCCCTGTCACACTGGCAGTCTTCTGAGATCATTGAAGCCGATTATCATCACTATCAGATAAAGTTGTTTGTTGATGCGAATTGCCATTGGAGCATTGCCAAAGAGAATTAGATGCAATGCGTTCTGACAGGTTGACACGCTTCACGCTTGGTGGCGCTACGCGCATTTTCAATGTAACGTCACTGGTTTGGGGAAAGTACCACTACCCTCTGATCTTTGCCGCGGCGACCTTGGAGCAACAATGGCGGCTGTAGCATACTAACACACATAGAGGCGGCCATTGTTGCTCCAAAGTCGAAGCGGGAAAGCATGGCGTTACTGTCCCAGTGACTTTAGTTCAATGGCCATTGGTTTTAATGGTCGTTGAACATTACCAGTGCGGCAGGGGTATTACACGGATTCCCCACGTGCGTCCATGGGATCAGAGCCAAATAATGATGGTATAATGGTATAACCGTACATGGTACCTATATACATATATTATAATGGTACACCGGACCCTTCTGCCCGGTATACACATGACGTCACGTATAGATCGTATACGTAACCGACACTCATTAGTTTGGATCCCAAAATCCTCAGCGAACTGCAAGTCCTTTGTTTGAACATGTTATATGTTGCGCTATGTAATGAAAATTGCATCTGTATAGATATCCCGTTGTGGGAAAATCCTTGTATCCACTCTTCCTTCTTGGCCCCGGCTCTTACCCATGTCTCTATTAGGACCAACCATCTCTGTTAAAGTGGCCGTGTTGCTTGTCGATCAATTCACTACCCCCCCCCCCCCCCTCCCGGGATCGTTCTTCCCACTAACTATTACAGTAGATTGAAATGAACTTCCCCCAGTCGCTTGTTTCCGCGTCCGACTTTTTAACTGTGAAGCCACCAGTTGTGTACCTACCTCAAGCTATGATGAATAGTGTCCCTCTCTATTATGTTTTGTGTGTATCCCCCCCCCCCCCTCTCACGTAACGCCTGTTTATGGGCCTTTGAGGAATTGCAACAAGGACGGTCTCACGTTAACGTTTTTCTCCCGTGTTTTTCACGTGCGGGAAATGGACCCCTTAAAGTCTATGGTGCTATTCACACGTGCATGTTTGCTCACGAACCGTGTGTCCGCGCAGAGAAAGTGCGAACCTCGATATTCCCGGTTGCGAAATCCCCGATCTCGAAATTCACGTTCTCGAAATATGGAAGATCAAGAAGCATGCTCGATTGCTCCGTAATTTGATATGCCGTGTTTAAAAACGCGACATCACAATTTAATCACTCAAATTTACGGATTTTCTGTCTGTCCAAGTCCTTTTAGGGAACGAAAGGAACATTTTAACGGCCGTTAGGCTTAGCAGGGCGGACACGACGAAACAGTACGCTGGTTAGTTTGTGGTTAGTCCACGTTCGGTGTTTACATTTTTATGTTCAGGTTAGTCCAAGGTCGTTGTTGGCAGTTTCCTGCGCGCGACTGTGTATTTTATAGTCAGATAACATTTATTTACACTAGTCTATTTCGCAACGGCGATTTTGATCAATTTATTTCGAAGTACGCCCCCGAGAAACTCTCGGTGTGTCCCTATTCTGGCCCGTTTTTTCACGTATTCGACTCGCCGTGTAGGTGCGTTCTTTCACACAACCATATTCCTCGTCGTAAGTGCATCTCTGCGCATGGGAGGAGGCAGTGAGAGGGAAGAGGGAGGGCGCTGCCTTAGCCAATGGGGCTTCTCCAGTGGAGTAACCGGGAGAGGAGATATGCGCGAAACGCTCGGCTACTTGGAGAGCGTATTGATAAAGATAAGAGATAAATGAAGAAGGGGAAGAGAGTGTTCTTTTCACGTAGGCCGCCCTCAAGGACAGCGGCCTTACAAGATTGGCGAGACACCAGTTTCCGTAGAACTGTGAGGTCACATCTCTTTGGCTTGCCGTTTCGCCATTTCGTGATTTCAAGCTCTGACTCTCAGACCTTCGTACCGTGTCATTTTTGCGTGCCGCGTGGCTGTGACAAATGATTTATCACAAGAAACGTTGCAAGCAGAGAAAGTTATTAATTGCAGTGTTTCGTCGAAGTAAAGACAAAAATATAACTCTTGTGCATATAAAAATATGTGTAAAATATAAAGTATAAAAAATATTGTTTATAATATCCACGATATGACCGCTAATGGAGTAACAGCAATAGTACTTGAAAAGAGAGGTAAAAAACTTTCGACGTCCTGACATCGTTGAGGAACGGAAGCGGCAAAAAGGCGCATCCAAAAAGGGGGGTAGTGCCCGAGAAACATGGACAAAAAACGGACATACAGTCATTTTCACGAAGCGGGCACACGGGCTCGGACAGTGTGAATAACAGCCTTGAGCAATGCAGGTCCGTTTTCTATCCGCTACAAATTTCGAATTTGTCTCGAACACGGTGAGCACACGGATAATCACCGAGAAAAACGGTGTGGTGTGAAAAAAAAAAATAATAATAATAAAGTGTGAAACCGGCCTAAATAAATAAATAAGTAAAGCGTCGCCAACCTCACCTTATTTGTTGTAGTACCTCTACCGGACGAGTGCCACAAGACAACTCAGATTTCATGTCATAAATAAAGATATTCTCGTGCATCAGTCGTTATAAATATGGTGCACAGATGTCGCCGCATCTATCCTGTCGAGCAGGATGGAGGCATCCGCGTCACATATTAACTGATAAACACCGAGGAAATGAATGGAAGATCAAAACAACCGCAAAATGCGACGGCTTTGGGATGTTCTCGATGTGATAATCGCTTGGCTCGTGTGTTGATCAGCCCGTGTTATATTCCGCGCTGCCATTGCGCTTTTGTCGCATCCTTCACGCAATACATGTTGTGCGCGTTTTAGTGTGAGTCCTGTTTCGCAGAACACTTCAATTATTCGTGACTGGTGGCAGGTGTAATCCCATTGTATGGCTATGGGCCATAGGAGACACGTGTGTAAAAGTGGCGATAAAGCATACAGGTAAGCATCTCAGCAATGTTTCTATCTGTTGGGGAATTGTGCAGAACTTGTAGATAACGATGATTATGTCGAGCACCTTTCCCGGAGACGCCCTTCACCGTCTGAATTTAATTTAATTGGAAAATGAAAAACATTAGCTCCATCAGCATGGGTATAGCGACTATTACAGAACACTTATGCCTGTATACTGTACGTTAATGAACTAGAAAAAATAAATGAAAAGAGGAATGTGGCAAAAAAGATAACTTGAAAATGGAAAAGATGGAAAATACTTTGAGTATTCCGATATTCTTCAGTCTGCTTTCGTCGAAAACTTTGTCAGCTATCCCCGATATGGTGGCGAAAGGCACGAGGACATAAAGTCTTTTCAATCCCCATCTTACAAAGGTGCGTTTGCAGCTTGCGAATAGTATTAATTCACAATGGCAAATATATTTTGAATGCTCTGTGTCAGTAATTATATCCAAATATTGTACATAAAGACGGCGCGAAAATGTGACATCAATTGAAAAGTACTAATTAGCGTGGAACTGCGCACAAATTGCAGTCCAACGGAGCCAGCAACGCGTTCCCGTGGAAATCAATACGTCATTGACGACGCATGTCACTCGAACACTTGCCCCGTGTCCAAAGAATTGCACGATCGGCGATAAAACGACACAATGGTAGCGCCCAACATGTTGGCGTCACCTTTCCCCGGAGAAATCCCCTCGTCCTTTCCAGCATTTCCCAATCAGTATCGAAGGGCTCTCATGCGGGTCGCGCATGTCCGCGAATGAAGCTCTCCTTCCTGTACGCCCGTCGTGCAACATCATTATAAGCGGTACTCCAGCATCGTGCAAGGCAAGAAATCGCTTTGTCTCTATTAGGGGACCTTGCATTTTGTATCCTGCGTTGCATAACCTTCGCTGGGAGCTCTTCTCTCGCACAGTGCGCACCAGCTTGGGACGCGCGCTCTCATCCATTGGAGCCACGCCAACCGTGTTAGCTTCCTGGCTCTTGAGGTGACAGATACTACCCGTGCGGCGTTCGACGCGATTCTGTGCATCCCGCATCAAACGAACGTCACACCAGCAAACAAGCTGTAAGCTGACACCAATCAGTGAAGGAGGCGAAAGCATAGATTACAGCCTCTCGTGATAACACCGGGTTTTTTTTTGCGCATGCCATGGGAAGCGACCAACAGCGTTTACTGGCAAGGAATCCATACTGCTGCTTTTCCCGGTGGACGTCGTTGAAATGTGAGTGCGATACTTGCCTTTTACGCTTGCGGGAAATGGGTTGCCGACCGAGCGATTTCGATGCAGTGGGGGAAAGAAATACTGTGACCAATGCGCACGTTTGTGAGGGCATCTGGCAGCTTTGCAACATGTGCGTCCACATTGTGAAGTAAAAAAGAAAAAAGTGAGATACTACGCGGTAACAGAAACCACCCTTCCAGCCGATGTTTTCAGTCAGGTAAAGCTGTGTACATGTTTGCATATTCGTCGTTGCATAACAGATGGGCCCTCTATCATCTGCACAGACTTGTACGTAACGCGTTATAAGTAATTGCGTTACTTGTAATCAATTGTTTTTTTTTGTAATTTTTCCAGTAATCGATTACATTTTTGAACATGTAATTTTTCAAGTAATTCCATTACATTTTTGAGTAATCAATCACCAAGTAAACAATTACTTTTGACGTAAAGTCTGATTCAAAATAACGATGCTCTGTGACAAAGTTATTGTGTCTTGGTTGGGCTATTCTACTGTAGTAAGCGGAAAAATATTATTGCAACTTCTCACGCATGACTTTTGCGCGCTATTTGCGCGCTATCAGCTGTCACAATCACTTAGGGTTCCTTTCCTTCCTTTTTCCTTTTTTGAAGCACACAGGGGAGGAAATTTTGGGTTGAATTGAAAGTAACGGCCCGAGTAACGCGTTACTTTTATACTCGTTACTCAATTACTTTTGTTAGAAGAATAACGGTAACTGTAATCAATTACTTTTTTTAGAGTAACGGGCACGAGTCTGCACCTGCTTGAATCACTTGGGCAGAACAGCTGCGGGGTGCGTGTTCGGAAAGAGAGCGTCTACTTTAGAAAATGACCACAACAAATGTAGTGCTTGCGAGGCACATAATAAGATTAATCGCGTGCCTATGCGAAAAATGGCAGTTAGTAACCTTTCGTTTGAGTAATTTGACAGTGTGAAAACCAGTTTCGCGACGCTTGCACAAGTTTTTACGATAGTCAAGTGGTTAGCTCACATCCTCATCATTTATTCATATTGTGTCACGCAGGGCGTCAGCACGCAATAAATTATCAGACTTACTTTTCTATAGGCACACTCCTGTGGCACGTAGTTTTGACGTATATGTGTGTTTTGCCTGCACTGTTTCGCTTCCGCAATTGCATTCTCTTTCACTGTCTGATTTGATCAATTCAAGAAAAAATGTATTTAATACAGTGGTAACCTGGGCGTGTTCTATACTAAGATCTATAAGAGTTTAAACTTCCGTGCAATCCTTCCGGTTAAAAACACATAATGCCGGAAATTCGCGCAACGCAGTACTGTACTTGCAACAATGAATTACCTGACAGACGTTATCGTTTTTTTTTTTATACCCACGATATCCCATTGTCGATAAACCTATCCACGTCATGCCTCAATAAATTCATCTTGGGTTGCCTAGTTCTGGTTTCCCTAACAGCATTACGCAAGTACCACGAGGTATTGGATTGAAATAAACGAACAAAACATATGGAAGTTGTTATTCCACCAGACTGTAGCTGGCAGCTACACGGAACGTCTTACAGACAACCAGTTGAGGAAATCAAGGAAGACATCAAGGAAGATGGGCAGGAATGAAAGAAGGTATCATCATTATTACCACGACACCCAAAAGAGCTATGACAACGGCACGCTTGACCTCGGGAAAATATACCGGCCAGCTGCACATCGACACGTGTTCCGCTCTGTATAGTTTCCTTGGATTGGATTGGATTGGAAAAGAAAGAAAAATAGTTTCCTTCCTTGGACTCTTGTGGAAGAAACGTCGTTTTATAATCATTGGGAGCGAGACCTCACCACCCTAAGTGTGTTGGGGCAGCCGGCCACTGCAGAATTGGGTCAACATCTCCTTATTGTTCCTTTAAAAGCAAAAAAAAAAAAAAAAAAAAAAAAACGAACCAACCTAAAAAGAGCTGCAAAGTTTTAGAATGAGTCTGAGCCATCCGAGAGAAACCTTCATACCCGCCCGATGGTAATGGCAGTGTGTATTGCAGGTAAGGCCTGTCTTGCCGTATGTGTGGCGGCGTGTTTCACGTGCCGCAGGGAAGGACTTCGGATAATTTTGACCATCTGTGGTTGTTGTGTCGAGCGTCGGAAATCTCCGACACAGGGCGCTGGAAGCACTGTTTACCTCCCCCACGTTGCTACCGTCTCCTGGACCCGGATTGAACCCACCCGCAGTCTTGAGCTCAGCCCTTCAGTCCTGGTAGGGGACGGTAGGCGCAGGATGAGGACGGAGGCGGGTTCAGTCCGACGATTGCAACAAGTACCTGAACAACATCGAACTATGGTGGAGGTGGTGGTGGTGAAAGAGCTCGTCGTTGTCGACCTCACAGAGGTGGGCAACGTCACGACTAACGCTCTGGGGTGAACGAAAACGAACTACGCTGAACACTGGGCACATCTCCATATTTCCCTTTTTCATGCCAACCAACCAACTGAACGTAGAGAGAGAGAGAGAGAGAGAAAGGGAGGTGCTCGTGAGCAGAGGAAACTTCAACGTTCTCTTTCTTCCTCGCATTTTTTCATTTGGAGGTGTAGTTTTGGGACACCTGTATACTTGTAAGTAACGTTCCTCTCTTTCTCTCTCTTTCTGAGCGTGAGAAGAATGCACGAAGGGACGAACTCAAACCAGCAAAATGAAACATTTTTTTACACACACAGACACGTTTTTGCTGAGTGGGGAGTATCACCGCCAGGGATGATTCCCTACCCCGTTGCTGACACTCAGGGGCGGATCTAGGATTTTTCGAGTTCGTCCATTCGTGTCTCTCCGCTTTGTGCCATCTCCTTAGCTCGCTTGCCTTTTGCATCCTTTTACTGATTTGTCCAAACCTGTATGGTTGGGTTGAGGGTTGAAATTATTGAAAGGCGACAGAGTGCCATATTCCTAGCAGAGGTGTCTCGTTTGCGCACGGGGACGCCCCCCCCCTCTCTCTCTCTCCCTCCCTCATTGCCGTCAGAAGGACTGTGAACATAGAAAACAAAACGTCAATTTGCACTGCCGAGATCGTATATTCAAATTCTGTTCATTCCCGCTTCGTACTGTCCAGCCAACCTGCCAGCAGGGCATACTCTTCGTGAGGGCCCCCCGGGCGGCTGCCCCCCCCCCCCCCCCCGCCCTCCTGGTGGGAACAGCTCCGGTTCCTGGTACAGGTGATTGTCACGTTTACACTGTATAGAATCAGCTGTTTACAAAACACCGGGAAATGTTCCCGGACGGAATATTTCCGCTCCTTGAAACGTGATTCCATATCGGAACTTCAGTGTATACCCGATACACGACCGCGGAATATCTCGTTTTATCGCACCGTGAACTAAGAATGTTCATTCAGGTAAAACAAAACACGATCACAATGGGCAGTAAAGGAAAGGCGATCAGAAGTGGCAAGGGGAATCTGTACCGTCGTCTATACAGCGGCAGGATGGGGTTTTATGGGTTTTCTCGATGAAAATGGTACGTTGACTTCTCGCTTGTTAACAACTTCGACATTTTGTACGTTGTTTGTACGTTATTCAATCTCTTGATGGTTCGCGAACAGTGGCAGCTAGCCTCTTTAGGACTGTGCGATTTTTCAAATACCATACGCGAGTCATTACACATTCCATTCAAACTCCCCGAATGGAATATGAAATTCTACATTATAATTTCAGATCGACGCGATGTCCCTCAATGTACAGATAGCGATATATAAAAATATATAATTCGAACGTATATACGAAAAGTTCCTATAATCTGCTATATAAGCCTAAAAGCGCCGGAAGAGAGAAAGTGAATGCTCGCTCATGTGAAGTTCCGTATCCATATATATATATATCACGTACATATGCTGCACTACCGCACATGTGCTCGTTTCTGCTACATCACTATTCGCTTCAAGTATATGTACATGCAACTATGCGCTGCGTACTCGCTTCGGTTTTTGAATTGCTATATGCGCATGACGCCCTAATTTTCATCGCACTTATCTGACCTCCTCGCGGTGTTTTTATTTATTTATTTATTTATTTATTGTGTGTGTGTTAGCTCCGCGTATCAACTGTGGTCATCAACGGCACGCAGACGTGAACGGACAGTGGGGTTTGTACTTATCCTAGGTCGACATTCGTCTGGAAAGTTAACCGGAAAACCCTGGAAAAGTCTCAGACGGCACCGTCCGGTGGTAAGATCCGAGTCCACCACCTCACAGATTTCAGCACGGCCTTGGCTACCACCCACCCGCTGGGCCACGCGGCTCGTAGATTTTTATCAACCGCTCCCCCACTCCCCTCGTAATACCGTTATTACCGGAAGTTTCAGTTAAACCGCGGGTTAAATAATTCGCAAACGAGTGCACCAATCGACGAACTTTCTTTTTTACAAGTATCCGTTCGATACCACCTACAAGCTGCGCATCGTGTGAATGAGGGGGAGGCGCGCATTATTTAAATAAAAATTCGAACGAGTTTCGTAAAAAAAAAAAAAAAAAACGTGACTTCTAAAGTAGGCGCTTTCGGCGTTAAAATGGGTACTATCCCTTTTGGGACCTTCAGTGGACAGCTTTAGAGAAAGATCTGCTACCGAAGCGGGTCATTTGTTGCTGTAATTAATTGGTTTCGGTTTACATATTTTGTCGCGGTTGGTCGCGGTGAAGCGCAAAAGGACGGAATTCATTGGTGGATAAGGGAGTGGAAGAGCGTCCTTTAGCGCTTCACTGCGACCAACCGTGACAAAAATGCGTAAACCGAAACCAAAGCAACAAATGACCCGCTTCGGTGGCAGATTTTTCTTTAAAAGGTGTCCACTGTAGGTCCCAAAAGGGGCAGTACCCATTTTAATGCCGACAGCGCACTGCTTTAGAAGTTACGTTTTTTTACGAAACTCATTTAGATTTTTATTTAGATAATGAGCGCCTCCCACTCATTCACACTGTGCGCAGCTTGTAGGTAGTATCGGACGGATACTTGTAAAAAAAAGTCTGTCGACTGCTGCACCCGTGCGCGAATTATTTACCTCGGGGATTTAACTGAAGCACCCGGTATAATTACGCATGTCGTTCACATTCGAAGGAGAAGGAAAAACACTACGTATTCTAGGATGCCTCAGATGTTATCGCTCCAAAAAAACATCAAACTTCAAACATGCCTCAATACTATCTTCCTTTGAGAGGAAGATAGTATTGAGGCAGCCTAAGGTATTCCCTTCTCGTTTAGCGTCACAGCATAGAATGCAGACGCGATATGGGCTTCTTCCATTGTATAGCGCAGGCTTTTTGTTTTGACAGAGCTGCGAAGTAAACGATTTAATTGGAGCCTTGAATCTTTGGCCCTTATTAACGTCTATTCTTATCGTCTCAATGCCCCGGATGCGATTCTGCCGTATGCACAGAAGGGGGCGCCCTTGACGATACAAATGGAGGTCCTGCATTGCGTAAAGCTCGAGCAGGCAAATTTATGTTGATGCGGGGGTCGCGTGAACAAACAAACACAAGCGTCCGAATGCTGATGGTGGACGAGTGCCAGGCGATAATAAACAGAAAGGATAATTTGAGTAAGATAATTTCCAGCTCGGCGAATAGCGTATAGTGGAATGGCAACTTGGTGACGTCTCTGCAGATGAATTTGTCGCTTTTAAATTTGAGCTAGCTTTTTGTTCTTTTTTGTAGTGTGGTGATCTCGTTTCTAAACTAAGGAAATAATGTGGAGTTAAAAGTTGGACCGGGTTGTCATACATTATTAAAATTGGCGAAAACACCACGGAACCCGCAGTGCTGGGCATATGATAGGACAACACACACACAGAGTGCTCTCTGTGTGTTGTCCTTTCGAATGCCCAGCACTGGGGGTGTTCTTTTTACCGATTTTGATTCTTTTTTACCTATTTTAATAGGAAAATAATATATTTTACTTTTGCCTTTAGCCTTAAAGTTTTATCCTTACTCGTTCATAATAATATTTTGTAGGCTCACAATTGATTTGATTTTGTTTGTGTCTGCGTTTTAGTTTTTGTATAGCTTATCCTTACTTACGTACAACGCCCAGGACGTAAGGCGAAAAGAATGCTGTAGAAATTTTCTATCCTGTTCCTGAAAAGGAATAAAGAAATAACCTAGCTGCGTATATCAATAATATATCAATGATTTCATCTTAATTCTGGTATATACTTTTCCTCTTCTTCAGTTTCGTAATTATTAGCACGAAACAACTACGACTATAAGCAGTTTATGTGTGGGTATCGGACTCACTTCACCGCGTGACGTCATACCGATGCGGCGGTGCTGCTGCCCTGTTTGGTGGGCACAAATCGCATGCTCATCGAGTCACTGGGTGTTTTCTGTCGTTGTTTAACGCATGACGCAAAGTGGCGTTGCTATTGGATGTGCTACGCGGTACAAAGAGCCCATATACGCCGTATACACACGCCATGCGGTTTCCTACACCCTTTTGCCCACCGGCGATGTCTGTCCTATGCGCATGTGCAGATGCGCCCTCTTGTTTAGAAACAGAAGTGGGTCTTGTAGGGAAAAGAGTGCCGACGGAAAGTCAGCCAGAACGCCTCGAATAATCCTTATCTCATCCAAATCTTGAGAGTCACACTGCCACCTAGTGGATCTCGTGGCAAGAAGGAAAATATGACCTTCAGACTTCACGGGGAACCCTGTTCGAAACCTTCGTGTCACTGTGTCACAACATTCGTGTCAAATAACATTTTTGTGCGCCACCGTTTACGGCATCGTGTGTACGTGTCTAGACTACGAAATGGGCTACGTCTTTGTGATGCCCATCAGCAGCTTGCAATGAGGATTTCATAATCGGCGCTATTTCCCGACCCACTTTCGATGTCACGAGGCACGTTGTCCTATCGATCGCTCAGCCGCTCCAGGCGTCACCGATATCGACTGGTCGGCGATCGACAGCTTGCTCCCCAATCTGTACCAAACATATTGTGTCCAGACAACCCAATCAGAACTGTCGCGACTGCCTGGGAACTGCATCTCCTCTAGGTAAGCAATGCAGGCAGAGTTACGGCGTAGTTCAATGTGCGCGTACTTCCAAATCTCACGCTACAGCTTATGGCGCGAGACCATTAATATGATTATGATCTCGGATCGAGCGAAGCGCATGGTGCTCAAACTTGTGCGTAAAACGACGCGTTTCACGCAGCGAAAATCGGGTTTTCTCTGCGTGAAATCGTGCGTCAAACGCGTCCGGATGTTTTGCGCGGATCGCCTGAAAATCCACAGAGTTGCACCCAAGTGAGTATTTTTGGAAACTCAAGCACAGGGTAGCGGCTCTCGAAGCACTTAAAGGGTTGTGCGTTGTGTCAGTTTGATAGACGTAGTTGATTTTATCATGCTTACGAGAGCAATGAGGGAAGAAAATTAGTTTCCTACGTGTCGTACATTTGGCGAGACACAGACCGTCGAATGATACTCTCACATGAGGCTCTGACATCAGAAGAGCGAGGGCTACGGCCAGTTCCATTGGGTCTCGCAGAGCCGTATATGTAGAGAGTTTGGCCATCTTTTGATATTTTGCTGCTTCACGGGCGCAGGCTGTTTTGACGTCAGAGTCCCAGTTGCACCACCCAAAAAGCCTGAATCCAAGCGAAATTCGCTTGTCAGCCAGCAGGTACGCACCATTTTGATGCACTCCACCGGCTGATCGGCAGGAACCTTTGTCGCGCACAATGTAATCTACCAGAACCGCCGGATTATTACCTACAGGCCGCCTGTGATAAGGGGCTTGTTATCAAAGGATTCAATGACGAGGGGTTCTCGAAGGACACGATACGCACGTGTCTTCCCCCTTGCATCGTGAACAACGCTTTGCATCAACTTGGCCTCGACGACCGGTTGACAACTGGACAACAATAGAGCACGGCGACGGAGGTCGTTCAGCTGTGACGTCGCATGAGGCGGTTGAAGTTAAGTTCTTCCTAATGGTCAACTCTCTCTATAAACTGCTCTGGGTTCTCGTAAATACGTGACCATTCCCACGGCCTCCCGCTGGCGGAGCTGTTCACCGTGACTTAGGGTGAAGTGTCGCAACCCCAGTGCGCATGCGTACAACTGTCCTGAAATGAAGTACGCGGTAGCGACCTATAAAAGTTTACCCATGCATGCGCGCCATGCTGACCAATTACTCAATGCAGGCGGAAGGTCCCTGTATCCGCGTGGAACTCGCCTATATCATCGTGGTAAGTTTCAAACCGATACGACGTTGCGATGCCGAGTACTCAAAAACCTCAAGCTCCCTATCGGAAAACAATCAAGATGGAAGCCATATGTTGCGTAACCTTTTATAGGTAGCTACGCCATATAATAGCTGGCACGTGAACTTTCATCTCGGACAAATCTTGCTGCTACATATTGTACCTGCCGACATGCCATTTGCCAAACAATCCACTTGGGAATACGCTATGCAAGTAGGTCAGCTGTCTGTGCAGCCCCCCAGCCTCTCCCCCTTATTGCCTGTGGATACACCTCATTGGCCCTCTCACAAATAAGGTGGTATCATTCCAAGGTTGAGGCGTACATGGTTCCTTCATTGTACGCATGCCGGTCTGCGAATAACCCCTTATTGCTGCCTCGTGAGTGGACAGAAATTTTGTCACGTGGTTTCTCCAACTTTGCCCTCTCCCCTGTATAGAGAACAAACTCGTAGAGCATAGCAGCTGCTAAAGAACTACAGTATCATGGACGCAGTTCATGGTTACGTTGCGGGGGCTATTGTTAGCATGTTTGATGAGCACTCACGCCGTTCTATAGCCATCGATTGGAGGCTACTTCACACAGCGCACCTGCATGCAGCGCCAGGGAGTTTACGCAAATGATAAGGGCCGATGGCACTTCTTCCATGCTCCTCTTGTGGGCACCTCACGCAGTCGTTCACGCGGTTTGGCCTGTGTCAGCCCAGCATTTTGGGAATAGCGCGTTACACACAGGTTCACGCAACGAAATACGCATCGCAACGCGACTGATGACGCAAGAGATGGAGCTGGCGAAATGAACTGCCGGACAGGAAAGGTCGACCATACGAGCGTAAGGCACCTCCTAGGATCTTTCTTGCATGGTCTCAGCTGACAGCGACGTGGCTTGCTGTCCAAACGTGACACAGCCGCCGATACCACGCGGTTGTATAGCAGCATTCGCGCTTTCACAAGAGCTCTAATATTGTCAGCTTTGCGTCGTCAGTTCACGGACGACTGATCACAGATGACGAATTCCACTGGCCATTGTTGCGCAGAGCAGCCTATATACTCTGGCTTGGGTGTGCATGTTCCCTTGTCACAATGCAAATTGAATATGACGTTCCCAGTGACTGACGTTCGCACTGAATGGCATTCGTTCCATGACACACGTTGAAACCAAATGGCAATACATGCGAATGTGTTCGAGGAATTAGTTCGCTTTACCTTCTCGTGTACCCTCGTCAGTAGAGAGGTAGCAAAACAAACAACGATAAACCCGGTTCAGGGAAATTAAACACCACAGACGAAAGTTTTACTCTATTTTTGGTCAGGAGTTTAACCACTTTTGACGTGAAGGAAGGAAATACAAGCGGATGACGTTCGGTGCGAATGTTATTCGCTGGGAATGCCATTCAATCTGTCGTGTGACAGAGCATTGCTCGGTTCAGGGTAACGTTCGTCGCGTTTCGTCGGTTGTTCCGTTCGTTTCTACACTGAGCCCACATCGCCACACTACACGGCGCTGCACGAGAACGACCAGCGGAATTCGTCATGAGCTTGAAGTGTGTGCCTTACCGGATTCTGGGCAGAATGAGGGAACAGTGCTGTGGGCTGTCTCGCAATTCTAAATCTGAACACGAGTCGGCACTTACTTTTCCTTCTCCTTCTTTTCTTTTTTTCTCGGAATAAATATATACTTACCTCCCCCGCTGGAAGCGAGGGCAGGCTGTGTACGACGAGAGGTAGATTACTAGGTCGATAAAACGGCCAAGTGCGTTTAGTGCCAACTGTTGCGCACTGAAGTATATTTTAGGATGCACTTTGAACGGTAGAGGAATGGCTCGATGATTTGTGTCGAAGCCATAGCCGGAGGGAATATTTGGTGCATGCGCTGACACGATGCCAATTTCTGCAGCTGTGTTCGCGAGACCTCGATAAATAGCGCACCACTGTAATTTTTCGCCGAAGGTGGAGAACCCCGACGGAACGCCAGCGGGGGGTGGGGTGGGGGGGTGGGGGGACTTGTCAGCTTTTCTCTCGGAATAGAATTTCATCGCGTAGGCGCTGAGGGAGAATGATAGTGCAAGGTGAGAACACGGGGTGTTTTTGTGGCGTCCTTCCGTATTCAAAAGTCCGCAACGGACGAGCGCGCGTGTACGACCAATGGCGGAACATGCACCGCGCTTGCTCATTTCCATGGGATAAGCAATCTTCTGGCGAGAGACGGACTTGTTTACATGCAAACGGAATGCGGAACAGACTGTCATTAGATTCCTGTTTACACTCAGTGCTAACACATACCAAGCGTCTTGGAGCAGCTATATCGCACGGCGTGGTCAACGTCTCGATTCCTCTTTCTCATGGCACACGAATCTCTCGAGTAAAATAGTCTGTGTTGCACCCGGTAAGTGACTATATTGTACACTTGGTCGATTTTGTTTAAGGGTAAGGCGTTATAGTCCTCGTACAGTAAAATCGCCATTTTAGCACTGTTAGTGGAAGAGCATGCCGGGAAGGAGGGGGGCTAGCTTAGGTACAGCGACGGACTATGAAGTGTAAACTTCATAGTCTGTCACTGTACCTAACCGATAAGGAAAGTGGCTCAGAACAAGAGCCGCGGATATTTCGAACATAGACTACTTGCTTTTTATGTACTTACTTTGCTTTAGTACAAACTAAAGACTCTTGCCTCTTTTGGGCTATACATGAAATGAATACTATATCCTCGCATGTGCGTGTCGACTGTCGAATCCACCCTTTTTCTCCCACTGAACCAACACGTTGCGATCGAGAGCAAGCGATCGCGTACTCTTCGTCAAACACCTTCATTAACTCATGTGAATTTCGAAGGAATCGCTGGCCCAAGGTCTGAGGACCACCGCCATGGTACAGCGCCACCTAGCATTATTGGTTGAACGACGTCATGTAGCCACTAAGCGTCCTCCAATCACGACCGTACTTCGGCGGCCGTAGCTATGCACACGAGCCGCTATCAGCCTCATGGGCAGCCACTTGCAGCCACAGAAAGCCTGTGTTATAGAAGTTGTCTGCGACGACTGACTGGAGCAAACGATATCACCGTATATGTCCACGTGCAACGTCGCCTTAAAAGGGGCCTTAAAAAGTCAAAGCCTGATCGCTTAAACGACATGACGTGGTCCCTAAGAGTCCGCCGATCACTACAGAACTCTGGCAGCCATAGCTGTGGAGACTGTGGTGGTGATCGTGGAAGGACTCGCCGTTGTCGGCCTCACAGGTGTGGGCAACGTCACGACTGACGCCATGGGGAATGTGCGTCCTGGCCCGGCTTCTAAGGGAACTGTGCCGACATATGTCTGAAAGCGCCTGAGGAAAAACCCCAGACATCACAGCCGGCACCGGTGTTCGAACCCGGGTACCTCCTAGTCTCGATGTCACATGGCCAGAACGCTAACCACTGAGCCACGCGACGCCAAGACGAGCCATCATCAACCGCACGGGCAGCCACTAGTAGCCACAGAAATCGTCGCCGCTGCGCCGATTGGTTAACATCTCGACTTCATATGTCCATGTGCGAAGGAGTGAGAGGAGGCATTTGGCAGACCTTCTGTATCTAGATGGCGGTGCCATGTGGCGCAGGCAAAAAAAGAAAAAGTCATTATGGTTCCTGCGAAGCAGAGTTCGCGGACTTACGGTTTTGCAAACTGTAAAACCCCGAGAGTGGAGAACACGGAGGTACACGACACGAAGTCTCAATGCTGTCTGAGTTGTGTTTGAGACTTCGTGTTGTGTCTCTCCTTTCGTGTTCCCTATATAGTCTCGAGGTTTTACATTATGCATCAACTTCACCAGCTCGCCTGCTTCTTAGCCATCTTTTAAAGTTTTGCTCATACCTATGAGTCATTCGCCATGGCGTTCCGCATGAAGGCATGAAGGAGACGTTCCGATGCTTCAAGAAGAGTTTTCGTGGGGTCTCGAAGAACCATGTCTTTTTAGTGTGGGTACTGCGCTCGTGACTTCTACGACGCTTCTGATGGTATTCCGAAGATTCATGTTTATTAATCCCGAAATTAACGTGTTGGAACTGTTTTCAGCGTAACTGAAAGAGTTTTTCTCTGTCTTTGCGACCTAGCAAATCTCGGCATTTTGTCGGAGAGTAAAATACCTTATTATGAAATGCTTGAATATCTTTCTATGTGATGTTTGTATGCAAACTGTAGGATGGGACAAGCTCATGCTTGCCCACATAAGGCTTCAAAAATAGTACTGCGATATGCAAAACTGTGATGTTTCCGACATTCTCAAGTTGTATGCTGCCCCTTCGGGGAGAGCCTAGACATCCTTAGAACGCATTAACGACAGTAATATGAGTTGGGAACAAAAACATTCCGGTGTGGCTGCTTCGCCAAAGAAATATCCTTTGTGAAGACTACATTCCAACGTTGTAAAGTTGGAATGAATGTAAAAGAACGTCTATATGTCAAAAACAGGATTGAAACTGGACCTGCTCATCAGCAGAGAGCAGTAATTTTAACTATCCAGTGTTCCTTAATCTTGTTAATTCTTACCCGATTCTTTCTCTCTCGTTTCTCTATCAGAAAACACGGAGACCTCATGCTCGAGCCGCCATGACATTCGTCTGAGTGACACCGCTCCGCTCTGAAAGAGGCATGGACCTCCACCGTAGCACCGTGAAGTTAACAACCAACGATGGAACGACAGGCACAGGGGCCGCAAATGTGTCCTTTGTCTGCAATCTGGACTGCGCCAACCACGAACCACGTGACACCCCAGCTCCGATCGAAATGTCTGTGTGTAGGAAGTGCGTCGGTGAACCCGCCGAGAAGACTGACGACAAGTCAGGCACAGATTGTGAGGCCCACGCCAACGGTTCTGTTGGCCGTAGGTCTCCACCACCAGACTATAACCAGGCTACAAGATCATCTCGAGTGCTTGTGAGGCGGTCACTAACCACTGTGTCCAGGGAAATGGGGCCTCGTGGTAGTAGGGAATTCAGGACGTTTTCTCTGTCGCTCGATACTTCTGGTCCGCCACAAGCAAGAATGCTGTCCAGGAGGATGAGCTTCTGTCCCAGGGGTTCTTTACGCGAAGTGGTGGACCCTGTAGTTCTTCCGCCTTCGTTATTTGAAGGGATTGGTGGACTAAAAGACCTGGAAGAAGCGATTATCGAAGAAGAAGAAGAGGAAAAGAAGGAGACAATGCTGTCTATTGTGACTGAAGTGTTCATACCGTTCATTCTAGCTGGTTTGGGAATGGTTGCGGCTGGTGTGCTACTCAGCAAAGTGCAGGTATGAGAATGACGAATTTGTCATGTCGGTGTCGTAATAGAGAGTTCTAGAGCATTGTATGCGCAATCAAATAGCGGACTCACGCTGCACATACGGCGAACCAAGCGTCTGTTTTACGCGTTGCGTGCGCCCACGATTTTGCAAAGTTTGCGTGCGCCGCGCGAAGCGTTTTGAGTGTAAAGTGATTTGATCCGAGTGGTATGCGCGCGCCTCCTGCATCTGCTTTGTTTGCTTGAGTGCGGGGGTACCGTCTCGTTGTCTTTACCAGATGGCACTGTGACACAACGTCACACTAAGCCTCTCACTGGTGGGGCTGCATTGCGGCTGGCAACCTCGGTGGTGCGGCTTGCGTCAAATGTTCAAACGCAAAACTAAAACTCTCTAATGCGATTTTGCCCTCGTACATACACAGCGCAAAACTGTATTTAAAAATCTGTCTGTCGAACAAGAATGTCGTAACTTTATTACGTCAGAGGGGCCTGAAAGAACACTCTAGTTGTGCCGGCGTGCTCCGTGAAGCAGGGGATACAGCTGTCCTACATCAATGTTCCCACCTCTCCGGAGCAGTAGCATAGAGGGGATATAATTGCTCAGAAAATACGCTAATTTTGTAGCTCTCATTGCCGTCGGAGTGTGCTTGGTGGTGTACTCTTCTTTTCTTATAGACAAATGCTACCGATATTAACAACATCCAATAAATGTCGCCAACAGTATTGGGATGCATTCGTGGACATTCCTGAGCTCATCATTATGGTACCGCCACTTCTTGGTCTCAAAGGCAACTTGGAGATGACTTTAGCTTCTAGGATATCAACACAGGTGAGCTTCATATCCCATTGACCATGTCCAGTTGCTACGCGCTTATGCTCACGTCTTCAATCTATGTTCTCTTATATATGAGAAATACATATTACAAGTGTATTTAGGAGCGGTTCTGGTAGAGTTTAATAGGTCCTCTATTTTATAGCGATATTTCAGTCTTTTGTGCGTCGTGATGTGTTTGCATATTTAATCCCCCTGTGTACCTGCTTGCGCTTTCGATATTTTTGCCTTGAATAGGAGGTCCAGACATCGGTGATTAATCTCTTCTTCTTTTTTTTTTTTTTTCAAGCCGACTGTCTCACGAACTGACTTGTGTTATCTGACTGTGTTTTTTTGGTTGGCACGTACTGCGACCACCGTTCACAAGAACCGACACCAGAAAGAACTCTCCGATTAATTGCCTGTATCTTGACAGATGCTGATATAAAGTGAAAGTCATTCCTCTCTAGGCGAACCTGGGCCGCATGGAAACCATGGGAGACAGGCTTACAATAGCCAGAGGAAACTTGGCGCTCATCCAGGTACCGTAACCTGTCTTTGCGGTTGAAACCCACTGTATCTCACCTGACTATTGTAGTGTCACCGTTAGAACACCCTGTTTCGCAAATCTTCCATTGGCTAGATAGCGAAGTACTGGCATGTAATTGTTTATTCCTCCCTCCCATTGTCCTGCTGCTGTGAATGACCTTGTTCGTGTGAGAAGTTGTTTGGTCAAACTCCATGATCGGCAAGCCTGAACGATGGGCAAGACACGCAAACAACACAACTTTGGAGCCTTTTTTTTTTAGCCAACTTTTTTAGCCTTCGTGTTGTGTTGTTTACGTGTCTTTCTCATCGCTCAGGCTTGCCTATCATGGAGTTTATCCACCAGCTAGCCTGCACCTACGCCATTCTATCTTGTTTGTTCAAGTGACACATAAACAGAAAGATGTACGGCGCTGCAGGGGAAGCGATTGCTCCAGGACGCCGGTGACTGAATCTGCGGCTTTTGGTTTGTGCAGTGTCAAGCGACCGTAGCTGGTTTAGTGGCAGCTCTCTTAGCCATTGCGAAGTCATGGGCTGAAAACGGTACCGCCAATACCAGTCACGTGCTGCTGCTTGCCACGGCTGCAGTGCTTACAGCCACGCTGGCTAGTATTGTTCTGGGTGAGTACCTGCGGGCAGTTTCTTGTGAGAAATACAGTGAGGACTTCGTGAAGCAATAAAAGTAGAACTGGAAATAAGTGAATATAAACTAAAAAGAAACGATACTATCTCTCGTTGCATACTTCAGAGGCAATCCATGGTCCTGGGTGCAGATATACCGTCAGCAGCGCATACTTTCATGAAACCTCATCTAAGCCCTTGTGATGTTTGGTGCTACCCTTAGGCATCTAGTTCTATATTGATAACAGAAACACCATACACCTCCTCAGCCCACACCCTTCCTCATCTTATTTCTCTCCTTTTGCTCCTCACCTCTCTTACGACGTTTCGTGAAGGTACCTGTCAGTTTGTTTCGTTCTTCCTCGCAGGTAGTTAACTGCTCCAGGGTCCGCTTGCACGAACGTTGCGGAAATTCCTCAGTGCCGTCCACAGTAGTTTTGCCAGTGCTAAAAAGTATTCTGCACAGAGAGACCGAAACTTTTCTAATGTTGGGTGCATAATGCTTGCGTGTAGTCAAATCTCATAGTCCGCTACTATTGGTTTCTGTGGTTGTTACAGAACACTTGTAAATAACTGCGTTTAACCGTTCGGTTCCGCCGTTTCAAAAGAAACGCCATTTTCGTGTGTAATACGACGTCACACCTCCATGCCAGTCGTCTGGCGTGCGCCCCCTTCCGATCTCTGGGTAGCTAGGTGCGGTCAAGGTGAGCCGAACTTGAAGGCCATTTCGCAGGAGAATGCCACGAGTCGAAGTCGCAGCGGAGCCAACTAGCCGGTTGCGGCCGACTGTGAAGACGCGAAGGCGGCATCCTCCGTTGGTTCAGGACAGGTTGCCAACAGCTGAGAGCCAGCGAGTTTTTACATACTTGGAAGTGATTTTAAAATATGTTTGCCTCTACTAAATGCGACGAAACTTCGCAGAGTTGTTCTCCTTCGTGGTCTTTATGAGATGCATGAAACAGTAGCAGCGTGTTTCTGCTGTGCAGAACACATTTAAGGACAGTAGCATGTGCACGAAGCACTACCGAATCTATTCGGGCCACCACTCAGGAAGTTCCTCAACGTTCGTGAAAGCACTGAGAGAACATGCGGCAATAAATTGAACCCCACAAAAACTTGTGTTGTTTAATGCGAGTCATTTGAATCCAAGGTTAACTTCATAACTGTGCTGGGTAACTGGTAAAATACAGTGAAATTCTACAGCTAGTATCATGGTCCTGGTTGTGATCGTGTGCCGAAGATTCCACTTGAACCCGGATAACGTGGCAACCCCGGTCGCAGCTTCACTGGGAGACATCACAACACTTGCACTTCTTGCTGGTCTTTCAACACTAATGCACGTGAAGCTGGGTAAGACACTACTTGTACCCAACGACTATGACTTTCATGTTCGTCTGCTAACGCTTCTTGGCGGAGAAACCAGCTCATTTTAATCGGCTGGAAAATATGTAGTCAGTACCTGTATAGAAGACTAATTTACAGTGGCAAATGGGAGCTCTTCTCCCCATTACATCACTGGCAGCCGACTGGGCCGCTCCTCCAAGGTCACTAGGCAGCTCCTGAGTAGCGTTTGAGTCTTCCAACTTCCCTCCTCAGTCTCAAGGATTATTAGCTGTGTGTCCCTAAATATTATTTTGTTGTTTCTTTAGTGTCCTACGATGTGTGTGTGCATTCGCTTGTTTTGGTACCCAAATGGGCGCTTTTTCAGGCAGCTACCCCTGGGCCACTCCTTGTCTCTTGGGTGCATCGTTTGTGGCGCTCCCATTGTGGGTGTACATTTCCTATAGGAATCCCTTCACCAAAGAAGTGCTCTTCCACGGATGGATTCCCATTCTGCTGGCTATCATTATCTCGAGGTAATTGTGCAGTAATGTCTTTACAAAACAGTAAGTATGATGGCACTTGAGAGGTTGTACCATGCAGTGGCATTGACCATGAATTACAAAAAAGAAAAGAAAAAAAGAGAGAGGGAGAGAAACGCAGTGATGATAATATGCAGCCCTTACGCGTACATGCATCCATTCAACGTGACAACTAATCCAGGTGACCTTACTGTTAGCTGACGACCAGTTGCTCATTTTGATCTAACCATTGCAAATACAAAATTGCCAGACATGTCGCCGGACATTGGTGTCCTACTGCTGTTTATTTTGCGTTGTTATGACACAGCACACTATGCACTTGCGATTGTTTGTACTCGTCAGATCCAGCACGACTGTTGCACACAGCTAGACCACGGATTGCAAATCTGCTGCATAAGTCATGTGGTGTGATTCGTGTTTGTGTTTGAACGCCAACTACGCTGACGGTGCCTGTCCACCTCGCTTCCATACCGAGAGTTCCTGGACGTTTCGAGGAAAGCTAGTCAGAACTGGGGTTGGACGTCCACGAAGTCAAGAAGATGATGATGAGCACAATGACGAGACCACGTAGTCGACAAGACCTAGGATCGGGCAATGGCAACAGGCACACGTGTATCGAGGCTTACTCTGTACAGAAGTCTGTACGAGTAAGTTCCTGATTATCCGTCCATTCAGTTGCTGACGAAAGTGTGGGTCGGCATCATGTTACACTCCGGAGTAGGCCTCCTCCATGTCTTCGACGGACGTGTACGGCAGTGGGCCAGCTGTCACAGCATCCTTGAAGAGCGTGTGCTACTTTCCCGGAGAGCATTCTGTCACGACTTCCTGTGCATGGACAGTGCTCTCCCACGCAGGAACTGCATCACGTGCCGTTTCGCGCTGATACGTGTGGACTGTGAGGGAGAACCAAACCAGAACTAATGTACGCTCTCGCGAGGTCTTGTGAGAGCGGGAGGGAGGACACGTG
The DNA here is from genome assembly GCF_037126465.1 of Ornithodoros turicata. Lineage (NCBI taxonomy): Eukaryota > Metazoa > Arthropoda > Arachnida > Ixodida > Argasidae > Ornithodoros > Ornithodoros turicata. Next base: position 37,965,763 of record NC_088207.1, read on the forward strand.
ATGCGGGGGCGGGGCTTCCGGGAGGAAGGAAAAGGACGGGCAGGACGGCAGATCGCCATGTTGTGCGAAATTGCAAAATTCCCATATCGGACACCCCTCTTGGGACAAGGCTAACCGGAAGTCGCGCGTACGCTAGTAATAAATGTCGCTGTAATTTGCAAATTCCTTAGTGAGGTTACGTTAGGTTAGGTCAGTACATATTACACGCGCGGGGGGGGGGGGGGGGGTCCGGGTTGGAGAGGTGTGTGGAGGAGAATAGCACGTTGTACCGGGGAGTAGAATAAACCTGACAGGACCATGTGACTGATAAAAGGTGTGCTGCATAATCTGGATATGAAGCATGTTGCTTTTACTGCATGATTGACATCCCAAGTATTTCTTGGTTTTGGAGTCTGCGTTATGAGGCGCGCAAGCGGAAATCGTGTCTTACGTATCACGTTTACTAACGATGGGAAATCTCCCCACTTCATCATCAGAATTTATATGTTGTTGTTACTAACGATGCCATTTATGCCGTTCGAAAAATTCCGTTGTAAAATTTCGTCAGGACGCTGGTCAGGTTGTGTCAATGAGTGTGTGTAATAGCAGTTTGGACTCAGAGGTATAAGACATTGCAGAAAGGTACGACACCTGTAATTAATTTGGCATTCCTGTGCTTTGTAGGAGCCACCATCTCCACATTTGTCATCTCGAATTCTAATATAATCTAATCATTTGTCATTAATTTCTAAACATGTTATGCCGAAATACGCATCCGCTGTCGTGACTACTTGAGCTTTGTACGTGAGGATTACGCCCTCAGCCTACTCATCCGCGTTTCTAACACTGCTTTAATTTTTCTTTTCCACAGCGGCGGTGGCTTCATACTCGAGTACGCCTCGGCACGATTTGAGGGTCTTGCGGCTTACCAACCAGTCATCAATGGTAAACAGCGTGAGCCTGCCTGACACCATGAGAGGAACGCTCAAGTGTTTCTGGACGCGTTTCAGGAGTTGCTGGTAATCTGGTCGCAGTACAAGCCAGTCGGATCTCAACTTACCTGCACTTAAACACGGACAAAGGTCTGCTTCCTTCCAAGGAGAAGACGTGTGTTAGTCCCGTAGGAGTCTTCTTTGGGCCTTGTAAGTTCATTTTGTGGCGAACAAGAACACTCCAAGGGACTAAAGAAAGTGTGTTTCAGGTGCCCATGCACGAACAGCAAGGATCTTGATGCTGATCCTCATCCCAGGCCAAGTCATCTTTGTATTTCTTGTGAACAGGGTAGAGAAGCCCGGGGGAACACTCAATGGTGCTTTCATCGGTCTTTATTTAACCGCTGCCGTCCTGCAGGTCTGTGTCTTGTCGGTTCATAATCGTGCGAAGCGTTATTGTTACTGCTAGCTGCCACACAACGAAACCTTCATTTATGTCCCAGGCATGTGTACCTTCAACGGGGTGTAAAATAAGTTCAATCCGACATTTGCAGGTGTACATTCTGCTTCACATGGCACGAGTCTTGGTTTATTTGCTGTGGACGCACAAAGTGGATCCGGACAACGCCACAATTCCATTCCTAACAGCAATGGGGGACCTCTTGGGCTCTGGATTCCTAATGGCTGTCTACATTATTCTGCAAGTCCTGTAGCAGTCATCGACGCCGACAGTCTTCTCAGACGGTAAACGCGTCATCAATGCGATCTCCGCTCCTGGTACGAAGCGGTTAATTCCTGGGAAGCTGCATCTCGAGGACCCTCCAGTAGCTTCGGACGTCTGAATGGCTCGTTGCCCCGTAGCGTGGGGCCGCAAGACATTTTTGAACTGGTTTAGTGCCGGTGTCTTGTGTTATACCGAAGGCGATGAAATGGCGAGTAAGTAATATGTGGAGGGGCTTTATTTGTGTTTGGATGTTTCTGGGAGATCCTAGTCTTAGAAACTGAAGTGTCATGCCATCATTCCCAAGTTTTATTTTTTTCACGATGATTTATGACCATGCCGTGCCTAAGAGTTATTCTCAACTTGCGTTGTAAACTTTTAAGCAGTATCTTTTATGGAGGATTTTTATCGTATTTATACAGAAGGTTCACAATAAAACGATTCAAGAAAACCGAAAGGAAGAATCGGCATCCTCTGCTGACCGGCGCTAGGTTGAGTATTTCAACCTTTGTATTTTTTTTTTATTTATGCGAATACCTCAAATGCCCGCGAGGGGCGTTACATGAGGGGGGTGTGAACTAATAATACAACAAGCACTATCACATAATGAATATATTAATATAACTAGTACGCGAGGTTACATATGTTCAGTAACACACAAACAAAATAATACAAGTAAATGAGACACACTTTATAATTCAAAAAAGGAACACAACTGTCTGCGAAATGCAGAAACATCAGAGATGGTGGCAATGGATTGGGGAAGGTCATTCCAAATGTCAATAGCATGTGGAAAGAAGGAATTGAGAAACTGGGATGAACGACAATGGATATGCTCAACTTTGCATGTGTGATCAGTCCGGGCGGAGACGTAGTGTGCTGGTGCAATGAAAGAGGGTCGGGTGGCTTGATTGAAGTAAAAGTATAAAAAAAAAGTATGAAGAAAAAGTATACAGCACCAAACACGGTGCTGAATATAATATATCAAAAAGATTTACTAAGTGCAAAGGACTGACATACTATGCCTCAGAGGTGAGTTGGCGCAGCAGAGAAAGGTTCGAAAAGTCGTCGTGTTTAGATGGAGTTCCTGCGTCTACTTGTGTTTCGCTGGAAAACCGCCCAAGCAGCAAATCTTGGCCTAATATCGGCTGAAGATTGGCAATACTGGCCCAATATTGGAACTGCCGATATTTTGCCAATGTTGGGCCAATATATTTTGCTGCTTGTGCGGAAGTTACGTTCGGTACCTCGTCTGTCTCTGTCGTCGCGCCTGTCCGATATTCCTCCGGCTCGGATTTGAAGGGATCTGATTCAATGGATCTGCGTGACCAGCCGAAGACGGCGTTGATCTCTGTCAACATATGATCGCGAAGATATCGTTCGTTAAATATGAATTAGCGTTACTGAAAAAGAATGAGCTGCAAATAAACGGAAGTGGCGTCTTGGAGCCCAGGATGTGGAATTACATTTTGCAAAAAAAAATTAAAAAAATTGGTATTTGGCGTAGAATTTACTTTGGCGACTTAATTTATTTATTGTATTTCCTCATGTTACTAAATTAAGATACATATTTAGACCAATTTACTTAATTTAACTCAACACCAAACCGTAACACCAAAACGTTACACGAAATTTAACCACATAAGCGATCGAAAGGGCGCAAATGATACAGAAAACTTCACTTAGCGTGCAAGTTTTTTTATTTTGCGCTAGAAGCTGGCAGTTCGTTTTCTACATGCGAGCTAAGTAGATGATATATAAGAAGCGGGAAGGATGTTGTAAATGGATAAGTACGTAAACATTTATTTTTACCTTAATTCTTCTGGAAGGAATAGTTATATCCAGACATGTACTCAAAAATGTGTTTAAGATAAGATAATAAAGACTAAAGTTAGAATATAATTAAGATAGAGTATAAATACATGAAAACCAAAGTAATTAAGATAGAGTACAAAATACTTCAAAAAGTATTTGAAATACAATTAGGATACTATTTATCATTGAACTCAAAAAGTCACCGGCCACTGGTCAATGCGGCAAGTCGCCGCTATGTGACATGAATCACATAAACTTCGCGCACCGCGCTAGCCGCCGCTGTCTGATAGGAATCAAATAAACACAAGTCCCAAAAAGATGACAAAGAGGTGCCACATAACTCCACTAAGTATATGTGACCCAGAACAAAGCAAACTTCTAGCAAGTTCCTGCACGGTGAGGTCAGAATTCGTCGTAACCACTTCAAGGCACACAGAATAGAACCCTCACTGGCTAAGGTTTAGTACACACGGGCAAGATCTCTAAACGGGGACTTCCAAGGGCCAATGTCCGGGTCATGTCCGAGGGACTCAGGAAATTTCCACTGAACAAGCAAGATAATGGAAAGACGAGACAGAGAAAGTTTGAGAGGGAGATCCAAAATATGTAATTAGAGTATTGAGTACAAAATACCGTAAAATGTATTTTAAATAGAGTATAAATACACAAAACAAAAAGTATTGAGTAGAGTACCAAATTACCGCAAATTCTATTTAAAATACAGTATTTTAAATACAATACTCCAAATACGTACAAGTCTGGTTATATCCTTGAATATGGGCGATACCTAAACCCCGAGGCAGGGAATCACTTGATAATGATAACTTAGTAACACGTAACCACGAACACTAGCCTGTCCTTCTGCAAGAGAGGACGATGCCCAGTAGAACAGCCCCTTGTTCCAAACATCAGCGACTCCCGACCTCAGTCCTGTCCATTCTTAGAGTTTGTTTTATGCTACTGAACACTCATTCTTGCAAATCAGCGAGGATCCACGTGAAGAGTCTCTGAGGTATGATGGTCAGTTTCTTGTAGGTTATGTTGTTTAGTCCATCGGTGTCGTATCGACCTGTGGCTTCGCTCAGCAACTTTGACCTGGATGAAGTGAAAATAAAAAATAAAATAAAACTTGAGAGCTGGACTGTCCCGAATTCCTGCGGTCGCCAGCAGCAGTGTGCAGCCAAACTGCACTAGCTATAGGCGTCAGTTATACTGCTCAATCTTCTAAGCCGCAATGCGCTTTTAGGCCTTTGGCAACTGTTTTGTTCATACCATTTTCCTAAGTTTCGCAAATCTACATGATATTGCTAAGCACTAGAACTTTCTGCAATTTCGTGGAGGCATACTGGGTGTCCTATTGGCGAGTAGTATTAACAACAGTCGCAACGAGCCTATAGTCGATTTGCCCACTCAGTGTCAGCGGTTGCTTGCTGTGGGACCTCACGCCATTTTGCCTGATGCAGTATGTACACACTAGTCTCGTGAACAACTAGAGATTACAGATTTTTATTATCATCCATCAGTTTTTTTTTATATACTACCAATTTAGAAGGTAATGATTTGGGCAGAATTACCCTGCCCTTCTATTATGCTATCGTGTTGGAACATTCCCTGTGGCTGCTGGAACAGCCACAGAGCAAGGCACGTCAGAACGTTTATACAAATCAAATTTTTCAAATCTACATTTTGGGTACAGGGCTTGCATTACAATTTTCCTGTAAGCCATGCAAAAACAATATTATCGCTATCAATATTTCGTCAGTGCCAAACCAGATCACCACATTTGTGATCAAGGAAACCCTGTGGCATGGTTCATTCAAGGTTGGCTGATACTTTTGCTGGAAATAAATCATGGTGTAAATATAATGTAATCTGCTCCCAATTACTACTATTTCGGAGGACCACGTGCAATCCTGCAGCAGGGGCAGCTACCATGGCGGCGAGCAGTTCGTATTTGTGGAACACGGATGCATAATCAAGTTATGTGTCGAACCAGCTGAGATTTTGCAAATATTACAGGGATAGTGTGGAGAACAAACAATGTCAAGGGGAAGAGTATGTGAATGGTGCAGACAGTTTGGCGAAAGAGTGGTGACGAATCCCCGATGGAAATTGGTGTCCTGAGGCTGGAACACCGAAGACACAAAGCCTCAAGTGCCTACGATCACTGAATGAAGAGAGAATAGGAAGTCACTGAAAAGGTTAGTCATTTATGGGTTCGAGTCCTGCAACTGGCTAACCTTTTCAGTGACTTCCTACTCTCTCTCTTCATGAAGCACATGGACACGTTCGTCCGACTGCAATCACGGCAGTGAAGATCGGAGGCGTTGAGCAAGCCATCCTAGAGAACCGGCGAGTTCGGGACATTGCAGCCTAGCGCAATATTAGTGTCGGCAGTGTGGAGACTGTTAGGTTCAACTCTTTAATAGGAGGATACAATATGCAAGAGACGGGCGAGTCGCCCGTGATACATGAGTTCGCTCTGCCTCAGCAGCTTCGACTGAGGAAAACTGCGTCAGCCGCGGCAGACAAACGCGAGCTTCCCTTTGCTTTTCAGCCTTCAGGTACGTTGCACCCTCACGTGGAGAGCTTCGGATACAATTGCACGTACACGTATGGAGAGCACAGGGAACATCCAACAGAGACATCCATTCCCGAGCGCTTACTCTACCATAAAGTCTGTGGTTCCCTGCCACCTCACTTGTGACCAGAAGCGAGCGCGCACAGTTCCTATTCTGAGTCTCTGAGCAGCTGCTGAACTGGTTTCAATCTGAGGGGGACGAATTTTTGCAAGGAAATGTAGAGGACGATGGTCTTCCTCTACATGAGCCCCAACCGGCGATGATGGTATGCCACGGAGAGGCGTTGACGGTGGCCTATCTCCATGGCCGCGCCGGTGGAACTGAGGCAGGTGCTCCAGGCGCGTGGCCATCTTCGTCGTTGTCCACGGCCCGCTACAGAATCATCACATTTTATGAAACTTGGATGTATCATTTCACCCCATAGACAAAGAGAAACAGCATGGAATGGAGACATAAGGCTTCCACGCCGCAAAAGAAAAGCGAGATGTAGCCGTCTGCTGGGAAGTCCGTGGGAACTGTCTTCCGGGACATGCGGGATGTCATCCATGTGGACGTCTTGCAGCAAGGGGTCACGATTATAATACCCAGTACTACTACACGTTGATAAAGGGTGCCGTGCGAAAAGCAATTCGCAAGTAAAAGCCCGGGATGTTGTCCGGAAGGGTCATTCTTCATGACAATGCCCTGCCTCACATGGCAAATTTGACGGTAGTACTAGTAACCCAGGCTGAAATGTGCTGGATAATTTTGCCCCACGCCCCCTTACAGCCCAGATTTAGCCCGAAGCGATTACCATTTGTTTGGGCCCCTTAGAGAGCACCTTGGAGGAAAGACGTTCCACACAGATTGAAGCCCTCCAGAATGATGTCCCGCTGTGGCTACGACAGCAGCCCACTTTTTTCTATGCATCAAAGGCATCAAAGAGTTGCTACAGCGAGGCAGTCTCGGTCAACCGTGAGCGACCCTTGTACGTACCTGAAGTAGCAATTTACTAAAAAAATAAGTAACTAAGACTGGTGACTCGTAGCGTAATAGCTCCTCTCAACCTCAAACTCTATCGAATGACGTGTAAATTGTTTCAGTTCTTGCCTATCAGCGCTTTCGTGTGCCAATGTGAGCTTGCTTTTCGCGTTGACATTCATTCTTACTTGTTCTAAGGCAGATAAAATCGCGTAGATACAGGCAAGCTGGTGGAGGAACTCTTTTTCACTACACTTTGTTCTAAGACGTAAAGTAATGGGGCGCAATATTTTAAAATTGCTTTGCTGCTATTGTGATCGCCTTATGCAGCGGTCTCAAATGGATCACCGGAACACAGGGCCCGCACACTATACATATAATGGATATGTACAAAAGTTTACCTGGAAGGGCTGCGCTCTGCACGCTTGTGAGGAAGCATGATGTACTTTGCTACATCCGGTGAATATCTTCTGACTTTAAGACCATGATCATTGACCCTAAAAGAAAGAAAGTGATCGAAGTAAAAATGAACAGCTTTCGCTAAACTTAAAGGGATGGTCGCGTCTGCTCCAGTCAATTTCGAAACTATAATGTCATTTTATTCCTCGTGGGAGCCTACTGATCAAAAATCCCACGCGAAATAGTGGTGTAGTTTGACTGTTATTCGATGAGATACATGACAACAGCAGACGCCGGATGTTGAGAGCATATCGGAACTCCCTCCCTGGAAAAACGAGAAAACGTCACTCCCTAAGAACCAATGAGGACGCGACCTTGAGAAAATCAATGCCGCGGGCGGCTCATAGAACAACAGGTCGTCTGGACGGCGCGGCGCCTTTCCTCCTATGAGCGCCGCGCTCTCACTCCTCCTTTTAGGGGATGACGTCACGCCGCCGGAGCTCCTGCAGCCGCGGAAGCAGCGCTGATCTTTAAAATTCGTTTATTGAATATCTAAGCACTTTTCGAACGGAAAAAATAGCCAGGTAGGCTATCGGCCGATGCCGAACATAGTGGTATGGGTTTCATAGATGGGTTTCCGGATGCGACCGTCCCTTTAAGCAATAGATACAGTCTTTATAACCTCTCGAGTTTGAAGGGGTTAATCCGAATTAATATATTACAAAACAGCACAAATTTTACTGCTTCATTCGTGTGAACTCTTTTAAAAAGGCGGGGGGGGGACCATTTGGCGCAGGTCGTCAAAGGCAACACTTACACTCTAGACGCATTGCCACAACTGGATAGTCCCTTTCAGGACTAACTAAGGATAAAGCCTATGTGGAGTCCAGAGACATCTTGCTGTACTGGGGAGCCAATTTCAGGATCAGGGAACTACAATGGGAAGTAATTTGCAATTTAGGGGACTAGAAGCTGTAATTGCTCTCCGATTTACTTAATTTCTTTCTTAAAGCGCACGTATTGTAACGCATATCAGAATAATGTGTAAAAAAATTCTCTTCCACATGATGTAGTTGCCTCGATACAGACTTTAGTGCGCACTGCACAGCGAGTGATGATGTCAGAGATGCGAGAGCTTGCAGTAGGCGGCTCCACATGGATCACTTGATGTGTCTTTCCGCTCGAATATTGAAGAAGGTAATTCCCATACAGTGTCTTGCAAAACATCTTTTTTTAAAAAACTAACTTGAACTCACCTGTAGAACATGTCATCGTCTTCCCCTCCCCAACCCCAGTACTTGTTGGAGAAACCATTGACCATTTTTACGTGGTCTTTGGTCATTGCGCATGCTCCACCAAAGAAGTCCTGGTAGGGGAGGCTGAATAGATCAATAACAATGTTGAAATACATAGAAACAGTTTCAAATGGGGGTTTGTTACAAAGTGTAGTCCTATCCCTGCGTATCCATGAGATTTCTCGCACCGGTTATGGAAGGCATCTACAGACACCGTCAGGTGCCTAGGATGATCAGAGCACGTGTAGAGATTGTGATCATTTACAGGAATCATATCGACGTCATGGAAGATGAAGCACTCGAAGCCATGTAGTCCGGATGCTACTAGGTAGCCAACGTTGAAGAGCTTGCCACGATTGAAGAGGTCTTTGCCTGCCTGAAAATATATTCATGGTGTTTCACCTAACATGATAAAAAATCGTATTAAAAACTCCCCTTCACAAACGCTACACAACCCTTCACACGACCCTACACTACGCTAACACAAGACAGCATCCGAAGCCAAAGGAGCCTTTCGTGCTTCCTCCGACTCAGCTTGGCGTCTCCGTCTCGGAGCCTCTGCCTTCTTTCGTCAGTGCTCCTACGCACAGCTTTCATAACCCATGGCGCGACCACGCTGACACGTCTGAACCTGTGAACACCACAGCTGCACTGGCCGGTGCGCAGCGTCGCGCGTCCTCCACGAGCCCTCTCCTTCCCTCCTTCTCTCTACACTCACCCAGCATGCGCGCCGCGCCGTGGCTACAGACAGACCACGCCGCGATTCTTGCGTACCGAGGACTCTAATGCTGACGCATTAAAAAACTACTTGCCCGAACATTATGAGGTCAACGCTGTTTATCTCGGGGGAGATTTTACTATGACTTCTGAGCACATTTGTCGAATTCGATTCGAGCGAAAATTGAACTTTCCCAATTGAACTCTCCCTCTCTAGCATTACATCATAACTCATTGCAGTTCTGCTTCTACATTTGACCCATACATGCAAACCATTACGCGCAATTTAAAGTGATCTCCTCATTTTCTTAGCAGTTCGTGTTATACTCCTCGTTGCATCAACAGGGAGACTGCTATTTTTTTGTTTGTTTGTTTGTTTCAGTGTCGGGATTTTAAAACAGCAATTTTTTCAAGCCACCGTCAACGGTAGCGCCAAACAGCGCTGAGAGACATCGGCAGACGAACAGGAAATTACGTTTTATCTGTGCACGCTTGCCCGAAGTACCCGAACATCACCATACCGAAAGCAGTTCTCCGGTGGCCGGCTCCCTCTTTACGAGCTCCTGCGTCGTCATGGAAACGGAAAAGAATGCACTTCCTTTCTTGGCGATAAAACGTCACTCGAAAAACGGACGAGGAATTGAGGGCGATTTTGGCGCTCGCCCCCACGCAGGACCACTGCCACTGCAGTGCCACTGCCGTAGCTTCGTAAATTCTAGTCCGCACTATATTGCGTTCAAAGGCGTCCGTCCGGCAGGGTCCGCGTGCGTCTCCCGCATTCGTTTCACATTTCCGTCCGCATCTTTGCGCAACCTATTTGCTAGAGATTCTTCGTTATCCCATGGCAACAGACTAGGGAGCCAATCATATGCACTCCTGTCGTACAGCGTGCGTCACTCCGCTCAAAAGTTGAACTCGCTCAAACCCATGCGCCCGTCGCCTGCGAGGGTTATGCGTGGGTTCGCGGACGGACCGATCGCTGTTGGACGCATCGAAACGCTACAGTCCGGACGCGGGATCGCAGAAATATGTGTTTTGATGTGCATGTTTAGTACACATAAATAGGGCCCGGAATTTTAGGCATTTGCCTATGAATGCCTACAAACGCCTAAATGCGACATTTTCGGGGTTGCCTGCCTGCCTTCAACATTTTTAGATGCCATTACAGCCTTTTTTAGAGGTGCAAACGCGCCTTTCAGGCTCATGCTGCGTGCTGCATTCTACTTTTCGTCTCTGCGTGTTTGCGCCTTTGTTCCCTTTTTTTTTTTTTTTGCCTTTGGTTTGCTTCAGTACCTTGGGTTGCTAGAAGTTGTTCATCTATCAAAAGATCAAAAGATTTGGCCTTTCTTGGCCTTTCGATATCTCCGAGGGCAGAGAACTAAAAGCATATTATGCTACATAGCGCGGTTCTATGCCGTCTCAGCATTCGTGTACTGGAAGTCAAAGCTTGTACGGTACCGTACCCTTTGGACGAGCACGTTCTCCTGGATTCTGAAACATCAACAAAAGCAAAGAGCGTACCAGATAAACGCGCCTATTTAGGCATTTTATTGCCTATTTTGGTGTTTCTGAGGACTAGAGCACTGCACGGGCCTAATTTTCAGGCCCATGCCCGGCCCAGGCCTGGCTGTTACGGCCCGCACCTGGCCCGGGCCCGCTGTCTTCTATAGATTCACAGCCCGGGCCCGACCCGAGCCCGACTCGGCCGGCCCTGGCCCGCTGTCTTCTATAGATTTACAGCCCGGCCCGACTGCTTCCATGCTCAGGCCCGGTCCTAGCCCGTCCCTGCTCTATATGTTCTCGAGGCCCGGAGGCGTATTTAGATTTACTAAAGAGCACAGCGCAGCCAGGAAAAGGACGCAGCTAACTGGTGGAGAGTGAGGAGGTACACTCGAACGGATCGGGTGTGTTTCTCTGCCGGCAAGCCGCTCTGTGCTTTGTGCTTGCTTGCTTGGGAAGGCAACGCGCAGCGGCGCGTGGGCGATATGTATGTACCTTGCGGTTCAAGAGGGACTCATCTCCGCTCTATTGCGCATGCACCGGTGTTAGTTCCCCTTTCTCGAACTCTCATGCGAACGAAATATGTCAGAACACCTAACCTAACTGACCCTCGTGCCGGACTCTCAGCGCGCCCGCCACACCAATCGTCCCCAAATGTGTGTGAGTGCACGTTTGAAATCCAGACACATTACACTAAATAAGCATGATCACATATAAAAAAGTAATAAAGTAATAGTTCTCAGGTGAGAATACCATGATATCCCATACCCAATGGGGAAAAAAAGTGACATGAAAATTCAGCTGTCCAGTCTCGTGAAATATGTTCGCTACATGCCGGACCATGGCCGGCGTTGTCAAGCCCGTACCCGGCCCGGGCCCGGTGGCTGAAACCGGAGCCCGGGCCGGGCCGGGCCGGGCCGGGCTCGGGATTTCGGGAAAGCCCGGGCCCATGCAATGCTCTACTGAGGACTTCAACGCCTGCCTTTTCCCATCCTTTTTAGTGCCTATATTTCCAGGCCCCACACGTAAATCAATATTTACGAGGCGATTCCTTCAAAAGTTTGGAAATGGTCTTAAGGGCGGTCTGTCCGACAGCGTTTCTGTGTGACGGACGAATGGATTTCCTATTCACGTCCGCACCTTTGCTTTGCGAGAAATGGCTCGCGATCCAGTCACGGCCGACTACGTGAAGAGAAGTAAAAGCAGAACGCACCCGGCACGGTTGCCGGGACAGTGAGCGACATTCCTTGCGTCGCTCCGACCAAAAATTGAACCCAGCGAACCCATGCGTCCGTCGCTTCCGAGGGAGCTTGCGTCGGTTTGCTGACGGACGCACTGAAACGCAATAGTGCGGACCAGACTTGAGGCACGTAGATTGCAATGACAGAATTTCGGTAGGACTCTGAAGACACGAGATCGCTGTGACACTTTAAGATACTATACCTGTTCCACCACAAATATTTGATATTGAAGTTGCTGTCGTCTCAGCATGTGATGCATGTGGTAGATGAACGCACGCAAGTGAGCCTCACGGTCTCTGTAGGGGATGATGAGGGCTACTTGGTGCCTCGATACACATTCATGGGGCGCGTACCTCCCTCCGACGAAGACGTCAGGAAAAGATTTCTCTTGTTGTTCCAAGGAAGGAGGGTTTTGTACAACGTCCATCGTTCCAACTGCAAGAAGGTTTGTTTCTACGTAAACCCGCTTGTGAGTCAATGAAACTAGACTGTCTAGACGAAGTGGCAGGCACGCAATATCTTCGTTGAGATAATGGCATCGTACAGGGTCTCTGCAGGACGTCACATGTAACACCAATTAAATGAATGAAGCGCGACCGAGTTCTCGAAACCTGGTAAAAACAAGAATAATTGGCTAAGGGATGTCTAGTGCGCAGTTTCATGCTGTTCAGGGCTTTTTATTTCTGTTAGCGCCATTGACATTTGCAGCCGTGCAAAACGTATGGCAATGGGGACAGCTACAGATGGCTTACAGCTGCCCAGGTGTTCAGCATAACAGGTGCGTGAAAGGTAACCTACATGAGATTGTGCGGGCATTGTGCGATGTATCAAAACATGTTCTAAGCTGGAACTTGCATTACTTAACTTCCGTCGTTGCGCTCAACATTCATTTTCCGATCTCGCCATTTGCGGGTGGCTTAGCCGTTATCAGATACAACTGAGTTCCAGCTATTGCATGCTGAAGTGCACAACGTCTGTAAACCGGCTACATGCATAGCCTTGACAAGAATGGTGTGAATTTTCTAGCTCAGCTGATATCGATGACATCGATAGACTCCTATGAATCCCTAGGAGAGCCCTACGCAGATCCGTGTCTGTCAGTATCTATACTACTGTCTCCGTTAACTTCGCAACTTGCGAGTGGCCACACTGAGAGACGAGACGAGAAGGTGAAACCCACCGAGGTATGGTGGCATTTCTGGGCAGCTGTTGATCATAGAGCTGTTTACGGAGAATGTGTTGACCTTCACGTGGCAGTTTGTACTGGAATGAGAATTTCCAGTGTCAGGCACAGAACAGGCACACATGATCCTCCAATTCTGTCATACCAGGAATAGTTCGTGTTTCCTCGTAACCACCACAACAGGAGCACGACGCTCACCAGCATAAATGCTGTGAAAGTTCGATAGCATCTCCATAATGGTCCAGGGCTGCTCGAACCATTGAATGCTCTTCGTTGCCCCTGTAACACAGGTGTCGTGTTAGCCTTCTGGTTGGAGTGTTAGGATCCCGTCGTCTTCAATAAAAGGGATGTAACGACTGCTTATGTTTGAGCTGCAAAAATTCTAATTTCGTAAGGAATAAGAATTAGTCACCTGATATTCAAGTGGAGGAACGGCGCATGCGTAACTGCAACTACCTTTGTCTGTTCACAGACGTGTGACCAGGTGCAATTACAAGAAATTGTTGAAAGACGATTGGACAAAAAGAAAAAAAAAGATGGATACGAGCGGATAAGTGTATTACCTAGCTCTATTAAAGATAGCGCATTATTTCAACTGTAAAAGCAAAACTTGAAAAACTGATCTGTGCGCAATACAATGCACGCATGCAATGGTATGTAACCTGGTGTCTAAATGGGTTATCGTACTTTTCTTGCGACAAATTCAATCTCTTCCTATTATTTTTTGCGTCAACATCAACATCGTATCCTTTTTTTTTTTTCGGAGTCCTGGGAATCGTAAACGCCAGACACGGAATTTCGCCTCCGGAGACTTTGTAGAAAAGAAATGCACTACCTTTATCCCCTCAGCAATTTGGTTCGGAATTTTACAGTTACTTAAAAGGGGCACTAAAATGCAAAAACAACTCGCTCTTAAATGAAAGTCCATGTTTCGATTAGCATAATGCAAGTAAAATTAGTTCACACAGCGCTACCGTTAGAAGAAAAACGCAATGAAAACAGAGTCGTCTTTGGCGGCAACGAATGGGATCCCCAGGTCGCAAAGATTGGCGGCATCCAATGAGACAGCAGGAGAAGCGCGTGCATACCTATCGTGGTATGTGGATTTTGAACGGGTCCGATCGTACTGTTCCGTATATGCGCGGCACAGTGCACACTGCTGCATTTTTCAATGCCGATACACTGGATCGTAGCCCACAACAGTTCGCGAATGTTCCACGGAACATTTATCTTCACGTCCTCCGGACAGCGACGCCAGTCCGCTTCGCAACGCGCACTACGTTTTTCACCGGGACTGCTCCATGACGTGGCACGCGTGTGCACGCGCAGCATGGACTAAAAACACCTATGCACGAGCTGAAACGACATCCACAGCTTAGCGCCGAAGCAAGAAATAGTCTGGTATAATTTCGATTGTACATTCGTAAAGGAATCAAAATTTATGATAACAAGATCGAAATTAACATAGCGTGTAACGTAATTTGAAGTGAACTTGTTTTTGCATTTCAGTGCCCCTTTAAATAATGTGACCGCTCTGCACCTTGAAGTCTTGGAATTGCCCATGATTATTTGGAGACTGCAAGACAATGCATGCTGTAACTAATTGGGATCAGATTTACACGTAACGTGGGTTGGCCAAGATTTGTGTGGCGATACGCTAGATGTGCCGCAGAGAAGGACTGCGGATCATTTCGACCACCTGGGGTCCTTTAAAGGGCACTCAAGTGCAAAGATTTCGCGTCGTGAAATGAGATGTGAAGTTACCTTGATACCAATGCAAAAGGAACGGGGTTCGCCAGTTGTATCATTCGGGATTTATGATCGATAGAAAGGAGGGAAATGCGGGGCGCGCTTTCATTGGTCTCCTCTCCTCAAACGAGTTTTCCAATCATCGCGGAATATCGTTTGAGGAGACCAATGGGAGGCCTCTCTGCGTTGCCGGACTACTTGATTAGGAGAGAAAGAGAGAAAGCGTAAATTCAGTTTTTTTTTTCTATTGATCATAAATCACGAAGGACGCAACGGATGAACCCCGCTCCTTTTGTATTGCTGTCAAGGTAACGTCATCTTTCATACCGATATTTTTTTGCACTTTAGTGCGTGCTTCCTTCCTTCCTATTTAAATTGGCGCCATAAACAAATATACATATACAGATGACCTCCCACCCTTCTATTTTACGGTAACATTTATTCATGAAACGTAGAAACGAAAATGGCAACATGCTCCCACTTACTTGTGCCACAGTCAAAGGCATCCTCACACTATTCCCTTGACCTTCCGGTTTCGAAGGTCGCACTCACTGCGAAGAAGTGCGTTGCACGTGTAGCGCACCGAGCTCTTCTCCGTTAATATCCGATCTCGTCACGTCCACAGAATTTCAAATGGTTTGAGACTATCTGATTGCCGTCTTAGTTACGATCGATTGGAGAAGCAGGGACGCAGTGAAACCAATGCCTATTTCATAACGAACCAGTTGTAGCACAACGAATGAAGGAAATTTTCGCAGACAATTGCGTCATGTCTGCCACTTGTAGCTCCAATACCATCTGTCATGTACTGCGGTGTACGGTCGAGCGAAACAAAATAGCTGCGTGCGCTTGCTTTGTGTATCAAGTTCCGTAGTGCGTGAGGACCAAGTGCGCTGTTCAGCTGTCCTTCCAAGACGTTGTCTCTCGATCTAACGCGGAAGCGTCATAAAATTAATTTCTGGTTTTGCGACGTATGACCTCACGGGGACGCCCAATCTGCCACACGGATGGCAACGTTGCTCGTCGGAGGTTGCTTTCCGACACTTACCCACAGCTGCTAGCAGCCTTCCAGCGTCGGTCGGAAAGCGGAGACGCGCGCGCCGTTGCTGGGAGACACGCGGTGGTGACATCACCTAGTCTTGGAGAATAGACGGTTTTAAAAGATGCGTGATGAGTTCCAATAACCAGCGCTAGAGTTGTGCCTAACTCGTTACAAGTAACTCGTTACTTGGTAACGGTTACTTTTTTTGGTAACGAAGTAACGATTCAGTTACTTTTTAAAAAATGGTAATAGTAACGGAATCAGTTACAAACATTGGTAACTCGTTACTGAGTTTCTCGTTCCTTTTCTTCAGCGCGGGGGAGCACATTTCGGCACTCCGTGTGGCGCAATGCGTGGACCTGCGTGACACACGACCACGTGTGACTCAAAGTATTATTGCAGTCCCTCGTTGGATGTGTTGTTGACGTGCTGAATCGTCTTAAACGAAGGCCCTTGTCTTTTCTCTTGTTTCCGTAATCTCCGACCATCACTCCTTCCCAAGAATGGGTACCAATTGTGCTATGGCTACAAAAAACGCGTTTCGACTTCTAGCCTTTTCTTGTCTTTGCTAAGCTTCTGAGCGCCCTAAATTATGACGCAGCCCCTCATCTGTTTTTGGAAACCGTTGGTGATCGGTGGCACGAAAACCGGTGTCTTTTCTTGTGTTTTCATAACCTCCGATCACCCCCACTTCGGCAGCAGATGTCATCACACGAAAGAGAACGAAGATCACTGATGTAAATTTCGAGTATCAGCTTCTTGTGAAGTGCAATTTCTCGTTAATAATGAGTTGAAGGCAAGTGACGGCATGTTTGTTGGCGGCGGTAACGAAAAAGTAACTCGTTACCTGTGAGTAACGAGAACTCGTTACTTTTGTATGTTGGTAACGAGTAACGTATTTAGTTACTTTTTTCTGAAGTAGCGGGTAACGGTATTTAGTTCCTATTTTTTGGTAACTGGCACAAGTCTGACCAGCGCAGAGCAGCATGGGAACTTTTAGGGAACTTTGGGAACACTGCTGTCGTCTGCTTCGGTTATGGTTTATCTCAGCTGAAGCTGCTGCGCGCACCGGGAATGTTGTTGTTCTTCTACCTCCGCGTCTGGCCCTTTCGTAAAGGGCAACCTCCATGGAGCGAATTTTTGCAACGAAGTTCGCGCGGCGGACTGCCACGCGCGTTCCGCCGGCAGTTGTTCGCCGGCACCAGCTCCATGGAGCGAAAAACCAGCGGACGGCGTCGGGAAGTCACGCTGTGATGTCACTGTTACCAGGGTATAAGGTGAAAGCTTAGTGAAATCAATTGCTCGAAAAAGTGCATTTAACGTCACAAATTTTGCAACTAAATCCAACAACTGTCTGCAAAGATGCGCCCAGTAACGTACCGAAAAGCATATTCACTACTGCGAAAGGAAAAAATGTTTCTTGGCAGAGAATGCCTCACGTTCTAACGATGCAGTTGGCGAAACAGCGAGCAGACGACAGCATCCAGTTGCAAGAAGAGGACGATGACGATGATTCACGAGAGCAGACGACCACGTGCAGGCGATCTGGCGTAGATTCGTAGCGGAAGAGCACTTTGATTGGTTCATCTGCAGTTGACGCTTCCGGAATCGCGGACGCTGGGCGAAAATATCTGTTATGAGCAGATCGGGTGCGGACGCTCACATTTTTGACGCCTCGCGCAGGGCGTCCGACGCTGAGCGACGTTCGCAGCAGAGAAGTTCGACGAGTACAGCTTTTTCGCTGTACATTCGCTCCATGGAGGTTGCCCTTAATGCTCGAACTTCCCATGATCCCTTGTGTGGGTCCGTTCTCTTGCTTGATGACAATACACACACGTTGAATGGGTTACAGGTTTCAACTGCACAGGGGCCGTGATCTGGGTGGGTTGGAAAGTACCACCTGTGCCAGACACGTGCTTGGCGCTTCAATCGAGTGTTCTCTTTGGCGCACTCAAACCGGGGGCATGGCACACCCGGAGCGGCCACTAAACAGCAAAAAGCAACTATGGAGCGCTACACTGCTCGCTCGCTGATGCTTCCGTCGGTTACTGATAATTAGACATCGGATGTTTTGCGCTGTTTGTGTGTTGTCCTTTCCTCCTCTAGCTAGCATACTTTAGGCGAGGCAACTTGGACGAGCGACGGTTTTTCTGGCGGTCGTTACAGTGTCAAATTTTGTGTCAATTCTGTATTTGTGACTGAAATGGTGTGTTGTGGCCATGGGCTTACTAATTAACGCAAAAAAAGTTAAGTCTAATTAATGAAGTACACTGATGGAAAACATCCGTTTGGGTAGCGAAAACCTCCACAAGTGTCGTGCACAAGGTTTATCTCAATTTTTATCTCACGCAAATGTTTTTTTTAATAATTTGGGGCACTCTCTCGTGCAACACCCTGTATATCTTAGAAGGTTCGCTGAACTACTACACACTGCTACACTACTTTGTTCCTTGCCACCATGAAATGAATTATTCATTAATTACCCTTCACTACTATGTACTATTTAACATCCACTTCTACGCAACTACATTCGTGACCGCTAATTTGTCTTGTCGCTATTGCTATTATCTATATTGGCGATAGACAGGTTGCAGTCTATCCAGTCGACCCATTCGTTTGGGATGCACGTAAGGCGACCCGTATGGCTGGTTGGCTGGAACAGCGCTGGCCACCGGGCGGATCATTCGTGGATCTTGCTGGTATTGATCAGGAGGACCCTCATCAGAAGATGAGGATGAGGTGTCCTGCTTGTCATGCTGCTGACGCACCACGACACAGCCCCTGAAAGTGTTCAGTGATTAATTTTTAATAGCACACATAACGTGACAAGTATCTTAATCTTCTCTTGAACCTTTCAGCTTAAATGTATCGTATATAGAGCAATGTGCGTATGATTTTATAACCTGTACGCCTACAGTACCATAGGTCGACGTGTAAGTAGCAAGACCGTACGGATGAAAATAGCAGAGGCGTTCAAGCTGCGTATACCGAAGATATTGTTACGAGGCCTTAGACATGCTAATAGTCTATGCCCTTCTGAGACATCAAAATAATGCAGTAGTCAACCACGCTATTGAATCTGGTTGCTACAAATACCAACTAACTTAATACAAATCATAAAAAAATTGAGGGGTTCTCTCCATTGAAGAGGTCAAGCTTCTGGGCACAGAATTTACTTTGCTGACTTTCGTGATGTTAATTGTGTTAATGAGTTGATGACTGACTGATGAGTGGTAGTGACTAGTTCACAGTTCTGAAACAGCTGAAGAACCTCTCGCAGAAGACACTGGCGGTCGTTGCTTGGAAATCGCGCGTGAGAGGTGCAGGAGCCTTTTTGGACATCGAAGGTTGCTCAGCAGATTTTCTGGCTCTATGTTCCCGGACACGCTATGCTCTGTAGCCCCAAAACTTTACATACGCGATCGCAAAGACGTAATTTCTACGTCAAAAATTATACCATAACCTTGTTGTGGTTACCTTGGAACGCGAGCAAGCGCACGTCTCTTGGCAAGTTTCTTGCGCACTCCGCGTCGAATATCTTCGTAGTAGCGCTCGTAGACCTTCGTCAGCTGTTTGATCTCTTCACGAACGTGGTCGGCCATGTAGGCCAAAATGACCAGTAAGATAACAGCGACGACGCAGCCACCGACGATGTAGATACCGTATGCTCTGGCCTGAAGAAAAAAAGAGAATATGCGCTCGTATTAATATGGTTTCTATCTATGGTATCTATAGGAATGGAATGGGAAGGGAATTTGGCATTTTTCGCAGGAATGGAATTGGAGTGGAATGGTCTGGGTGCCCCGGTGGTATAGTTTTGGTTTCAACCCGTTGGTTTCTGCCCTCGCGCCCTTTGCACACATGCACCGCACCTGCACACAGTCAAGAGCCAAATAGCCTTGTCTTTGTGCTTTTTCCGTGCTGGGTAATGTCAGTCTCCTCTAGCACTGCTGGCCTTGCCAGTACGGTTACCTGTCCCTTTTCTTTTATTGGTGGAGTTAAAGGAACGGAATGGGTCTGCCAAGCCATTCCAGGAGTGGGAACTGACCATGCATTTTCATTCCGAGGAATTGAAAGGAATAATGGAATTATCACAAATCTAAATTTCCTCGGAATGGAATTTGAATGGAACGGGTGATCCCATGCATTCCGCAACCCTGCTAAGAGCACTAAGGGGTCCGTCCTGTCCATGGTCCTGTCGGCCACTTGGGGCAAGCATGCAACTGGGCCTTCGCAATGTAACCAAGCCATATAGTTCCAGCCGAGAACACAGAAGGACTACTAAGGCAGTACCCAGTGCAGTCCATACTGAGAGTATAAAGAAAGCGCTGAGTAGAGTAGGAGTCTCAAACACGGGCCGCATGTGGCCTGCAATCACATATTTTGTGGCAGAGCGGCTGATTAAGGAAGCTACATTGTCAAAAAATTTAAGGCGGACTCAAATCTATGGGGAACTTTTGTACGCAGGGTTCTCGTAAACCTTGCTAAATTTCGACATGAAACAAGTTCAAGCGTGATCCCCTCGTGTTTGTCTAGGGAATGACATACTTGAGGGCCTGGCGCAATCCCCTGATTTTTTTGTCAAATCAAAGTTTGTCAAATTTTCAATACATGGGAGTCTATGGGAGATTCCACAAAATCGCTTCTCTCGGCACGCCCGCCCGCCCGCGATATTTGGACCAAAATGATGTCATTCACTACAGTATACAATCGAGGAATTGATTGCAATCAACAAATTTGACAAACTTACTGCAGTTTTCCAGATCCCTGCGAATGAAAATAATGGCTTTGTCGTTTGCTAGCATGTTCTGCATGCTGGTGCCGATTGCATTACTTCCTTGAAAACAATTTTGCGACGGTGCAGCCAACTCTCTTCGGAAGCGAACGTTAACTAGACTGCATGAGTGCGCCTTAATGACGAATTAGAAATAAAACCGGGCACATTTTCCGAAATTGTTTTTATCTTTGCCCGGCATATAGTGCCGACCCTGTCCTTGCCCATGTAAGGCAGAACATACGCGAGTGAGCACTTCTTCTGGCTCATGAACCGCAGCAGCGTGAACTACCATTGTATAAGTAATGTGAGGATTAAGATGTGCTCACCTCTACTCTCACACTAAGTGAAATAGACACACAAAAACGGAACCACATTTTTAAGAGTCATATTAAAGTAGCAATCCTGAAGTCATGAATCGTCAACAGCTGTTTTCCGTTTGATTTTCCCATGTCGAAACGGTGAGCAAAGGCTACAATACAATGTGAAGAGCTACGTATTTTAATGGAATTCGTTTTTCGGTAATTTCTGTGCCCGATTTGGAAAGGCAACTTATTTAGTTCTTTTGGAGTGCCAACTGGAGTTTCAGTAATGAATTCCGCACACACCGTCCGGCTCCACATGCCACAATAACTACACAGCTCCTGTTTCTATATATATATTTTGTTGTATTGTATAGTTTGTTTTATTGTATTTGACTGTTTAGCCCTCCATATGTGGTGGTCTAAGGTCAATGCGACCCACGACTCGATTTGAGTTTGATGCCCCCGATGTGGTAAGATATGTCCTACAAAAAAAGGGTAATACATTTGTGTAAGCATGCTTTATACCCATTGTCATGCACCTTTCGTCAACAGTATAAGCATTGTCAACAAACAACTCACTGACCTTGCCGACCATCGCACTCGGACAGCTGCGTGTATACACCAGGTTCCAAGCTTGCAGCTCAGGCATATCTAAAACGCCCTGGCCGCAATACCGTCCTCCCGTACTAGTAACTATTGCGGTTACTTCATTATCTGTGTCTTGCGGTTTACAGCAGGACGCTGGAACACTGCAACGTTCGAAACTGGGATTGGTTTTGCTGCAGTTGAAGTAAATATTGTTGTTCCAATCTCTGTAGGATTTGTCTGACACGCCGCAACATTCGAATGCAGCCTGGATATAGTCGACTAGGCCTTGGTAGTCAGCGTTGTCCCTGTAGTTTACGATAAGGTCGATGCTGATTACGTTTTCGATGGACTAGAAAGAGACAACAAGCTTACATAAACGAGCTAAACGGCGTGGCAAGTAGAAACCAGCGGAGAGACGCGAGCACAAGGAAAAGGAGTAGACAAGACAACCGCTGGACTTGCAAGTCCACAAGCCCCAGTCCTCGTCTCAGATAAGGAGATGAGGGGTTTTCAGGAGGATGTTTTTGAACTGACCTGGCTGAGCGAGTGTACCAGTTGTATTACCGCAAGTAACTGTGTTGTGACGTTACTGTGGCTGTTGTCCTGTGTACTCCGTCTGCCTTGTACTAGAGTTTCTTCGCTGGTTTCTACTTGTCAGCTATGTACCAACTAGCCCAACATACTTCGTTAAACAGCGTTAATAAATGGTACCAGTGTCTGTTCCGTGATTTTTTTTTCCGTGATGACAAAAACTTCCATGACGTAAAATAGTGCTTTCGTAGTACAGTTTGTCTAAGTGGCATTGCATCTGTGGAGAGGAACAAGCCGCGTTTGATAGTATGAGAAAAGCTGCGTAGTATGTTCTATCACGAGCTGCCAAGCCTGTGGAACACGAAATTGTAATATATGACGTAGTGTACGATGCTGTCGCCATAATTATAGCTTGATGTGGTATACCAATATTCCGCAGCTGAAGAATCAAATAGCAGATCCCGTGAGAAGCCTCCGAATCCAAGACATCATCAAGTTCAAAGAGCGTGGTTAATGCGCCTCACTCAAAAATAAACAATACTGCTCCAAAATTAAAACTTCCGGTGTTTTTTCCTGTCTGTGGCGACTTATGGAAAGACCGGGAATATAGTTTTGAAACATTGACGTTGTACATTGTCTAATAACTTGCCCCACCAACGCGACCCTGTGTATTTTCTGTGGGATCGAACTTTACGGCACCTTTTACAAAACGAACTTTACACTGCCTTTCACTAAACAATGAACAGATTTTCACGGTCCCGGTCCCTTTCGTCACCTTTTAAAAATTCGTACTGAATTCATAACCTACCTAGTATCTTATGGTGTTCGGGGTATTGCTCTCAACCTCTTTCCTATAGCTATCTGCACGACCGCTTCCGGTTTGTTTCTGTGAATGGAACCAGCTCAGCAATTATGAAAATAACATTTGGGGTCCCACAGGGGTCGCTCCTGAGCCCAGTGTGAATCCTTTTGTTTATCAATGATACTGTGACCGTTGTCACGCGAACATGGGTGTCAGGAATCTAGCGGTTTCAGTCGCTTGGATCACGCTAGAGGAATCGCGGTCGCTCGTCTTCGGGTTTCGTAGTCTGCTAACCCACGTGAACTTTCATGTGCCAGCCAATGCTGGCCCTCGCCACCTTTGCAGTGCGGATGTGACGACACCAGATATAGTTGGGCAACCCGCTGCTCGGCCACTTCGAGCCCGGACGAAAAAAGTGCCAGCTGGCAAATTCCGGGCGCTCGAAAAGCGCCACGCGAACATGCGAGATTGCTTCGCTTTGGCCAAGCGAACATGATTGCTCGGAATCTGGCAAAAAAGTTGCCACCAAATGACCACTCGAATTCGCCACAAAGCTCTCCTAGTTCTTGCTCATCACTATCGCGTTCGAACCACCATGCAGCCTAAACTTACCTTCTTAGTGAATAGAGGGGCAACGAAAATAAACGCTGCGAAAGCGAGGACGGTATATTGAAGGATCGATAAGCTGCAGGAGTAGTGCCATAGAAGCGTCCTGTTTTCACGAAGCGAGCCAATGTATCCCAATGTCGCGATGCCGAACACGATGAAACTCGTTGTCAGGAAGGGAATCTCCAGGTGGACGATTAAGTTCACCACCACCGAGGACTCGATCCAATGTAAGTCGTCCCACCGCTCGATCAGGGAGTAAGTCTGGAGTTAACGAGAACTTTGTTTGGATGATGATGGTGGTGGTGGTGGTGATGATGATGTAATTTGGTGAATATATAATGACGAGCCTCAAAGTGAGGACCGGATGTCCGTAGTCCAGAAATGTCAGTAGCGTTTGGTGGGCTGAATGTGACCATGGACCGAGTAATTTTGTCACGGTGAGGGGGCGAAGCTGATTGATTTAGATACAGTGTAAAAGCGGGCAATGAAGAAGTATGTTCCACGTTTTCCAAGTCAGCAACCATATACGCCGTGCTTTAAAAGCCACATCAGTTGCTGAACATAGTACTGAACCATGATGTAGCATAGTTTGCACTGAATGTACTACATGGTACTCCGTGGCACATATTTGTAGGCCGAACAAAATCGTAACGGTTTTGGTAATAAGAGTCTGGGTAGAGCTATAATGCATACACACAGTGCAGCTTTGCAAGAAGGGACTGGTTAACCCCAATTGAACTAAGGCCCTCTTGGTATGTCTACCGTGCGGAATTGTTGTCGTAGACACGTCTGTTTAATGGGCAGGTTTACGTTTTGCATGGTAGCAGCGGTCAGTGCCCTGTCCTGTACGAAGTGTGAATTCAAATGGTATGCTTCCTCATGCCCCTCCGCATGGCATGCGAAGTAGTTAGCTTATATTCAATGGTAACCAACTGTAATGTGTGCTGACCCCTCCCTTAACATGTATAGTGCCATACAAACAAGAAGTATGCGTGGCATGATATATTCATTAGGTTAAGGTTCAGGTTCACCTAATCCCTTTTGAAGCAGGACATATATCGGGGGGACACCATACAGCGAAATCATCATTGGACGTGTTATACAGAGGAGGCGAATCTTTACTTGTCCAGTTCTCATGTGAAAATGTTCTGATGTGAAATTCAGGAAGTGCACATTTGGACAACTCACTTACACTTTTAAGCCGTTATAGTTTGAGCGAACTTACACTAGTAGCCAAAACAAGCCCTGAGAAAACCATTAGGGCGAGGTTGATGAGGATGAGGGACACGCGCTGTATTGGGCTCACATCCATCATCGGGGGAGCGGAGCGATGGTGACGCTTGCGGCGACCCATGGTTCAGTTCAGCTACAGTGCGAGGAACAAAGCAAGCGTTATGTGCATTCATCATAAGGGCTTGGCTCTCGATCTGTTTCCTTACTATGACGTTCATAGCGTTTGTAAGAAAGGAAGCCCGTGTGGATCGCTCAAGCGGGTGCGCTAGCTCCTACTCCAAATATACGTGTAAACCATGAGAACGTCATTGTTCATTTGCATACGGCGATTTTTGCGAGTTCTCGTGTACGGATATGGGTCCGTCACGACACAGGACGACGCGATGCAAGCGTGGCGATCCTCCACTCCACCCCCTCCCCCCAAAGGAAAAAGAAAAAAGAAATAATGACAAAGGGAGGACGGAAAGGCTGCTCCAGGTATGACTTACCGAGAGCAAAATTGTCTTCAGATTTTACAGCCTTGGATGTGAGGCTGTCCAACTCCGGGATCGGCATCCGCTGTGTACGATCGAACGTTGACGGACGATCTTCTTCTTCTACCAATGAGATAATGACGATCATACGAACATGCCTTCCTTCTTCTTCTTCTTCTACCAATGAGATAATGGCCGTGGGCCGTGTGTTCTCTCCTTCTTCTATGTAAGTGTCGATGCTTCTTCTTCCTCCTCCTCCTCCTGGTCCATTGGCCTTGATCCACAAAGGGTGACTGGACAAAGTTAAAACCGGAGTGACTGATACACAAAGTTCATAAAGTATAAAAGGCCAGCGGCAACAGAGCTACACCACCTCCCATTATGGTTGCTCCAAAAGATAACACAGGCGGTAACGACACTGTAGATTCTACCCGGGTTAGAACAACGCCACTTACAGAAGGCCTGCTTATTGCCTCCTCTCCCTCTGCTACGTGGAATTCGTCTGCTACTGATTGCAAATGATTGCAGCGTACTTGGAACTGCAGACCTGATTATTTAGACCAAAAGTGCAAAACGCTTTCCAGAAAATCAGTTTTGAGAAAGATTGGGACCGTTTTGCGCTTTATTTCCAAGTTTTCCTTCTTTGTACGCGGGGACGGTGAAAGCACGCCGGTGCCGCTTATGCTGCCTGGGGTTTTTCCTGGGCTTTCCTCAGACGTTTTCAGACATATGTCGGCGCAGTTCCTTTAGAAGTCGGCCCAGGACGCACATTCCCCCAGGGCGGCAGTCGTGACGTTGGCCACTTCTGTGACAACGACAACGACAAGCACTTTCACCACCACCGGTGAAAGGATGTTCGTGATTGGCTGCCGCCGTTGAAAACACGGTCCTGATTGGCTGACTCTTAGTTGTTACGTCACGTCGCCGAGTAAGCAAGGTTTCTTTATGTAGGTGGTGTTTGTTAGAGGCGTGTATATGCAGGTCTGACGAAGGCGGTCATAACGGGGACACTAGAGTTATACTCTAGGATTTGGTCCTGTCCACAATGTGCGCACGCTGAGGAGTGCACTCCTGAGCGGGGGAGGTGATAGGGGAGGTAGAGCTAGGCATCTAGCGCGTGTTAGGTAAACTTCATGCTGACGGGAGGTGCAGCAGATCCGAGGCGTGGGGTAAAAGTAGTGGAGAGGGCAAGAAAGCGCTTGCATATCTGGAATGCACAACCTCCGGCAAAACAACAAGAATCGCCTGACGAAGACATTTTCGTCAAATTGTCAGCAATTTCGTTGCGTAGCAGTCCACGATGACCGGGGATCCACGTAAGAACAATGTCACTTCTATATGCGGCGGAGCAAGAGATAGCAGAAGATACAAGAACACGCTCGTGGTAGACGTCATTGTTGAAATAACACACAGGGAGCCCGACAGGGAGTCTTGCATAGTGAAAGAGACAATTGTGAGCACCGTTCGGTCGCCGATATGCGGCAACCTTACCACCGATAAACATCACGTGTGTAAGCC
This sequence comes from Ornithodoros turicata, assembly GCF_037126465.1. Lineage (NCBI taxonomy): Eukaryota > Metazoa > Arthropoda > Arachnida > Ixodida > Argasidae > Ornithodoros > Ornithodoros turicata. The sequence goes on from NC_088207.1 coordinate 37,992,711, forward strand.
TATAGCGATATGCAGTATTTTTACAACAACGAGAGCTTCTTCAGAACTGGTTCCACGCACTGCGTATATTAGATATTGCGTATGACGTTTCTCTGTTTTGCACCATAATCGATTAGTCTTCTTCGTTCGAAGCGTTAAACTTATTCATACACTCAAAAGTACGGCAATTTGGAATACACTCTTAAAAATGAACTTCACCGCATAGCACGCTCCTAGCCAACCATCATCTCGAATGATCTCGCTATCTGCCCTGATTTGTTGAAAATGGGGGCGTACCCCCTTTTTGTTACACTTATGTTGCTCATAATTGTCACAAAAAAGGCGTACGCCCCCCGTTTTCAACAAATCAGGGCAGATAACGATATCACGTGGAGCGTATCTTCCCGCGTCTTACATGTTGCGCATAGTGGCGATGCTGGTCTCCTCATTCGGTAAAGAGTCGCCTGAGTGTATAGAGTTGTCCCAGGCGAATTCTATGGACGGCTGTTTGGATAGACCTATGCTGATTTCTAGGGATGATACCATTTAGTTCCGGATCAATGTGGGATAGGTAGTCGGACAGTCTGAGATTTCTTTTCCACTGGTGTACCGATCGCTGTGCTGTCCGTTGTCGGATATATGAATTGGCGTCAGCTTTTGTGAAAGGAATTCCACTGAAGGTTCTCTTGGAGAGCGCTTCTCTAGCTGTTTCGTCCGCAGCCTCGTTCCCTTGGTCCTCGTTCCCTGTGTCCTGCTTGGTTGATGTCAGCGACATTAGTAAGAATTTTGTATACGAGGTATGTGTCACTCCCTAGACTGATCATGTGGAGGGAGGACAAGGAGTCGCTGCAGATGATCCATTCTTTTGGTGTAGATTTTCTGATATGGCACAGGGCTTTGAAGATCCCATGCGATTCGGCAATAATCGATGATGTGCCATGGGAGAGCCGATATCCTTTCCTGATGTCTTCGACAACAAAGGCACTCGCAGATTTTCCCTGGGAGCAGGAACAATACGTATATATATCATTGTCTTGGCTGGAAACTTTTCTTCTAGATGTGTCAGGACCAATGTTCGGAGCACTGATGAGCTTGTGTCAGCCTTCTTATTGATACCTGGAATGATCATGTGTACTCTAGGCTCATGCAAGAGCCAAGGAGGTTGGTCTTGCTTCATGGTGTGTATCCTTTTCTTTGGGAGACTTCTCAGTAGTTGCTTTAGGGTCTGTGCTGCGCTGCTCTTGTGCCTACTTGCCACTTTTATGATGAGCTCGTGATCGGAGTGCCGTGTGATGAGTCGAACAAGATGTATTGCTAGCTCTTGGCTCTTAAGTACGACCGCAGGAGGCTCCCGTGCTTCTGCGAGAACAAGAGACGTTCTGGTTGTTCTTGGCACTCAAAGGCAAATTCTAAGGCTCCTTCTTAGGATTGCATCCAGTTGTCTTTCCTGATGAGCAGTGATATTTTATAGGTGTGGAATGCTATGGTGCCAGTGATTGGCGTACCAGTGCCTGATGAAAGTTCATGATCATGCTCGTGTTGCCCCACCTTACACCGGCCATAATCTTCATAATGTTGATATAGGTTTTGGTCTTCTGCTGAAGTTTTCGAATCTCTTGTGTCCACAACAGGTTTCTGTGTAGGACGATTCCTAAGAATCTGTGGCTGGATGTTCTCTTGATTGCTTCACCCCTTACTGTTAAGCTGAAGTCCTTGAGTTTTTTCCTGGTGAAGGCTATGAACACAGTTTTTTTTTTTCGGGGAAAGGTTCATAGCGCTGTCTCCGAAGAATGTTGTGATTGAATCCATGGCATATTCCAAAGTGTTCTTGATTCGGCTGGCATGTCGTCCGCTGGCCAAGATACACACATCGTCCGCATACACAGTGATCTTCGCACCTTGGGGGAGTAGGGGTATCAGTCCAGCCATGACAATATTGAAAAGGGTTGGGCTAAGTACTCCCCCTTGTGGTACTCCTTGGTTAACTGGCACTGAGTTGGTTTTTCCGTCTGCTGTTATCATTTCCATTGTCCTATCTGTGAGGTAGTCAGAGGTCCACTGGTAAGTTCGTCCGCCGACGCCAGCATGCAGCAAACCCTGACGAAGGTGAGGGTGGCCAATCACCGTGTCAAAGGCCCGCCTTAAATCCAGGAAGACAGCCACCGTCATGTATGACAGGGCTTTACAGTGCTCAATATCAGAGATGAGGTCTATTACACAGTCAGTCGAGGAGCATGCCCTACGAAATCCAGCAAGTTGTTCAGGGAAAAAATTTAGCTTTTCTAAGAACCACTGCACACTTTTCAGGCTCGTATTCACCAACGACTCACTGTCGTCACTTCGGAACCTCGCGAGGCCGAGCAACAGCAGTGCCACCTAGATACAGAAGACCTGTCTCCTCTCACTCCTCCGCACGTCCGCCAATGGTGGTGGTGGTGGTGGTGCTTCTGAAAGAGCTCATAGAGGTGGGCAACGTCACGACTAACGCTTTGAGGGAACGTACGTCCTGGGCCGACTTCTAAGGGAACTGTGCCGACATGTCTGAAAGTGTTTGAGGAAAACCCAGGAAAAAACCCCAAACAGCACAGCTGGCACCAGGGTTTGAACCCGGGTGCCTCCCAGTCTTGACGTGACATGAGCGTATACCAGTAATGATAATGAATGACGATGAATGAATGGGCGCATAGGCGGTGGTGGTGGTGCTGGTGAAAGGCTCGCCGTTGTCGGCCTCACAGGAAGGGGCGTAGGAGAAAATGTTAAATGTGAAGGGGCCCATAACATTTTCTCCTCCGTACAGCCACACTACGAGTGATTTCACCCAGTCGTCCTGGCAAATCTCCCCTGTGGCTCACTGCCATCTTTCGAATGGACGAGGAAGAAGAAGAAGCTTCCTCGCACTGTGTCCATGCTGTGTCCTTGGTTTAAACACGCTTCATCGTTCTGAAGTTCGTCAACGTTCTGAACGACGCTAAGTCTGCAGAAGATACAGCTTTCGCACCCTTCAGAGACGAACGGTGCGTACCGAGCAGTTCCGTATCGGCATTGATATATATATGAGGGGATGCTGAAAAGTTCTCGACCGGACAAGAAGGAACGCGCCCTATAGAGCCATAAACCTTTATTGCAGTTCGGCATAAGCCACCTGAAAGTTCAAGGCACTTGGCACATCGTTCCTGAAGATTCTTCACCCATTGCATCCCAGATTTATCCCATCCCATCTTTACCCAGGAACCAGGGTGAAGTTCGTTACCGGGACCATTGGATTAAAAAAAATAGTGTAAGCGTTTGAAAGGTAAGTATTGCGTAGAAGTGAAAGAAGGTCATATATCGAATCTAAAAATATAAGAATTATGGAATTATCTGCTATGAAAGCTTTTTAATATGCATTTGAACAACAACAGCTGAAGCACTTCTAAAGCGGGAGAAACACGGTGCTAAGCAAAACGGATTCAGAGGTTGCTTGGGAACGGTAGAGGCGTTAGGTTGGGTTATGTGATTGGGTAACTTCGCCAATAATCCTGGCGGTTACCGTGGTACAGGGCGCATCCCAATGAAGACTACTGAGGGACGCTCGCATGTTTTCTGTGGTGGGCAGTCCTCTTGGACTACCCTAATCCCAGAGCAAGGGGGTTAGCACACCCCTCCCTCTCCTGTGCCACCATCTCTCCCCTCCCCCTTTCACCCCCAATCTTCTCCCTCCCCTGGGTGCACCAGCCGCCACTTCAGAGCAAGCTGACTGCACCACCGCACCTTCCCCCTACATCACCCCCCTCCCCCCGGTTGGGTTAGGTTAGCGACTCAGAATGGACAAGAGCAAGAATTGTTGTCACAATGTATTTGTACAGCACAACCACGTAATTCGAAGGTTCTGAACTTTTTGTGTTTACAAGAAAGTCAGGACCTCCTTGACTTGCGCGGTCCTGAGGAATATCCTCAACATCCGCGCAAGCAGGCCCCCCGTAGCTTTGCCAGTGCTTTGCGTAAGAGCAGGCTTGAGGACAGCAGCGTCTACCTGAAGCACTGCCAAAGCTACAGAGGACACCATTGAGGAATTCCCTCAATGTTCGTGCAAGCGGACCCAGGCCTTAATCCTGAGCCTCCTATATTTCAACCTCTCCACATTCCTTTCTGAGGATTTTACTCTGTCTTGAATGCCACACCTGCAGGGCCGCAGCACCAATCCATTGGCCAGCTATGTGAGAAAGAACGTATCTTCCTAAGAAAGCTGTCATATGTACCTTGAGGTCTTGGTGGTACTTGGGGACTCCATTCCCTCTTAGCGAGGAAAACAAACACGAAATGACTTGTACTAATTGGAATTGCAGCTGAACGGAACCATGGGCCCCAGAATGCGTAGCTCGTCCGTTCCTGATGAGGAAGTAAATCCAGCGCAGCGCATTCCCCTCATCGTCATCAACCTAGTATTGATGATTTCATCAGCGCTGATTTTAGCCATTTGCGTAAGTAACATAACCCCAGGTACTACTTCGCAAAAGCAAGTTCTTTTTTTTTTCTTCCGTTATGGACTACACGACAGACTCCAAATGTTCCAAGAAAATGACTGTCGTGACTTCCAATGGCTTCATAATGGCTCAACCCCCAAGTCTGCAAGGCAGAGCTTCTCCCCAGACGGCGTCGTGATGCGCAACACCCACGCTGCTGGCAGTGAACTGTTCACTTTCAGTGTTCAGTTCAGTGAGATTCAGTGTTTCAGTGTTGTGTGTCGGGGGAGCAGCGCCTCCGCTGCTCTTCGCAGCGCCGCCATTTTGATCCTTTTGATTACGGGATTCGTGCGTTTCGTATTATAACTTCGCGCTACGATGTTCAACCCCATTGAAATTCAGCAGTATTGGGTCTCCCCCAGAGATCTACATACAGACGACACAATGTTCCATTAGCATTGAGTAATAGCCGAGCATGGCATGCCAGCGCTAGTAGACTTCGATAGGGCAGCACCCTGTGGTTTATAATCCATAGTCGAGACAAGGGCTATGTAAATAGAGCGAACTGAACATGCATTTTCGCGCGACGGGAGATAATCCATATCGGTCAAGGCCAGCTGTCTTGGCCTAGCTCCTACAGTGCACTATGCTTTCAGATGTACTCCTTGTACGAGCGCTGGAACGAAATACATTGGATTAAGTCGTCCGTCGTGGTGAGCTTCATCATCAATCTTGAGATTCCGTTCCTCACGGCCAGCCTCTACACTTTCTTCGCTGCAACTACGGGGTTCGTAGGGGCCATTCGAGAAAACACAACACTCCTGTTGTGGTACACGTATTCACTGTGTGTTCTCCAGCTTCTCGTCCTCGCCTTCGCAATTTTCATTTTCGTCGGACCTTTACTCACCAGAAAGGCAAGTTCAGCCGTCTCAAACTTTCCTCAAATTGCCACTACGGATTAAATCTCGTGTGTTCAGGATCCTGTCAAATTTTGTGTACACGTGTCTCACACCGTATTCTCCAAAGCTGTTGTTTCTCTATGCGACGCGGAAGTATCATAAAATTAATTTCAAATTTTGAGAAATATGACGTCATGGGGAGCACAATGTACTAACACGTCTGGCAACAGTTTGCAGCAGTCAGCATCAGGCGCGGAAACGCGCGCTGTTGCTAGGAGGCAGGTGCAGTCGCTCCCGGTGACGTTACCAACTCGTGGACAATCCGAAAGTATCAAATTTTGCGGGTTCTTTCGAAAAGTCGTGGAGGCACATAATGTTCACCTGCGCCATTTGTGTTTTGCGCATTGAGTCTTTGTGTGAGGTTGATTTATAGTACGAAATAAAACAAGCTTTTCTTTCCAGTCCATCGAAGGCATCGTGAGCATCGAGTTTGTCCAGAACTACAGGGACAACGACGACTTCCGTGCTCTTATCGACTACATCCAGAAAACGTTCGAGTGTTGCGGCGTCACAGATCAGACCTTCAGGGATTGGAACAGTAACATCTACTTCAACTGCAGCAACACAAATCCCAGTTTCGAACGTTGCAATGTTCCAGCATCCTGCTGCAAGACGGACGACGAAGAGAACGCAGCCGATCCTATGGTGCCCACCGCTGGGCAGCGATACTGCGCTCGAAATGTATTGAGCATGAATGAGCAGGACGCTTGGCACCACGTGTATACGCGAAGTTGTCCAAGCGCTATGATTTCAAAGGTGAGACGACTTCCAAATCTCGTCGTCGTCATCGTCACTGCTTCCAGATCGGCCCAAGTTGCCATTTTCTCATGTATCTCTTCCTATTCGGAGTATCAAACGCCGGCGGCGTCATACTGTGACCCATTGTTAACGGCATTAAAAAAAATCACCTCACCCAAATCTGGGTTCGAGTAGAACTTGTCTGGATACATTGCGCTCCGAAGTTGGCTCGTAGGTGATGGGAGGATGGGACATGGGAGGTGGAAGCGTGCTACGAATTCAATTCGAGCCCAACCTGAACCATGACCTACTACTATACTAGAGACCTGGACAGCCGCAATGCTCCCAGCACCGGGGTAGTAGTTCTGGCAATCGCCGCTTGGCTATGGGATTTGGCGCTAGCTCGCACTATTCGTTACCACGTGACTTGTCGAAACCGCGGCGATGTATGGTAGGCTGTGTTGACAACGACGAAGCAGTATAAGAGAGATAATAGCGCGTGCTTAGTAACAGCCTGTGTATCTCTGCGTAGCAGACTAAAGGCGGTGGCGAGGGTGATTCCTCTCCCCAATAATGCTATGTGGCGCTTGCAGCGGTCACTAACGTAACTAACCCGTGACCCGTCTCTCCCATAGGGGATCGCCAGATCCAGGTCTCTAGTATAGTAGTAGGTCGTGACCTGAACTATATAGCCGCCATAGCCAGAACTATACCAAGAACGTTTCAGGATCGGTTTGAACCATAGAACTATGGTTTGAACCGTTTAGACGTTCCACCGGGGCAGTAAATAGCACGCCACGCGAATCAACGTCGTCTAAAACTGTTTCATTCACTCATTTAGAAGCTTTTATTTGTTTATTCGTTTTTTTTTTTTTTTTTTGTTAGAAGCTTTTTATTGCACCGGGCAACTCTGGCTCACTATGGCGACTTCGGTGATTTCACGATGGCAGACGGGGTCTCGCGATAAGCTTGTGTCGCCTGACAATTCCGAACACCGATTCACATGCGGAAAGTTCTCGCATCTCTAGGCATTGCTATAGCAAAGCATACGTTGAGTGCGCTGCGGAACAAACCTCTCCAGCATGTGCAGCGGCAATATTCTAGTCTTTGGGCCGGGTCCCATAGCTTTATGCGAGCAGCAGCAGCAAAGCAGCAGCGGTTCGGCAACAGCAACACGGCAACATGGCAGCAGAGCAGTTTTCAGCTGCGGCTGCTCTGCTGCTAGGGCCAGTTCTCACTTGGCGACGCCCGACGCGGCGTCGTGAGTGGGCGGCGGAAGTAGAGGCGCATTTCCACCGCCCCGTCAGCGCAAAAATTTTCATGTTCCCACCACAGTGGCATTCCGTCGTCCAAAGCAGACGAAAAATCAGGAGGCGTGGCCTTTCTGTGTCACCTAATTGGTCGCGAGCTGTCGTTCACGCCAGCTCTCGCCGACGTCGTGAAAGAAGCTCGACATGGGCTGCGTTCCAATACCCCCGTTAGGGCCAGTTCTCACTTGGCGACGCCCGACGCGTCGTCGTAAGCGGGCGGCGGAAATAGACGCGCATTTCCGGAGTCAGGAGAGGAGAGACGTCGAACCAAAAATAACTGCCATGCCGAACTTCTTTCACGACGTCGGCGACAGCTGTCGAGAACGACAGCTGGCGACCAATTAGGTGACACAGAAAGTCCACGCCCCTTGATTTTTCGTCTGCTTTGGACGACGGAAGGCCACTATAGTGGGAACATGAAATTCGTGCGCGCTGACGGGGCGGCGGAAATGCGCCTCTACTTCCGCCGCCCGCTCACGACGCCGCGTCGGGCGTCGCCAAGTGAGAACTGGCCCTCAGTCGACTGCCTAGCGGTCTAACCGGAAGTGCCGCCATGTTAAGTCTCGTTCCAAATCTCGCCAAGTCCGCTATTGAGTCGGCTACCGCCTAGTGCGCATCGATGCAGTCTTACAGCCGGGATGGAGACGCGCGTTGACGGTACCAGCGTGCCCGCTGTTTCTGCTGGCTTTAAATGTAAAGTTGCACGTAGTGGTATGTTTTTTTAAAACTGCGTAGAGAGTTGCAACACATGTTTAGTTGTGAAGGTGACAGTTTATGCACGATGTCCTACAAACTTAGCGCATTAGAGTCCTGCTGCGCTTGCGCCGTACGCATTTCTTGCGTGAGCAACGAGATGGCGCCACAGGCGCCTCGGCTAGGCAAGCCTGTTCCAATAGTGGCAAGCAAAGGGGTCTACTTGTAGCGGCCATATCCGCGCGACACCAAGCGCGGTCTCCCCTCGCGCTCTGGAATAAACAGTCAGTTCTGCCTATCGCCCTGGTCTGATCAGTCGTCTTCCACACTGGTGACCCGGACGTGATCATGGATGGCAACGGTACGCAGCCCCTGGTATCCTCCTTCGCCGTACGACTGCCGCCTTTTACCCGTTCACGCCCGGACATATGGTTTCGGCAAGCAGAGTCACAGTTCACCTTGGCGCACATCACATCCCAAGTAACGAAATTTCACCATGCCTTGTCCGCCCTCCCCGAAGACATTCTCATCGAGGTGGCAGACATCGTCAACTGTCCTCCCGCTGACGCTTCGTACGACGCCTTGAAGATTGCCGTCGTCGAGCGAACCTCTCCCTCTGACCGCCAGCGCTTACAAGAATTAGTGCTGAACGAGCCTCTTGGCGACCGCAAGCCCTCCCAAGTTTTGCGGCAAATGCAGCATTTGATCGGAAGCTCCACCTTCGACCCCAAGCTCCTTCGCGAGCTTTTTCTTTCTCGACTGCCTCCGTCCGTACAGCTGGTCTTATCCGCTTCGGACGACAGCGACCTTCCGTCCCTCGCAGCACGCGCCGACAAGGTAACGGAAATTGCATCCGGCCAAGCTTCTGCGCACACTCTCTCTGCGGTGAACAGCACCCATCCGCAATCCTCACCCGAAGCCTGCGGTACCTGCACCTCTTCATCGGCGTCCTCGGAAAACTCGGAACTCATCGCTTTACGTGATGAAATAAAGCGGCTCGCCGACGCCTTCAACAGGCCCACGCGCCGCGACAGCCACTCTCCTGGTCGTGCTGGACAGTCCCGCAGAATAGTCCGCTCTCCAACACCGCCATCGTCATCCAACCGTCGTCCAGTCTGCTGGTACCATCGTCGTTTCGGCCGCAGGGCACGACGTTGCGAATCACCATGCCGCTGGCAGGGAAACTTCACCGGGGACTCCTAACGGCGACCAGGAAACCCCAGACTACGCGGCACGGTCGCCTCTTCTACCTCAAAAATCGGTCCGGAAGCCAGAATTTCCTTGTCGATACTGGCGCTGAAGTTAGTGTTCTCCCCGCATCTAGCCAAGATCGACGACGTACCCCTATCATGTATTTGACCGCAGTAAATGGTTCCCGCATTGCAGTGTACTACCGCCGATCCTTGCCTCTCGATTTTGGGCTACGTCGTGTCTTCCATTGGGTCTTTTTGGTGGCAGACACTACGCACTGCATCTTAGGAAGCGATTTCCTAGCGCACAATAACCTTATGGTCGATGTCGCTAGGCGTGTGTTGCTTGACAACCTTACAGGCCTCTCTGTGAACGGCGTTTCAACGTGCACACCACCGGCAGGTCTTACTAAACCCCGCCCCCAGGACACCGCCTCTGCGGAGCTCCTGCGCGAGTTTCCATCCTTGACTGCCCCCTGCGACTGGACGAAACCCGTCAAGCACCCTGTCGTGCACCGCATCGTCACGCGAGGTCAGCCGGTCTTCGCCAAAGCACGTCGTCTGAGCCCCGAGAAGCTGGCCATTGCACGACAGGAATTCGACCATATGCTCGCGCTTGGTATCGTCAGACCGTCTTCCAGCACTTGGTCGTCACCTCTTCACATGGTCCCCAAAAAAACTGGCGACTGGAGGCCATGCGGAGACTATCGCGCCTTAAACTTGGCAACACTTCCCGACCGTTACCCTCTTCCCAACATCTCCGACTTCACCGCCGGCCTTACAGGAGCAACAACGTTTTCAAAAATCGATTTAACCAAGGCATACCATCAAATACCCATGGCCGAGGAAGACATCGCGAAAACTGCGATTGTAACACCCTTCGGGCTTTTTGAATTCCTCCGTATGCCCTTCGGCCTACGAAATGCGGCACAGTCCTTTCAACGGTTCATCGACAACATCACGCGTGGCCTTCCTTTTGTATTTGCCTACCTCGACGATTTGCTGGTTGCTAGTGCTTCTCCCGACCAACATACGGAGCACCTCCGCATCTTATTCCGACGTCTATCTGACCATGGATTGCTCATCAACGTCGATAAATGCGAGTTCGGCGTGCCTGAGCTGGAGTTTCTTGGCCATAAGGTCAACGCGCACGGAATTTCCCCCCGGAAAGCAAGGTCAAGCAAGTCCAGGATTTTCCCTTGCCCACAACCATCCGCCAGCTCCGCCGCTTCCTTGGCATGGTTAACTTCTATCGTCGTTTCGTCCCCCACTGTGCCGCTATTCTGCGACCGCTAGAAGAACTCCTAAAGGCACATACGCCCAACTCCGCTGGACTCGCGTGGCCTCCACAAGCCCTGCAGTCCTTCCGCCAAGCAAAGGAAGCCCTCGCTTCAGCAGCCTCCTTAAGTCACCCAGTAAGTGGCGCCCCTACATCCCTCATGGTGGACGCATCCAACCAAGCCACGGGGGCGGTGCTACAGCAGCGTATTGGCGGCCACTGGAAGCCGCTGGCCTTTTTCTCGAAGAAACTATCTGCTGCGGAAGAGAAATATAGCACCTTTGGTCGCGAACTTCTCGCCGCTTTCACAGCGGTTAAACATTTCCGCTACTACCTCGAAGACAAGTCATTCGTCATCTTCACAGACCATAAGCCGCTGGTCTACGCGTATCAATCTGGAAGCTCTCGCTATTCCCCACGCGAAATCAGACACCTCGCCTTCCTAGCTGAGTTCAACGCTGAATTCCAGCACGTTAAAGGAACCGACAACGTCCCCGCCGATGCTCTCAGTAGGATCTCTTCCCTCCATGACACCCCCATCAATCTCGCCGATCTTGCCAGGCAGCAAGAGCTGGACCCAGAACTTAGGCATATCCGATCCGGCAATTCGTCCCTCCGCCTACAGCCTATCCCCTTTACGGGTATCCAGCAGCCTATCTTTTGTGACACGGCAACCGGTTCGCCCCGACCATTTGTACCAAAACCGTTCAGGCGGCCCATCTTCTCATCGCTTCATGGCCTTTCTCATCCTGGAGTCAAAGCCACGCAACGTTTGGTAGCCACCCATTACGTTTGGCCATCGATGAACACCGACATTCGCACCTGGACGCGGTCCTGCCTTGCATGTCAACGGGCAAAGGTTCACAGGCACACCGCGTCTCCCCTCTCGACCTTCTCCTTGCCTGACGCAAGGTTCGCCCACGTCCACATAGACATCGTCGGTCCCCTGCCTCCGTCTCATAACTACAGATACCTCCTGACGTGCATCGACCGTTTCACCCGATGGCCGGAGGCGGCCCCGATGCACGATTCTACAGCCGAGACCGTCGCACAAGCATTCATCTCAACTTGGATCTCCCGTTTCGGAGTCCCATCTCAGTTAATCACTGACAGGGGAAGTCAGTTTGAATCACGACTCTTTTCCGCCCTCACTCGGCTTCTTGGTACCACCCGATGTCGCACCACAGCCTATCACCCGTGCGCTAACGGCATTGTTGAACGTTTTCATCGTCACCTCAAAGCCGCCATAATGTCCTACGACGACAGCCCAAAATGGAGCGAATATCTTCCCCTGATACTGCTGGGCATTCGCAGTGCTTGGAAAGAAGATCTGAAATGTACACCAGCGGACCTCGTCTATGGGGCCTCCCTTCGCCTTCCAGGCCAGTTCTTCGACCCCCAGCCGCTTGACAACCTACAGTTGACAGCAACGGACTATGTCGGACGCCTTCGCGACCACTTCTCCCGAGTTCGACCAACTGCCCCTCGAGTTCCTAGTACCCATCGGACCTTCGTTTCGCCCACCTCCGATCAGCATCTCAAGTTTTCCTCCGGACTGACGCCCTCCGACGGTCTCTACAGCCCCCCTACTCTGGTCCACACCACGTGATCGAACGCCATCCCAAATACTTTATCATCGACCACGGTGGTCGTCGGGAAACGGTGTCCATCGATCGGCTCAAACCCGCCTTCACCGAATCCGACACTCAGCCTCCCTTCCTTACCGCTTCAGGCTCCACCCCCACCTGTCAACTAGACCTACCTCCCAAACCCCGCAAACGGGTATCCTGGAGCGACCTTGTCGTTCTGGGGGGGAGCCCTGTAGCGGCCATATCCGCGCGACACCAAGCGCGGTCTCCCCTCGCGCGGTCTCCCCTCGCGCTCTGGAATAAACAGTCAGTTCTGCCTATCGCCCTGGTCTGATCAGTCGTCTTCCACATACTCAGTTGCCTAGTCAGGTGGCTTCGCGGGCGGGAGGTATTGGAACGCAGCCATGGCAATTTTTTTGGCTCGACGTCTCTCGTCTCCCGACTCCGGAAGTGCTTGTCTATTTCCGCCGTCCGCTCACGACGCCGCGTCGGGCGTCGCCAAGTGAGAACTGGCCCCTAGATTCGTCCCATAGCTTCGGTTTGAATTAGCGGCAGCAGCGGCGTAGGAACGTAGGAAGTCCAAAACGTGTTGGCAACTATACGGCATTGTTTACGTTTCGAACATTCCGAAGGCGTACGCAGTAGCTAAGCCTTTTAGTGCACACACGTAGGAATGCAATTCTAGGTGAAAGGCTGATATGAGTGGGACATATTATGTATCTGTAGCTCACAAGTGGACTGTGAAATGATTGTGGTGGTGGTCTGAGCCTCATATTACCTAATTGACTCTTCGTTGATGTGTAGAAGTCTCGTGACATTCAACGTAGGTTCGTCCTTTCGCACTGCTGTGCAGCATCTGCTGGGGTTGGAGACTCTACAGGATTTTGCCATATTAATATCGCCTCGTTACTAGGATTCGATATTTTGATTTATTGTGACTGTCAAATGCGTACGTTGCTGATAGTGAAATAAAGTTGTCTAACGAAAACGAAGGCCTCTTCTGCTAGTCATCACTGGTTTCTGCCTCTTTTCATAAGGTAACGAGTTCATTATTGTCTATCTCTACCGAACCTTTTTGTAGCCTGAACATTGTCTATCTCTGTCGAACCCTTTTCAAGAGTCAGTTTCATTTACAACAACCTAGCTCGCAAGTCGTCGACCCTCACAAGAAATGTGGTCGGTATGGTTTTCACACAACATGGACGTGAACGTAATTTGCTTGTATACGTTACCAAGTCACGGGCTTTGAAGTACTTTCCAGAAAACAAGCGAACATGCTAGCTGCAACTCTGGTGCACAACATATGTATCACGTAGGTTCGGTCGAACACTTTATTGAACTTTATGAACTGAATTATGTCCTGAAAGCGCACTTCACGCAGTCCCGATAATTGAACACTGGCAGTCCAAACTACTGGCAATCACAAGCGTGTCCAGGGCTTCAGAAACAAATCACAGAACAACCAGACACAAACCTTCGGCCGTCACTCTCCGGAATTTCTGCAGCTCGGCAGCGCTGCTGCTCTCGCCCAGAGCTATGGGACCGCTCGTGTCGCTGCAGCTCTGCTGCTGTTGCTCTGCTGCTGCTGCTCAGATCGAGGCTATGGGACCCCGCCTTTTCGTAGAGAAATTTCCACAACGAAAAATTTGTCGTGAAGGACTCTTGATGTTATTTTTTCCCTACAAACTTACTTTCTGATGTGCAAAAACAAAATAATAATAAGTATTGTAGCATGGGTACATTCTGCGGATGCTAGAAAAATCTGCTGCTTTGCGTGACTTGAAAAGTCTAACAGAAACGCGACAGGAAAGTAACCATACTTCCCAGTTGACTAGTTGTCGAGATTCCACTTCAATGCGCGGCAATTTGTTAGTCTAGATTTGAGGATCGTTATATAAAGGAAAAATTGTTGTGAGTAGATAACTGAGCAGAGACCGTGTACAGCTCGCGGGATACTCATTCTGCTGCTGCAGTAGCAGAAATGAAGTACAGGCCGTTACCTTAACAGCAATACAAAAGGAATGGGATTCACGCGTTTCCTCGTTTGTTATTTCTGCGCCAACAAAACCGCAATTTACACTATCCCTCGTCTTCCCTCCTCCTCAAGAGGCGCCACACGGCGGTGCAGATAGAGCGTCCACTCATCGCAAAGGGAAATCGTTTGCGGAGACCAATGGGAGGCCGCCTCGACTGTCGCGCCTCTTGAGAAGGAAAGATGATCCCAGTTGTCTCGCGACGTAAACCCCCGATTATTATTATTATCTTGAGAAGGAAATGAGAGAAAAGTCAGTGCTCCTCCAGAGCGCAGGGAGCGCGCTCCTTTTTACTAATTAACGGGTTCACAACTTTTTCCGGAGCGTGTCGCTCTTGATGAATTTTCCCGCTCCAGCTTGCAGGTCGGAGCTAACGAGATAGAGATGCATAGAGTGCGCAACCTGCCCTTGAACTTTGAAGCCTCAAGGAGACCTCTCGCCCTCCTTCGTTTAAGGCAAAAAACAACGCAGAGTGAACCGAAGGACCAATGAAACGCGAGTGCGCGACGGACGTTGGACTGAAGCGGCCGATAGAGATTTCGAAGCGTACGTGCGGCACAAAGACGCTCAGACGCATGTGTCCCTTATGTCCGCCATTTGCAAACAAGGCATGGTGAGGCCAACGTGGCGTCGTCCAGGGTGGCTTCAAATATGGCTGCCGGTTTATCTCTCTATTTCCTCTCTATCTCGTTGGTCGGAGCGAGTAAGTGCTCTTGCTCCGTGACGCGTCGAAGAAGGAGGGGCCTGATAACCAATGAGCCGCCTTCCGAAGCGCTCACTGAGCGCGTATCATGCACGTGGCTCTGAGAGTAGTAGAGGCACAGTAGCAGAGCCTTAGTGATGGGGGGGGGGGGGGGGCGCCCTCGCCAGAGAGGCGCCCGCAGCGCAGAGGAAAACACAAAGCCCTTGTATATCCTTTCTTTCTTTTAGGCCAGGGCCGACAGCATGTACATCATCCTAGCATGTGCCATCATTATTGTCGCATTGATTCTCATGGCGAACCTGGCTGACACGGTGCGTGTACAGATAGAAGAGCTGAGCAGATTGTATGAGAACTACTACAAGGACATCCGACAGAGCCTGCGCAGGAAAATGGCCAGGAGGAAATCACTCGATAAAGCCGCTAGGTAACATTTTTAATGCGGCTCTCCGGAATCTTGGTTGTAACCTTTTTATGGTTGCCCACGGGATTAACAGGCGTTGTCCTGGGAAAAGCTGTTCTGGAAAAATTTCAAAAAAAAAAGTGGTGGTAGAGAACGGTGTCCTGCCCCTCGATTTCCTTTTCAATGCTTGTGCTGATAACGGCAGTATGTTGAAACCACGACAAACTACTATACTAGAGAGCTGGACATCCGCAAAGCTCCCAGCACCGGGGTGGTAGTTCTGGCAATCGCCGCTGCGCTATGGCATTTGGCGCTAGGTAGCACTATTTGTTACCACGTGACTTGTCGAAACCGCGGCAACGTACGGTGGGCTGTGTTGACAACGACGAAGAGTTACGGAAGAGGGTAGCGCGTGCTTAGCAACAGCCTGTGTAGTCCTGAGTAGCAGACGAACGACAGTGGCAATGATGATGATAGTGCACATGCTATTTCCTCTCCCCAATAATGCTACGTGGCGCTTGCAGCGGCCACCAGCGTAACTAACCCATGACCCGGCTCTCCCAGAGGCGGTTATCATTTGTCCAGGTCTCTGTATAAAGTAGGTCGTGGTTGAAACTCCACAGTTTGTCTGGAACCATTGGCTTGGCAAATTTCGAGGGTCAATCCAGAAAAGTCACTTTCTCGTGATTGAAACTGATCAAGGTGCTGATAAGTCATGGAAAAAGTTCGCCGAAGATAGACACCTCTGACCACATAATTTTCAGACTACTTTTTTAAGATGTTTTTGTGACACGTTAGGTGAAACGCTCTGTGATATGCTTGCTCGCAGGCGTCGTAGGTCCGTGGATCTATCCATGGCCTCGGAAGACGATGATGTGGGCGACCAAGATCTCGGAAGCTTCATAACGGAAGGCATGACATCAGTAAACAAGTCGCAGCTTTAATCCACGTGGTGCACACTCAGGCACGCGTGACCCTGACACCATTTTATATCTTTCATATACTTACCCACAGCCATCAATGTCACATGAACATGAACTGCGTACCACTAGACGTGTCTCTGAGGAGAACTTGCCCTGCAAGCAGGATGTCTTCATACTTTTCTATGATTTCATATTCAGCTTCTATCAGTAAACGTTACCCACAGCTTCCCTTTCAGAGCATGATGTATATATATTATGTTTCTACTGTAGCTGGTTTCTTACAAAAGCTTTCACTTGTCTGCCGTAACCAGACCTGGTGGTTATATGCGTTTGTCATGCCTAGCTGGGTTTAATGATTCAAGTTTTGCTAAAATCGGCTAAATACAACCAGAAACCCATGATTTAATTGGGAATGTGATGAAAGTAGAAAAACTTCGGGAGTAAAATAGACAAGATAACAGATGTCCGTAACTGACCTTGGGTACTACGGAGGACAGCATTGGGCAAGCACACATACACATGCGCATGTCTCAACGTGTTCAGCTCGTTGATATGTAGGATAGGTAGGGTTATAATTATGGAGAGCATCCAGAAGCCGGTCGATCATAACTGGAGATGTTGCAGGCGCTACACATTTCTAGGCTAAAGCGAATGAAGTGAAACTTCCATTGCGACCTTTAATAATTCACCAATAAGACCGCAGCAATAAGTGTGACAACATTTCGTCAAGCACGCATCCAGCTTTATTAAAATATCTAGCAGTTGGTTGATACCCATTCCAAAGTGGAGCCATGCTGAGTATTCTGTGTTCGCCTAAGGACTGTTGCGACGCCGGTTGATAGCGTGTGACTAGTCCCAAAACCAAGCGGGCAAGCATACAAAATACGGGTTTTCTATCCCTTCACGTATGTCATCCCGTTGGCAGGGGATTCATAGGAACGCGGGACTGGGGGCTGTGGTTGCGCCGCTTACCAAACATCTGCAAAATCCCATGTCACAACTTCCGTCCCAGTGTTTGCCACGAAATAATGCGAAGCAATGAATAAATGATACTGGAACGGAAGTTTCCCGCGCCACATCGGATGTTACCGATGTTCGGTGAGTGGTGCCACCACGACACCAAAGCCCATGCTGTCCCAATGCATGAGAGGAGACTGCGAGACTGCGTGAGAAGTGAAAGGATGATTACCGTAATGCTGCCGGGTGGCCCTGGTTCAAGCCTGGCTCACGGGTTTAACAGCTTCGGGACCTTCGTACATGCAATGAGAAGGGTATCGAGTGTGTACGACTATCAGGAATCATAATGAATCCTCCGCCGCACTTCCTGGACTTGTTGTCAACGTCCTCTTAGTTAGTCTCGTTATAGGCGGCCCGTTCCCGCTTCTGTTCTGATTTCATTCATATCGCCATGCCAACACTGCACAGCTGTCTCGCCCCTTATTCGGTCCTCGGTAGGGAGCTTAGATGAATGGGTATCACAACGTCCCCCAACAGAGGGACGTCCTCCCGTCGGGGTAAGAGGCTTGCGAAAGAGCCTTAGTGCAGAGGATGCAAGCCAGAAACAGCTGCGCTGTGCTGGTACCCATTCCTCAGAAAAATTCGATACTGCCCTGAAAGCGACTTCTATCGAGTAGCGCAGAGGACACGCAGGAGTCTTACTGGCTTCGTAGCTAAGGACGTAACACCACCGGAAGCCTCCTGGTCTCTACCGGTGTCACCCACCTACGTATACGTCTTCCGAACCTTCTGGAACGAACAGATCAGGTTCCCCCTCAAGTTCTTCGAGCCTATTTTTATGCTCTGGTAGACGAGAAGTTTTCTACGTCTGCAGCAGCATATACCGATGGCGCATCTAGAAACGGCAAGTCCGCCTCGGCATTCGTCATACCATCCGAAAGTGTAGTACAAGTACGACGCCTTTCGTATCCAACCTCATCAACAGCTGCGGAACTCTATGCCATCCTTCTTTTTTTTCTTTTTAATTCTGCATCACATTGTTGATTTTACCCTGCGGGAATGGGCAGCTTTCACTGGCTCCACATCTGCACTGCAAGCTGGCATACGTGGCTCATCCACACCCCTAGTGACGGATGCGTTAATGGCTTACCACCTTGTGTACGAAGCAGGGGACACGCTGGTTCTCCAGTGGGTTCGAGCCCATTGTGGTGCCGTCGGGAATTAACAGGCCGACAGCGATGCAGAAGCAGCCCTCTCGTCTCGGAGACGGACGAGTATTGCGCTGCTGAGAGGAGACCGTCGTTCCATTCTTCCACGCCTCGTGACACCCCTGGCTTCAGGGACGGATCCAGGGAAGATCCTCGGGAGGGGGGGGGGCACTAAAAAAGAGAGAAGACGGGGGGGGGGGTGGTCGCCATGTAAGACGGCGAGCTGCTGCACTTTCATTTCACACCAGAACTTTATTTATTATCTACATGTTGCGAAGCTTAGCAAGCTGTAGAGGAACGCCACCGTGCGGCGTGTGCGTCAAACGGAGCGTGCGGCAGGAAAATCTGCCGGAATGGGGGGTAGAGGTATGTCTCAGGGGGGGCCCGGGCCCCCAGGGCCCCCCCCCCCCCCTGGATCCGCCCCTGCCTGGCTTCCCACCAAAGGACAACCGACATTTTCCCCCATCTATGCTGACAAGAGTTGATCCAACGCTCGCTTTCCACCTGCCACGAAACACACCTCGTCAAGATGCTGCATTAATTCGTCGAATGCGACTCGATCTGGCGTTTACAGCTCAGTGGCGTTACCGCTTGAGACAAGTTGGTTCATGTCGCTTCAATGCAGCACTGAGACGGGACGAAGGGCGGTTAAGACAAGGAGACAAACGTATCTGCAAACTCACAACTGACAGGAATTTATTTGCGCAGACAAATTTAAACAATCACGAAGGAAAATAGGTGGCGCACTAGCTACACAAACTTCTATGCCCCTAGTGTGGTCCACGTGGGCCCGCAAGGTCAACCCCACACTCCACGTTTAGAAACTCTTTTTCTAGGTCAGTCAACGCAAGGGACGGGGCACTGATACAATGTGTCCCTTTTTTTGTGAATACAGAAGGCTTCAATTATCTCGCGTACAGTCTTATCAGAGTTCTTGCACAAAACAGATGTTTTATCGAAGCATGGTATGCACTCGCAGTCCCTACAGTGCAGGCCAAGGTGGCCTGATGGGGTGCGGCGTATAGTCGATGCATGTTCCATAAGTCGGACGTTCAAGCACCGCCCCGACTGACCAATATAACACGCACCACAATTTGCGCCACCTATTTTCCTTCGTGATTGTTTAAATTTGTCTGCGCAAATAAATTCCTGTCAGTTGTGAGTTTGCAGATACGTTTGTCTCCTTGTCTTAACCGCCCTTCGTCCCGTCTCAGTGCTGCATTGAAGCGACATGAACTATCACCAACTCCCCCTCTTCCTCCCTTTGAACAAGTTGGTTCTCCCACATGCTATCACAGCGGTTCTCTAGAGGACATTCTTCTTCATTGCCCAACAGTGCCGACCGTCCCGAATCGCACTCTCCGGGTCTCTTAATCAGCTGGACTCTCGTCCCCCCCTCCCTCTCTCTCTCTCTCTCTCTCAAAATTGCTTGGTCCCTGGCCAAATCCAGCCCACCAACGCTCTGCCCTCAAAACTCTTTTGACCTTCTTGGACACCATAGGACTTCGATCCTGATTGCGAAGGGGATCCTTATTTCATTCCTCACATCCCCACCAGCAATGGGGTAGAGTATCGCCCCTGGCGATGAAACTCCCCATTCATCATCTAAAATAAAGTTGTTGTTGTTCTTTTCTTCTTCTTTTTTCTTATCACTTCATGTCGCCGATGATGTGGCTATCCTCCGCGAAAATATATCCGGGAGGATGCGGGGCACGCAAAATAGGCGCGTCCTTCGGGAATGCATGACAGGTGACAAACTGTAGATTTTCAAGAAGAGAGTGCAACCGGAAATGTTTACGGTTCGGGTTCGGTTCAGCTCCGGAAGGCAACTATAGAGGCTCAAATCTGTTAATACTAATCGGTTCAACAATAGTTAGTGGATCGCTGATAACTGGCCTTCAACATAGATACGGTACGCATCTACCGCATCCAATCAACGAATATGATTCTGAGTCGCGCAAGCTGCCATTGGTTCCGGTAACTGCCTGTATGAACTTGCTCCCATCGGAATATCGCTGTAGGCGAAATTAGCTGCGGCACGTGTATTGCGCTGCAACATTTTGGTTCTTGTATTTAATTTTTTATGGCGGACTTGGACAGGACATTGCTACTCATGGCGGATTTTCGGGATTGGTTTAACACGGAGGACGAGGAACGTGCACTATTAAATCGGATGTTCTCCTACTACCAGGAATTTCACCAGAGAAGCTGAGAACAGGGGCCGTACCATTATTTGACACGTTGCATATATTTTAATTGAAAGTGAAAAGCTTATACGCCCTGCTTTGTTAGCGAATCCCAAACATGGCTTTGATCCTTTCAGTTTGCGCTAGCACCCCCATAACATGGAGCTTTAACCTACATATTCGTCTATTTGGAGGAACAAACCTATATAATTACTTTTTTTTTTTTTTTTTTTGCCCACAGAGTAAGAAATAGCGGTTCTTCTTCTTTGGTGCATTGTGTGCTATGTATGTCACAATGTCACAATGTATGTCACTGAATGTCCGAATGTCCATTAGTTGAGTTAGTGGGACGTTCCGTGGTTGTGGAAAAAGTGGGACAAATGGTCATCTATTGGACGTACGAAAGACGTCTACTGGCTCTGTGCGAAACTCCCTGGAATATATCCAAATGTCCAGTTCAGGATCTTACATGGATGTCACTGGGACATAGATGGTTTACTGGAAACGGGTGAATTTCGTTCCTTTTGCATTATTGTCATGGTGATGGAATCTTCCATATAGCGAAGATAAATTTTTGCACTTTAGTGCCCCTTTAATGAGACGGACAATGGTACAGGACATGAAATGAAAATGCATGGCAGTGTGCGAGAGAATAAATGAAATGCAACAGTAGCGCAGCAGTCGAGATTTTATTTTAGATATCAGGTATTATATATGATTACATGTACAAATTTTATTTTTCATTTTTTTAACATCAGCGTTAAAAGCAGTGACGCGCGCGCCCGGATCACGCACTAAGTCGTTATTCTTTTCTATGCTCTGCCACGAGCGTTTTAGTTCCTGACCTTCCTGTTTTTTCGTTGATCTCGAGGTTCCAGGTTGCTGATATGAGTAGAGCGAACACGAACAGCGGTTCTTTGTCTTCTCCCGATAACTGGACGGAAGCTAGAACGTGTTCCAAGCTAACCTCCTTGGCGTCCTTCGCGGGTCGACTGCCCTACCGTGAGCGACGACGAACCCGTGCTCCCATGACGCTAGCCAGGGAGGAAGCCATTTCTTTTCTTGCTTCCACAAGGAAAAAGTTCGATAACCAGACGGAGACCACATCGACGCCCATTCTACGAACAGTCCATAGTCCGCACCAGGAAGCCACTCTTCTTGGAGCCACCTCACAAGACGCACTTTCTCAGATTAGCATCGAACACCAGAATCCTTCCAGGACCGGACACTGTTTAAATCGCAGCTACGCTAGTAATGCAAACTTGGTTGAGATACAAAGTACAATTCATGCACCGTCGCAGTCCTCGGAGCCAAGGTGCAACCACGTTACCTCAAGGCATGACCGCTCGCAGACTTCAACTACGGCGCTGATGAAACGTTCTAGACTTGCGGGTTTGTTTGACGTGCGCCGCGGAAGCATAAGCACTACCGGTGAGAGAAAATATCCTGAAAATGGCCGTCCGAGTTCGTCTACAAAAACTTCCAAGAATGTCCTCAAAAAGACGTTCGCTATTTTTAAGACATTGGACCGTCCGGAACGTGAGGGTAACCTAGTATATCCAGAAGTCAGCTCCACTGACACAAAGGAGAGCCCGCAAAGCTCCGGCCACAGCATATCGTCAGGAGACCTCGAGAGTCCATACAGCGTACCAGACGAAGAAGAGGAATCTGAATGCGAAGATGATACTGCGCCACTTGCAAAAATAGTAATGTCAGCCAAAACGAGTAGGCATGTGGTCTCCCAAACCACAAACTTCATCCTATCGGCAGAATTGTCCAAACGTATCGGGACTTCTCCAGAACCATCCCTCTGTGAATTCGGGAACGCCTTACTGGAACCATCTGTGGAGACAGACGCCGTAGAAATAGACTGCAGCGGCACATTAGGACGTACAGACGTTCCCTTGGGGCAACCTCATGTCGAACCATCAACAGTTACAAGTGAAGATTCTCATTGCGTTGAGTCGTTCACAAACAGACAAGATTTCGGCGACGTTCCCCAGTGTGCTGAGAGCAGAGTGAAGAAATGTACGCTTGAAGCTAAGTTGCCTAACCTTCTCAGAAGAGCGACGCCAGTTCTCGAAAGTGGGGAATGTTGCTACGAACGTGCAACAGAGGCGTTCATCTACCACAAGCTGGAAATGGTAAAAGGAGGTTTGGGGAACGTGTCTACACGGCGGCGGGATGTCAGCGGAACATCGCTCGCGAATGACGAACACTTCGATTATGGCGCACAGACAGACACGAATAACCCTTTCCTCGACACCTCGCCAGTTTCAGGGGTGAGAAACGTCCCGAGCGCTATATCTAAAAGGAGATTCAGACCTACTGTCACAAGTGGAAGTCGTCGCACGTCTGAGGGGGATGAACACGCTGTGGAACCCACAAGAACGTTTTCGGAGGCCGTTGTCCCATTACCCGGTGTGGTCAATCGTTATTTGTCTTCGCAAATGTTCGATGTCGTTCCAGAGGAATCTCCTCAGAATTCTATGTCGGTGTTATCCCGAAATACCGACAGAGAGGCTTCCAATCCAGTTAATCCTGTACTTTCTGATGAACCAGTTGTCGGTCAGCACCATCCGGAGAAACGCCTCATTATCACTCGTAAGGCGATTATATGGCCTGCTGCTATTGCACTAGTTACTGCTGTGATCTTTGGTCTGATTGTCATGAAGGTACTTCCCAGCAAGGACGTCGAGGCACCTGTTGGGGGCTACCACAAGATTTCATTTTCTCACATTCCTTCCAACGCTACAGAGACTACGGCGAAACTCCAAGAAAACCACTACGACACTTGTTCATCAGATTTCTGCCTCCGTGACGGGTCCTACATCAAAGGGCTGCTCTCCTGGGATTTGAACCCGTGCGACAATTTCTACCAATTCGTGTGTGGTCGCTGGAAGTCTACCATCCAGCGGAATGTGAACTATACCGGTTCCCCGGTCACTGCGCAAGAAGATCTAGTCCACATTCTTGAAGACAGAGTAAAGACACTATTAGTTCAGTCTAGCAGCCACTATGAATTCGAACCGCTACTGAATATCTTCAACGAATGCATGGATATGAAGCAAACCGACACCGAAGATTGGAACCCGATGCTGGACCTTCTTTGGTTGGCGATGCTAGATGACTTCCCTTTCACTTCTACCCCGAAGAACATATCCGTATGGCAGATATCAGGAAAAGTATTGAGGATATCGGGCACCGAAACACTCCTCAGTGTTCGAAAGACAATTAACCCGTTTAAAAACGTGGCTGTCCTGGCCGTCGGACATCCAACTGTACTGTCCCCTGATGCTGGAAACCACGCGGAAACGACACAGTTTTACAATTCCACTGCCTACATTTCTTTGACAGCGCTAAAGAAACAACGAAGACCATCAAAGTACTCGCAGGAAATTGCTAATTTTGCAGCAGAGCTAGAAGCGCTGTCTTACTACCGGGATGTCATACCGAAGCAGCACGTGTACAAAGTAGTGGCGCTCAAGGAATATGCAGAACTCTACAGTTTTATGAAATATGCGTACGATGGCATTGGTGACGACACTGAAGTGATGATTGATTCGACATATTTTCTCGACCGACTACTTAATCTCGTTCGCCAAACGGAACAATACATCGTCTTAAATTACATAGGGGTGCGTCTAATGTTGGAAGCGTCTGCTTTCGCGCCTTCCGTCGGCCACCAACTCACTGATCGTCTCGTCCATAGCATCTACAAAACACAACGACCTTCCTTGCCACGATGGAAGCTTTGTCTTAGAACAGCAGAGCGTGCCATTCCGAAGTTGTTTGCGCACGCCAGTCGTCTGGCCTTGCAGGAAGATTTTAAGATTGACGCCATTCAACGGCATTTGAAGGCACTGACCGAAGAATTGAGTCGTTCGTTAGATAACGTGCCAACCTTCGACAAGTCTTCAAGGAATCAAGCCAGAAAGATAATCAACGATACTGATTTTATAATTTTCTACCCTCTGTGGCTGGCTGAGAAAGAAAAGCTACAGGATTTCCTTCGGAGAATGCCAAAGATTTCTCCTGGACAGGGTCTACTCTCCTTCTACACACTGCGTGGCCATAGTGCCTATGAGGCTCTCCAACAGGGTACGGAAGAACAGTGGGTAGGGTCCGTGTTCGATACTGATTGCAGGTACAATGGTCGCACTGTGTACCTTCCGCCTTTACTGTTCAACTTGTCGCTGGCCAATGCTGGTGGTGGCGAAGTCTTTCAGCTCCCTCATGCTGGCGTGCGGATTCTGCGCTGTGTGCTGCACATGCTCTTGCACGAAGTCTTTGCCGATAACGCGACTGCGCGAGTCGGGTGGTGGCCCAATCTCACCAGTTCGTTCATGAAGAGCTATCAAGTGTGCTTACAGGAGTACGACATCAATCCTGTTGGAGCAGCAGAGATGTTAGAGACCACCGCAGTCATGACGCCTGTGCTCAACGTCTACAAAAAGGCACGGAAAACTGACGTACGGCTTGAAAATTTCCAGGGCTATGGAACCACTCAGCTTTTCTTTGTCTACTATGCTCTTAGGTTTTGCAAGGAACATGCAATTGATAACGGCACCTTGATATCTGACGCTTCAAGAAATGCAAACGTCCCGCTTTGGAACAGCAAAATATTTCAAGAGACATTTCGCTGTCCTGTGGGAACTGGTATGAATCCTGCGAACAAATGCGTGGTGTGGCGCGAAGCCACTTGATGTTCACCGGTGCCCGAACTGAACTGCCATGCATATTTCGTAACTGTCGTGTGGGGTATCTGCATGCTTCATCCCCTTGTATTTGACTGAGCGTACCGGTGTATTAGGACAGTCAGATACAACCGTAAGCATTAAATAATGCGGATTATTCAAATGACATTCTGGTATACATCTGCGCAACGATGCTGTCTTTTTTTGTTATTTTGTTATTTATGTTTTCTGCCATGGATATAGTATAGTAAACGACAAATAAGTAAGGTTGATAGCGGTAAACGACACCCACGACACCGTCACGAAAGGTGACGTGAGACAAGCACAGTGCTCGAGCGCGTCCTTCGGCGTTCTGAGAGTACAAGAGCAGACGTTGGGTATCACGTGAGGTGTGGTGATGCAGGTGGCGGGAGTGGAAAGCGCCAGACGCCAGGATGGCTCCACCGAGGAAGGTTCTTAGTTAAGGTTATTGTGTACTTGGAATACGAACTCGTGCGTAGCAAAAAGTTGCGAGTACCAAATGTGGTACAGCTGCTCGGAATAAATTTTTATCCGCACACGACTTAGAAAAAAAAAAGCTATGAGAGCAGCGTAGATAACCTTTCTTTGCAGTTGAGCAATGCGGCGAGGTGGACATGCCCTCGATATGTAACTACTATAAGATACTGATAATGATGATGATGCTCTTTAATTAGGGGCTTTCGGGCAAGCTTGAGAGAGCAGAATGAGACGGAACCTCGTTAAAAGCCATTCTTCTTTTTTTATCCTGAAATGATCCCGTGCGTTGAAATATCCATTGCCGAATATTGCTATGCAAATGAGCCGAAAGCAAAACCGCGCGCCTGTGGAGCGTATGACCTTCATCGCCGTTGGCTTATCTGGTTCGCATAGCGGTTGATCTGGACAGCAGATCAGCACCCAGTAGAGTGGAGTGGAATGCCGTTGATAATGAGCGGTCTGCCTGTCATAATGGCGGCAAGTTGCTCATAAAAAAATGAAATAAATAAAAATAAGAAAGGTACGCGAACCTGGTCACTCGGGGAGTCTTGTCTCTGGAGGCCTAGCTGGTCGTGCTCACGCGCGACAGCGCATGTCGGCAGCAAAGACTACGAGTATGTCATACGGCGAGCACTGAGGGAGCGGCACTAGTCCTGGGAGGTAAAGTTAAGAAAAGTCGGAACACAGGAGAACAATTGTCAATGTATGAAGATTTCGCAAAGTCTCTAGTGGCACCTTGGGGAAGGTATGTTATGCGTTGCAAGGAGGAAGAGTGTTGAGTCATAGGTAGGTTAGGGGCGTGTTTGCAACCCTGTGTGCCGCAGAAAGGCGAGGAGTCCTTGCCGGACGACCTTCCGGTGGTCACAGCTGCACATGAGGTAGATGACGTCCATCAAGGAAGTCTCCGCAATGCTCACAGATCGGAGCGCCTTGAACAATTCGCGGCGCTCTTCCGAATAACCATCACAGCTCATATGATATGTGTTAGCGTCTCCGGTCTGTTGCAGGCAGGTGAACCACCTGGGGTCGTTTCTGCGGCCCCATTTATACTTGAACTTTCGAGTCCTTGCGCTGGACGTGCGGCTACGCGCAGTAGCAGTGAGGCGTCGTCCCTGCTGAGGCCCGAAGTGACGGTAAAAGGCGCTGCTGTGCACTCTGCTGTAGGTTTGTCGGGATTGAATGACCAGGCGTGGCACCTTATGGCCTGTCGACAGACGTATTGGTCAAGAGGAGTCCTGAAGACCGTCTGTGTCTGGGCAGCCTCTTTTGCAAGTCGATCAGCTTGCTCGTTTCCCGGCACGCCTTTGTGTGGAGGTAGCCACTGGTGCGCAATGGTGCTTGCCTTGGCTGGCTAGCTGCTGAATTTGTGTGCGGGCACTGTCGGCGATGAGACAACGCTCGTGGCCATGCGACAATCGGTAAATGACTGTTTTCGGGTCCGTGAAAATCACCGCATTCGTAGGTGGTTTCTTGGAGAGGGCGATCAGAGCCTGGGAACTGCCGAAGAGCCGTGTTTCCGTCGACGCGCAGGTGAGAATGTCTCCGAGGGCGTCTTCTTCGCGTTCGCACCGCAATATACTCAGTGAAAAGACCTCGGTAGATACGCCGACTTTCGCTTACCAGTGTGAGGGCTGACATGACCATGCTCCGTAAAAACGGTGTTACGCTCCTGGCTGTACAAACACGTACGACGCTAACCAAAAACGGCATTCCACGAGCCGATCTCAGACATCTCCGCGAGCCGCAGACACCATCACTCATTCGCGTCGGTGGTGAACGAGGAGTAAAATGGCACTCTAGTTTCGGAATCGACCGCGACGGGTGCGATAGTCCTTTAAAAGTCCGCCAACCACGTCGTTGCTTTCAGCTGCCGCAGCTCTGGAGACGAGCCGGCATCAGTCGCGTGGGCATGCAGTCACTGGTAGCCGCAGAAAGCCTGTATTTCAAAATCGCCTGCGGGGATTGGATGACATCTTGGCTGGCTGCTACAACCGTGCCTGCTACTACGTGCGAAGGAGTGAGAGGGGGCCTTAAGCAGGTCTTCTGTACCTAGGTGGCGTTGGCTGTGCTCCCCGCGCTCCTGAGGCGCACGATTTCGGTTGCGGCTCGTTTGCATAGGAAAACTCGACGATGGATATCTTAACGCACGTGCTCGCGTCTCAGGACTTCTAAGTAACAGAGTGGCATTCAAAGAGGATTGTCTCCCATTCTGATATCTCACTTTTGCACGGAGCCTCTAATTCAAGAGCTAGTAAATGCATGTTAAGTCTCTAGCAAAGTAGAAGCAGCAAACGCGCTCTTGTGCGCCTGTCTCACACAACTGCAAAAACGGCAGCGCTCATCTGGTGGAGCCAAAAATAAGAGCACCGCTATAACTACCAAACCACTACTCGCAGCCGCAAGCTTTCCTTGAAGAAAGAAGTTACTGAAAAGGTTAGCCAGCGGCAGTACTCGAACCCACATCCTCTGGATTGCCTGTTCAGGGCTAGAACGGCAACAGCGTGCTCTTACTTTTATGTGCCTAATGAATGATACATTGACACATTATTTGTTAATTATTAGACGGGGTTATGTGCAGACGTCTCCGTAAGGCATTTTCCCAACACCCCCTACTGCCCCCAAAACCTTGCAACACCCCCAAAATGCCTGCCAGAGAGACAAAAAGAAAAAGCCAGAAAAGCAGCAAATGTGGGTGTCACACCCGCCTACGGACCCCCTCCCCCCCTTTCCCGAGACGAAAATCCTAGGATTTTCCTCCCGAAAATCCTCCCTGTTTGCCGTACAGTAGAAATGCATCGCTGTAGAAGAGAATATTTTGTGCAAAACAAAACCACCGAAGGAGTGAGAGGAGGCATGATTGCGTACCTTGTACGCCTTGTACCTTGTACTTAGATGGGTAGAACCTTGTACCTTGTACTGAAGTTCTGTAGCAGGGGGTAGCGGTGTGCGCAAGGATATTCATCTCCGGGTGCGCGATTTCTAGGGGGGGGGGATGCCGACAAACGTTGGATCTGCTGGCTTTATGGGCTGCTTTGACGTTTTGGGGAAGTGAGCCAAAACACAACATAAAGACTGCAACTGCCTCTCACAAGATGGCGGCCTCCGTGCTGTCCACTCTTGTCGATTTGCTCGCTGTTCTCTTTTATAGTTTCCTCCTTCGGCCTGGAAGGACGGAATTAAGCACTCTCGTGAATTTAGAGTTTGTAATTGTTGATAATGTAAAAAGCAAACGAAGACAATGTACAAATAATGCAAGACAGAAATTTGCGTACACCAACAGAGAGATTCAACGATTCAACATCCGCAGTCTACGTACATTGGTGCGTGGGCCGTTACAATTTTTAGTGGCGCCAAAGGAGAAAGGAGGTTTTTCCGTATTCAGTGAACCATCGCTTCAATGAGGTAGTGCTTTGGAAGTACTTCTCGCAAATGCCTGCTTACTGTGGCAGAGCTCTTCAAGTGTTATTTGACACTTGCTCAGCGCTGCAGTGTAGCGTAACGCAGTGACATAACACATAACGACGCCGCATTTATTCAAATGCCATGGCGGATTTCGAAAGTGTGGCGGGTAACGCCGTTGCTGTTTTCACAGAACTTCCTCTGGATCTTCTAGAAGAAGAGTGGATTGAGATAGCGTGGGACGGCAAGTACACGAACGTAACTCCTCCAAACCTAAGTTTTGAACTGGATGACGGGAATGTGGCCTCACTCATTAACCAAATCTGTAATGCTTGTGACGCTTGTAAACAGTGGCACCGTGTACCATCACCTCAAGAAAACGATGGTCAGGATGACGAGCTGTGGAAAACACTTATGGATAGTGGCGTGCATCACAAAACGCTGTTGGGGCTGTTGTATGGCGGCATTGTATTAGGGAGCACAGCTACGGCTTCTCTCAATCAGAAAAACATTGCCCTGAGCTTTGTGAAGCTATACTTCAACCTAATCCTCGTTCCTGGTAGCAGAGCTTACGGCATTTTCCAGGAAAGCCTTTTTGAGCGCGCCGTTCAGTGCCTTCGTCTGCCAGACAGAAATGTTACTTCCCTTCTGACAAGCGACACTTCACACAAGGGATCACAGCCCTCAAGAAGCGGCCGCCAAAATGCTGGAAAGAAACGGGCGTCGCAGAACGATGACTCATCCTTAAGTGCAACCTCGGGGAGCTCGCACCACGAGAACGAAGAAATTTCCAAAGAAGCCCTTTACGATCACCTCACGTGTATGACTGATTGCTTGAGAGATTTTGCCCTCTTGCTACAGTCATTCAGCATGCTGCCTCATGGTGAACTCGCAGAGGCTGTAATTCAGCAAGTTTGCGAGCTCACACAGATCGACATTCCAGGTTCGCACCTGACATTTAGCAGTATGTCGCAGCTACGGCATTGTCACTACAAGTACCACACGCTTTATGCGTATGCAACTTTAAAACAACTGTGCCTTCCACTACATGGATGCCCTGCAGACAATTTCCTTACCATTGCAAAGCACTTGATGCCCAACATACTCATGGTGTCGGGGACTGGTACAACTGTATCGCGAACAGTTTCAAACATTCGTGACCACACTATTTCATTTTTTTTGCACATCGTGGAGCACCACAACGAGGGTGACATGGAAGACGTCATCAAAATTTTGATCACCAACTTGGCCTTTGAGGCAGTGGATAAGTCCGACTTTCGGTTGAAGACTGCTCAAGCCGTCATGACACTTATGAAGGCCTTGAGTGATGAACGATTTTCAGCACTAGTAAGCTGGTTTGAAAAGCTTCTGCACTCTTCCCATAATAACCTGCGGATCTTTGCTCTGGAGATGACGGCGTTACTGATCTGGGAGGACAGAGTTGGAGACGGGTGAGCGAAAAAAGTGTAGAATTAAACGAGCGTAGTTTAAGCAGCAGTAGTTGAATAGTGGCCGTATTCTAAAACGATCCTTGACTCTACTGAGTGGAGGAAAGAAGCGCTCCTTCACCCGAGGAGCCGTTGGTCTTCGAGTTAGCTTCAAAGCTACGGTGTAGTACTCGAGGAAAGCACAAAGGTTTTACTCTGCTCAGGGGGTGTTTCGTATCGAGGTTGATTTTTGAAACACAAAACCACTCTCGAGGGGAAGGAAAAATAGAGCCCTAGTTGTAGTTGAGGTTTGTAGTTGTGAGTGCCTCTCAGTAATTTATCCATACCCCCCCCCCCCCCTACACCCCTTAACAGCCCCCCAAATGTTCAGTGACACTCCCTAACTTTTTCACCGATGTACACCCTACAGGGGGTGCCCTTGCGATTTCAGTTTTAGACACATGTCTGTAATGATATGTTAAGCTGCGATGACGTAACTATAATAATGACCCCCCCTCAATTTTTTTAACACCCCTTCGTGCTTGGGATTCTGGATAAACCACTGGTGCCTCTACGTCCTAAACTCTGACTGTGCTATTATGTTTGAACTGAGAGAACTTGAATCGTGGCAAGTGTCAGTGTCGGCTAACATATGCTGTTATATGTGGTTCCTAATGCCAGGTTAAATGTTGTCTACAAACCTCTGCTATCACTTCGAAATTCTCGTGGAAGACAAGGTGTCTACTGTATTGGGAAAACTTCCACGGATGAAACGGAAGTAGTATAACTGCTGTACTGCACGGGAACACGACCCTGCAACCTCCCGCGCTGCAAAACATGCAAGCACGTTCAACACGCTAACTCCATCAAAAGCACTGCGAGCAATTACACCCACCCCGTTAACCACGCATTCACATGCACAAGCTCCAATGTTATATACTGCATTGAATGCGGCGACTGCTCTATGCAATACATTGGTGAAACCGGCCAACAAATGAACAACCGCCTTACCGGACACAGAACCGACACGTCCAACAAACTCCCCAAAGCAGTCGCCGAACACTTTAACGTTCCTGGTCACAATTTTGACAACATTAAACTATATATTCTAGAAACCGGGTTTAGATCCACACGTGACAGATGTGATAGGGAGTCTTATCTCATATACAAGTTCAACGCTCTTCACCCGTCCGGTATCAACAAATCACAAGGCACCCTAGAAACACTTCAAAAATAAAATATGCTTTTCCCATCTACCTCCATTATCATCTGTTATGTTCTGCATGGCCACTGCTTTCTGCTCTCTTTATTGCATGCCACAACTTTGTATTACAAATATATATTAAAAAAAAAAAAAAAAAATTTGCTCGTTCTGGAATTTTCCCCACGTAACCACTAACCTCCTTATCTTTCGCTATGCTTGCGAATTCTTGCCTGTTGTCCCGTTTCGTCCACGTGTTCGTGAACCCTCCATTTTTCTGCAACCGGTCTGTAGCCTAGATCACTACGTTCACATAATCCCCTCCACACTCTAACAAAGCAGCCATTCACTCCCACCGTAAAAACCCGTACGGACCTTTCTTCCCTCCGGGCTGTTGACCCACAATTCGCATGAACCTTTAAACACGTCACACCTAACCCTTTAAATACCATGCCAATGATGAGGACGGTGCCCAGAAGAAGAACAGTCTCTGTTCGAAATATCGGCGGCTTCTGTCCTGAGGCAACTCCCTTCCTGCTGTACTGCATGACAGTTTGGACATTTATGTAGGATGGTGCAGGCTAGCTCCTTTATTTATTTTTTAAACGCCATTACCTGAGGAGAACACTAGAAGCATTTCTAGTTTTAGAAACTCGACGAGCAAGAATCCTTTGACACAGGCTCTATATTACTTACGAAGGAAGAAACACACTTTATTTTCTGGGTCCTGCTGCATAACATGCTACACCTGTGGAGTGTACTTAATAGCAATGCATCATTTAGGAGGGGAGGGTGT
Organism: Ornithodoros turicata; assembly: GCF_037126465.1. Lineage (NCBI taxonomy): Eukaryota > Metazoa > Arthropoda > Arachnida > Ixodida > Argasidae > Ornithodoros > Ornithodoros turicata. The sequence goes on from NC_088207.1 coordinate 38,025,318, forward strand.
AAAACGCTGTCTCTGTTCTTGTTCTTCGAATATTGATCGTGTTGTGTTCGAGTCAGTTGTGTACGACAGTTAACCTATGTAGAATACTTAGGCTGTAGTGTATGTGACTGGCACATCAAGAGGTACTTTCACCCGCAGGAGGGCCAGCTTACTGCTTACTGCGATGGGTCGTTGCAACGACAAAGCGTCAACAGTGAAAACAAAGGCGCTTGGTGTGTTGACAAGTGTGACCAGTGAGCCGCCTTCTCGATGGGTGCCTCTGATCTGTCAGTCGGCAGCCACAGCACAGGAGAACGAAGGCCCGACTGTGCGAGCAGACCACCTCTCACAAGTCATGCAGATGTTGGCGTTGCGAGTTGAAGATGATAAAGTGCACGTCCGACGTACTGCCCTCGGCGTGTTGGAGAACGTGCTATGCGCTTCGACAGACTTTCTGAAGGAAAAGTACATGAAGGTGCCAGTTTTCGCATTTCCACGCTTGCTTAGGGGGCGGACAGGTTGAAACGTTAATCAATTTTGCAGTTACAGTCAAAGCTTGTTAACATGACCACGGTCATTCCCACTGATTTTGGTCACAAAGCGAATTGTCATATTAACGAACACCACGCGTTACGAGTTGTACTATGCCCCCTACGTAAGCTTCAAAAGGTAGCTGGTAACAGTACAAATAATGCAGCATTTTAAAATAATGCGTGGATTTAATGTATGTATGCATGGTCGCTCTTTGAATCTAACGCATATCCTCTTCTTCATTCTAGCTCTCAGCTTAATTAATGCATTAATTATTTAATACATTATTTATTTATTTAATTAATTAATATATATTAATACACGCTGTTCTCATGCCACGCCTTTTAGCTCTTTACAGGGACTAATATGCACATGCATACGTTCAAATGCAACCTCTCAGATAAACCACAGACTGACGCTATATGCATGAGCAAACAACGCGGAGGAGCAGTTTGAGACATGCTAACTTATCGGCTCCGATAACATTGCGAACTGGCTAAAATAGGTGAAGGTGCACTGCTGTGAGCACAGCGGTGGCATGCGGCACCGGCTGTCATGCAGCGAGCTAGCAAGGCCCACAGAAGGACACTTGAAGTACTTCAGTGGAAAGTACAGCAAAAAGTACTTTGAGTAAAGTAGAAAGTATTGTTCAGCAGGATGACTTGAAGTAAAGTAAAAGTACTTTAAGTACTAATTAAGTACCAAGTACTTCAAGTACTGCCCATCACTGCCAATGAGAGGACGCTCGGCACTGTGGGCCTCCTCACAAAGGAGAGAGAGAAGGAAAGTATAAATTGCATATCCTTTCACTCACAAAAGAAACAATAGATGACTTCCATTCCTTTTGTGTTGGTCTCAAGATAATGGGATTTTTCGTTCTGCTAAGAGAAATTTTTTTAGTGCCCCCATTTCACAGGATATTTTTGTTGTAGATAATGCAGGACAGATGCCGCGACCCCGCTGTGTTGGTACGGAAGCAAGCTCTGCAGTGCCTTACACGGTGCCTACAGGTTCATTCAAGTTGCGATGCTTTTCTACCCTTCTGGCTGGAAGGTGCCTTACCAGCTGTGCTGGATGGTGAAACTTCAGTGCAGGTATGCACTTAATATTAGTAATATTAGGTCTGCAGTGCTGCATAGTTTGAATTGCATGAACATTTGCTCTGGAGTGAAGCAAACAGGTGTGCATTCCTGCTACTATCGTTCAAAGTAACCTGTTACTGGTTACTTATGAATTATCTATTTCTATGCAACTGATACCACTATGTTCGCCATCGGCTGGCAATCTACCCGGTTGAATCTTTTGTTCCAAAAGTGCTTAGATATTAAATAAACAAATTTTAAAGATCAGCACTGCTTCCGCAGAGTTCTCCGGTGGCGCGACGTCACTCCCTAAATGGAGGAGTGAGAGGGCGACACTCGGAGGAAAAAGGCGCCATCCAGACACCTGCGTGGCAGCGGCATTCCTTTTTTCAAGGTCGCGCCCTCATTGGTCCTTAGGAAGTGACGTTTTCCCGTTTTTCTATATAGGGAATTCCTGCATAGTCTCAACATCCGTCGTCTGCTCTTTTCACATATTCCGTCGAATAACAGTCAAACTGAGCCACTCTTTTGCATAGGATTTTCGATGCCGTGGTCAGTGGTACACGAGGAATATAATGACACTATATTTTGAAATCGGCTGGAACGGATGTGACTGTCCCTGTAATAGCCTCCTTATTAAACGTCCTTCTTTGTTTAAATGCAATAAATGATTATGAAATGCTTATACAAGCTCTGGAAAGACCAACTTTTGTGTATCAAACTCATCCTACAGGAGAAGGCAGTGGACATGGTGGAGTCTGTGCTCATAGCACCCTTATTTGAAACCAGTGGTCCTGGAGGCCATGACTTGACGTGGCGTCTCTTGTGCCATTTAACGCAACAGGATTTCTCGGAATACCACAAGTACTTGCAAAAGGCCGTTGGCATCCTAGCAAGAAATGGCAAGCTGAGGTGGGTAGTAGATATATTTTATTGTATAAGTACTTTGCTGTGCTATAACTAGAAAAACTGTGCCACATTTATTTACGCTGACTTCTGTGCTGTGATGTTGCCACATCAACTTGCATTGAATTGTCAATTGACGATCCATTGCTTCAGCTCGATGACGGCCTTCATGCTCTAATCGCACGAGTACTTCAGACTGCTAACAGAGAAATTACTTGTATTTCAATTGTTAGAACTGGTGTGCTGAAGCGACTGAAGCCACACATCGGTGGGGTAAACAATGCACCAGCATGGCTTCTGGCCTCCAAGTATGCACTTTTCACAGATTTAGGTAAGCATTTTTAAGGCATAAGATGCTGCTTAGAAAACTTTGTGATATCCTTATTGTACTGCATTTAATCTTACAGTGATAGTTTTAAGATCTTACAGTGATAGGCACTAATTTGCATTTTTGGAGATTTTGTTTTGTCCCTGCTTTATTACTCAGTGGTTTGAGCTGTATAATTTATTACAGGCCTCATTGGCCACCACACGGTTTGAAATTCCTGTGCAGAGAGATGAATGCATAGGGCCTTGTGTTTTATGTTTAAACCCAGTAAAACCCATTCTTCCCCTCCCCCGCGGGTTAAGATGCGAAAGTGCCCAAAAACTAACGTGGCAAAGTGCAAATTCAGCCACCAATACGAGCGCTGGAGAACGCTAAGCACGGCACATTCGGCACGTCCATTCCTCATCTCATGTTCATCTAAAATGCGAGAAGCTCTCTCCTTTTATTTTCCACCAGAAAATCTGCTTTTCCACCTGATATTGACCGATCTTACCCTGTTTTTGGCTCCTGGAATAACGCCCAATGTTCAACAAATATATAAAACGCAAACACACAAGGCCCTATGAATGTGTGATGGCACTGCGATGGGAAAGGGGGCACGAGGACGACCCTCAGCACCATTTTTGGGCGACCTCAGTCGTGCGAGAGATTTACCTGGGTTGCTCCTGATGCGGAATTCTTCGCGGCCCACTGCAGAGAATACGTGCGGAGGAGGCTTAGAACAGGACACTCGCGCGTTGCTGTCCTGATGAAATGACACGGAGACGCCACAGATGAGGAGATTCCCATGCTTGATCCTTTCCATAGGTGCTGACCCACTGATGATTCTCACCACAGAATATGCATTACTCCTGAAATGCATAAAGTTTAATCAAAAGGGGCTGTAGCAGGGGTGGTTGGCTTCGAACATATTTAGTTAATTATGCTCAGGAGCTAACTTTTCCTTTTAAGAGCAGCATGTGATGGTACTGCTGTGCCATTAAACTTTGGATTATCATCAGCAGCATGTGATGGGCAATGACTATGTCAAGTTTCCCTGCAGGTGAAGCTGAATTTGCTATAGAGTACTGGAACCATGCTTGCGTGGGTGACAAGGTGGCATCCACGGACACTCTGCACCATGTCTTGCTCGTCATACATAAGACAGCCCATCACCTGCCGCAATCGCGTCTGAAAGATGTCATTGGTAAGCTGGTGCTCAAAATGCTAAGTGAAAAGTTAGTTAGAAATGCTTCTGCTAACATCAATAACTAGGCCCTTGCTTTCTTTCCTTTTTTTTTGCTTTTTTGTTTGATCAGGGGGTCAAGGTTCATTGTCAGTGATTTTAGGGTTTTACCCTAAGTGACAATAATGCAAATTTAGGGCATAATGGGCATGGAGGTTCTCATGCAAGCCCTCACAATCCTCTACTAAAGCTTGGCCTTAATTTTACCATTTTGGCCATTTACTTTCCAGGAGAGTTTGAGCAAAGCCTGGAGGATATGACATTATCCGTGGAAGTACTTCCACAAGTGGTAGACTGCCTGTGCGCCCTTAGTCACCTCCTGTGTAAGGGCAATGATGAGAAATGGTTCAGAGCTATTGGCAATTGGGGCAAGAGGACATTAGAGGTCAGTCATCTTGTTACTTTGAGTCTTTGTACTAGGAGTACAGCCACCAACTAATTTTTCTGACATTTGAGAGACATAAAATGTGCCCCAGGTATCGAGACTTCAAAATTTTTAGTCTAAGGTTAAAGCTCACGCTTTTTTACTAAGCCGCTCTTCAAATTATCCAAACGGGCCTCAAAAGCTGTCAAAAGCTGATGATGTTGATGCAGAAGTGTGGAGTACTGACACATTTTGATCGACACGTCTTGCACAAACATCTTGTCTGGCTCTAGATAGATGCAGCTTTGTGTCACATTCCATGGAAGCTTTTCCAAAGACGGCATTACCTCTGACACCACGTGGGGGGGTCTGCACCTCTTGAGATCATTGACCCCGTAGTCATCCAGTGTCATAGTCATTTCTCTTAGTGTCGTAGTTATCATAGTTCTCACTATCAGAACAGCATTGTTCATTGGTACGTGCCTTGTCCACGGGTAATTCATCCACACGTGTTTGAGTGGTAATGTGCAACTGTCTACCAACTCACATTTGGGTCATTCCATGCCAAACGTCCAAGACATTGCGCTCGACCATCTCCAATTTCTTTCCCAATACCAACCAATAAATTGTGGTTGATTGTTTCCATGCAGCCAATGCTCTCCCGGCTTATTTTTGACGTAAAAGAAAATTTTTTGCTCCATGTGTCCGCCTGTTGAAGATTGTGATGGGACACGTGACCTACCTGGTGAAAAAAAAAATTCTAACAAAATAGCTTTTTTGCAAATTCCAACCAAATCCCTTCTGAGTGAAGGCAAACATTAACACTTTCGTGCCAAGGCCAGTTGAAGGTTGCTCGACACGTTGTTGTCTAGGATGCATAGAACGTGTTAAAAACATTTTGAGGCGCGCAGGCTCGGAAGAGTACGCACAAAAAATTATTAATTTCGGAAATATGTTGAGAGGGAGCAGCTGCCGTTATTTATCACGGGCGCCTTCCCGAGTCACGCGCTCTGCAACATGCACGTCTAATCCTCCTAAGTTATCCCAAGTTATATGCACCGCGCTGTCACTTCGATGCGTCTCGAGGCTGTGGCTCACGGAAGTGCCTCCTTCCTTTGTTTCCAATAAAAAAATTAATAAATTGGGTCTTGCTTTCTGGTTTTCCCATATTTTACCGGCTACCAGGAGAATTCTGATCGCAACATACAAGCAAGCACTTTCATCCCTATCGTTCGCTCGAAGTCTTTTTTACACGTACTACTTCAGTGGGTGAGCAGACAGGAACCAGCACTGTGATTGTAATACATACAGGAGTTATCGTTATATCAAATATCATAATAAAAGGTCTCGACCGCATCAACTTATTGCCTGCGTTTCAAAACCTAGTGGCATCACACTTTTGAAGCAGTGTAGTCAAGCATGTACGTGTAGGCTCTTCCTCTGCTTACGTGCATCTGCTGCATCATTGAAACCATTGTCAGGGCGGTCCGAAAGTTTGGGGCTTGAAATGTACTGTTTAGCGTGGCTCCACAACTGTCGGGAGACACACATACCGAAAGATTAGGTAACTCCGGGGGCCCAAATGCATACACTGTTTCTTGAAGTGGTTTGAAATGTTGGACACAAAAGTACATTTGTTCTGTGCGGAGCTGTTTGATAACAGTTGTGTTGCCCAAAGGCCAGTACGAATTTTACTGTCTAATAAATTGGCTGGTGACTGTAGCTCTAGGACAGTAGTGCGTTGTTCTTGCATGCACCTCACGCTACGAATGTTGCACTGATACCATCTAGTGTACATAGGCCCTTGTGTTTCCGGGTTTGATGTTTTTTTTTTTTTTTTAATGTGTACAAGAAGCGGGATTTATGTTAGGAGCTGTAAAATGGGATAAAGTCGGGCACTCTCAAGTGGAAGATAAAGAAATGAGCACTTCTCGCGTTTTAGATGCACATAAGATGCAGAACAGCCATGCTAAATGTACAGTGCCTAGCTTCCTCCAGTACCACCCATATTGGTGGTTGAATTGGCACTGTGCTAAGTTTTTGGGATTTTTCGGGTTTACACCTCAAATGACGATGATGCAAGTCTGAATCGTGTGTTCGTGTTGTCACTCTGTGTTCCCAGACTCAGGCTTTTACATTATGAAGTTCATCCACTGGCCTGCATATACGCCATCTTGTCACATGCAAATCTGAGGGTGAAAACGGGTTTCACCGTGTTTAACCCTAAATTACGAGGCCCTAAGTATACGCCATTGTAACTGTAATTGTGTAAGTTGTTTTTACTACATTAAAATGTGCTAGCAATTAATATTTTGCTTGATTTTGGCTTCTTATGTATATTTACAAGTTCGGTACTTAAGTGGACATTTACAAGTTATAGGCTTCGTAGAGTACACATGATAAATGGCACACTAGAGTCTCTTCGGATCTAAGTATCTACATTCAGTAGTCCCTGAAACTAATTTGGATGAAAAATCTTAATTAGATAAACAAGCACTACATCAAGTTGGAGAACTTTAGGTTATTTCCTTGCACAAAAATAAGGGTGCTGTGACACAGTGGATTAAGCAACACTGAACTGTGCAGCGTTGCCAGGCATATTTGTCTCCTGTGCTGCTGAAGTGTTCTGTGAAAGTAGAAGATTCCGAGGACCAAATAGTACGCCACCTTGTGCTACTAGGGGAAGCTGCCCAGCGTGCTCCCAAAGCTGTCACAGAACAAATGCAGGAACTTGTTGAGAGCTGTGTTTCTGCACCATACGACAGTGAGATGGGTAAGGCATAGCGTAGTTTCAGTTTTGGTTCAAAGTATAGACAGTGTATGCTGTGTTTTACCAAACGTGTCATAAAATTCTGTTGAAAAATCTGCTTGTCTGAACATTATGTGATCAACGCTATCTATCCCGGGCGAAGATTTTGCCGTTAGTTCTGAGTACTCTTATCGAATTTAACTTGCGAGAAATTCAATTTTTCCAATTGAACTCCGAAATGTGCCAAGTCAACCTCACGTTCCCCCCCCCCCTAATTTTTTTTTTTTTTTACAGATACAGAAAGGGTATGCATGTGTTACCTCACTCTCTACATTCACTGCTACAATGTAATAGCTGGGAAAAATTGCGAAAAACGTCCTTTGGAAGGGCACAAATTAGCGAACGCACGCCCAGGTCTTCGCAAGAAGCAGCGATGTGAGGGGGCCACGTAGCTGCCCTTTCACTTTTCATTTTCCAACCTCCCCCTGATAATGGCAACAATGCAGTTACAATAAGTTACAATGCAAAGTTACCTTAAAGAAGAGAGGAAAAGAAACAGGAAGGGAAGGGTGACCATTTTCTTTTCACCACATTTTGCATTAGCTTGACGCAGAACTGAGCTTAGCCGAAAATTTGCGCTCTTCGAAAGGACGTTCTTTTTCTTTTCTTTTTTTTTTTTTTTTGTGTGTGTGTGTGTTAGGAATGTATTCTGTACAAGAATTCGGTAAATCCTGCGTGCGCTCTCTATTTCTGTCAAAAATACATAAGGTTGACTGGAAAATTTTGGCTGTCGATTAGAAAAATTCGATTTCTCGCTAATTAAATTTGATAAAGGTGCTCGGACGTAAATGGCTAAACCTCCACTGAGATGAATAGCATTGATCCCATAGGGTTCAGACAAGTACATTTTTTAATACGATTTTTTTTTTTTTTTTCACGTTAGTTGAAACACACTGTATAGTGGTGTTTTGCCGTATATAGAGCAATAAACAGAATAAACAATATTTTTTTATATGGCAATTCAGCCGTCCTTGAAAGCTGAGTCCATTTTGACAGCTTGCAATTACTAGGAAAAACATTTTGACATAGAATTTCTTTACAACCTTCCTTAAGTTGTGAGAACATAAACTGTTAGTGAGCAGAAGTGTAAATTGCGGCACACAACCTTCCCATGTGTTTATGAGAACAAAGAGTGCAGCTTGCCAGTCTCCCTCTCAGGGGGTGCCACAAGGCTTCATCCATGCAACTGTACCTGACCCAACTATAGTCGCGTTCAACTTGAGGAGGAAGAGAAATCTAGTCCGTCGTCTACATACGCCGTTGGAGATAAGGAGACACAATAGCGTGCCAGGAGAAATACTGCAGTGCCACCGTGGGGGAGGGCTCGTGCAGTGTCGTGCGGCCGGTCTTAGCAGCCAATGCGGAAGCAGAGTGAGCGTGATGGACTCCGTTATCTGGCGGAGGGACGACCGTAACCTCTCTGTGTCCAACCGTCCTATCTGCAACACAGTAATATTTGGAGAGCTGACGGACTAGATTTCTTTCCCTTCTTATGTTGAACACAACTATAAATGTGCATTTGCTGATTTCAAGCTGCCACCCTCGAGCTCGAGGGTTCTATTCTTGTACATGAATATTCACCAGCTCGCCACCATCTCTCTCTCTCTCTCTCTCCCATTTGTCAAAGCAACTTACGCTGTTGCCGTCTCTGTGCCTCTTGCAGGAGCTACTGCCAAAATGAATAAAAAATCCTGCAGACGAAAGACTCCCACCAAGCACCCTGAACCAGATCCGAAGGGACTAACTGTGACTCCTCAGATACGTGCACATGCGTTTATTACGGTTGGGAAGATGTGCCTTCAAAACGAAGTATTTGCTAAGCAATCTGTTGCAGCCCTTGCCAAGGAACTGGACAAGTCCAAGGATGTCACCATACGGAACAATATCATTGTGATCCTCGCGGACCTGTGCAAGCGATACGCGGTTCTCGTCGACCCTTACTTGCCTTACGTCATAGCTTGCCTCAAGGACCCCAACCCGGACCTTCGCCGCCTGACTCTGGAAAGACTGTTTGTGCTCCTGCAGCAGGACTTCATCAAATTACGAGGCTCCTTGTTCTACAGCCTCTTCACGATGCTAGTTGACAAACGCAGATCGATATGCGAACTTGCGAAATATGGCCTCGGCATCCAGGTGTACGCTCGTCATCCGCACGTTTTTTATCAACGGTTCACAGAGACGATGTACCACTTCAACAACGTCCCCAGAAACCTGGAACAGCACGATGTTGCTCTCGAGAAATCTGTCACAGACTCTTTGCTCGCAGGAAGAAATGAAGCGGAACACCGCATGATAATCTATCGCTTTCTTCTCGACCACATGAGCGACGAAGAACGTTTCAAATTGAATCTCAGCATAACGCAGAATGTCTTAGCACCCTGCATGCAGGAAGGCAACTCGCTTATCAAAAGCTGCCCCGACGTGCTGAAAGACGCACTGGCTGTTTTGTGCTGCGAAGAGATCAAACTCAGGTCGATCACAGCAGCCGATGACGCGACTGAAGAGGATCCAGGTCGTGCAGTGCTCAACGCGGCACGGAAAAATATTCTGAGCACTTTCGTGAAGAAGAACCTGATTGAGAATGTGATACCGGTTGTGATAGAGCTCAAACGTCACCTCGAAGCCGAGAGGTCACCGCTGGTGCACAATCTTCTGCTGTTTTTGAGGGAGCTGATGAGGGACTACAAGAATGAGGTGAAGGACATTTTAGCATTGGATAAAAATACAGCCAGCGAGGTTGCATTCGATTTGAAGAAGCTGGATGAGAAAGAGACAGCGGAGAGAGAAAAAGTGCACAAGAAAGTTCCAGCAGAGATACCCGGAACACCAACGACCTCCAGAACTAGGCAGGCAGTGCTGCAAACATTGGTAAGCCATTAATGCAAAAACTAACGCATTTTTTAAATTTATTGTGTCGTCCACAACATAAAGCGAGAAAGGCACCGCTTCTTTTGCTCCTTTCTTGCCCGATCAGACTTAGCCACCACAGTCCTCCAATCATGATGCTCATGGTAGCAGGCATACTTACGGCATCTTGCACTGAAATTTAGTGGAATGTTAAACAAAACACACCAGGCTCGTAGATTCATGTTGTACCTTAAAGTGTGTGAACTCTTGATTCTGGGCTTGACAAGCGTGCATGGATTGTTAAGACGACATGCCAGCAAGAAAGATAGCCTTGATAGCTTATCCCAGGTAGGAAAATGACTTTTACATGATGTTTTAAAGCTAGGTTTTGTTACTGTAGCAAAACTGACTGTGTGCAAGGCATTCTAACTACAGCACATCCCGTTTTATTCCTCGGTTTGTCCACAATTACCGGACGGTCTCAAGCTCTCAGAAAATGCACCAAGTTCAACTAAATCAGCCATGTGATCAGTTTCCAAAACTCATCTCTCCCCCCCCCCCACCAAAAAAAAAAAAAAGGGAGGAAGCATCGAACATTAGTTTCATTCAGTTCTTGTTCAGCAAAAACTAAGGTTGATATAGCAGTTTTTGGTTTGGATTTTTTGCTGACATGTTTGGTTGGTTTTGCTCTGTCAGTACCCTTTATTGCCAAGGGTGGTGCTTCAGAGAAAATTAGACGTACACACCACAGAAGTAATTTTGTTTCGATTAAGCTCTCCGAGATTTAAAAGAAAAGCTAAAGAGAATGTTTCTTCTTCGTGTAAATTCCACAGCACTGACATGCGAACATGAAATGAAAAAAAAAAAAAAAACGCATCCACATGCCATATCGTTGAGCCTGTTTTGTACAGCTCTCTTTGCATGTGGTACTGACATGTTGCTGCATTGCATTTGTGTAGTATTACAGGGGAATAAGTTATCAACGAAAAATAAAGAGAGAGAAAAAGGTCACTCATGTCCTCGCATGACAGTAACAGCCATTACCCTGTCATTTTCATTTCCATTTTTGTTTCCGGTAATGGAGGAATGTGGTACAAATCTGTTTTCTTTACTGTTGCCAGCTCCAATTTTGCAAATACTATGCCGTTTCTGTTTCTGTTACTATTCCCTGCTTTTAACATCCACATAAAGTATAAACAAATGTTATTGCTTGCAAACTTAATTAATTTTTAATATCCAGCAGGAGTCAGCCAGAAGACTCAGAGACAGTGCGTTGAGACAAAAGTCGCACGCCGACAAAGGTCAGCCAGACGACTGTCTCGAAGAATGCACAGTGGGAACTGAAGTTCATGAACAGCTAAAACAAGCAGTGTCGGGGGTACAGCCCCCCACAGACATGCCAGTGGAGGAAGCTACATTACATGAAGCAATGAAAATCGATAAAGTTGGAACAGGCGTCGAAAGGCATCTGACTCAGCACGATGATAGACTGAACGGTTCAGAGCCTCACCTGAATGCGGAGCAACAACCCACACCTGGAGACAAATACAGCAAAAGTGAGCAAGTCGGTATGGCAGGACAACAGTCCTCTGCGGGCAACTCAGCCGTAGAAGCTCACACATCGCATGCGTTCAAAAGTCCACTCATAAAAGGAAAACGTGCATGCCGAAAGAGCCCGGTAACTTCGAAAAAAGAAAATGAACAGCTTGCTGCACAAACCACACCCACTAGGCCAGTAACTCTACGGAAGTCTCCCAGGGGGAAATTATTAGTGGACGGGAACGATACATTGACATCAATAGAAAATGCAGAAACGAAGACACAGAGCACACCTGAGAAGGACGACGCATTTAAGGTTCCACAAATGAAAAGGCAACTTGTCAAAGGGAAAAAACAGAGAGACGTGGAGACAAGCACACCTGTAAGGAGAGGCACTAGGATAGCTCCTTTCCCGTCTGATGTCAGCCTTATCAAGTAAGCACTGAAGCATGCATAAGGATGTGGTGATAAGCATGCAATGAACTCAACAATGACAATCAGCCGTTTTAACAGACTAACGGTTTTTAATGTTGCCCATATTTTTGTTCGTTTTTACCAGAGTAGGAGCTCGGTATGCAACACATTTTTGTGTGGTATTTATTTTTTTATTCAGGAAGTGTCTCACATAAATTATGTGCTCACCTCATATGTCTACACTCCCTAGATGTAGAGTACTCCTATGAAGGGGAGATAGGCCTTCTGTCAACTTGTAATGAGTTTTAATTATCTTAATTATGTATCTTGGAAAAAAGAACTTTTGCCTTTTGTACTGAACTGTTTCTGTGTGCTTATTTTGTATCATTTAGTGTCTCCCATTTCTTATTATTATACGAGGCATCCCACGTTAGTTGGATCATGGTCCAAATAAAACTTGTACGCCATATGTAAATGAAACCAGCTACATATCATTGGCTGCACGCCTTATGCAAGTCACTTAACATTAAGTCATGCAAGTCATTAAGTATGGAATCTTTTAGGTGTCAGTCTTAGAGCTCAGTGTCAATTGGAAATTCAAGGTTCTAGAACACCTTCAGAAACCTTAGATTGAGTTGATTGCAATCAAATGCCTCTTATGTGGTTGATTCTGGGTGTAAACCCCCCTCTCCTCCACTAGTACCTTTGGTAGTGCATTTGGGAGAGGGAAACGAGGTGGAAATCCTCCTCTCCCATGTGAAGTCTCTATAGAACCCCTCCCCAAATACTTTCTGGCTACACCTCTGGCCCCACCCCACGATGTGCTCTTAATACTCTGTGAATGAAAGCCTGCTGATTTATTCTGGACCAATATGGCCACGGAGGCCATGCTGGAACCAAAGTTTGTTCATTCACAGTGTGCAGGTGTATTGTCACGTGTTCTCTTCCTTTTTTTTTTTTTAAATTCTTGGGCTTTCTTTGGAGCCTGAAAAAAAAAAGAACCATGTAAGGAGTTCTTTGAATTTGGGGCTTTTGAAAGCTGCTCTCCATCTTTCTAGTTTAGACTAGGCTAAAAAAAAAATGGATATAAGAGCATTCTATAAATAATTAATTGAGGAAATAAGCTCGGCTCAAATTCCATTGGAAGGAAAAAGAATCGCTACAGCACATCAGAGTTTCAGATTGATTTATGATTGTGTTATGCATTTAAAAACCAAGAGAAGGTGGTGATATGCAATGCACTTGTCAGGAAGGCTCATCTGCTAAATCTTGCTGACTGAAGTAGTAGGCAATCAGGCAGATGAGCAGATTCAAAGGGACCAGGCATTCATCTTCAGCAGAGACCTGCAGTTGAAGAAATAGTGAGCACAAAACATATTACAGGCATTTTACAAACATTCTGCAAGCATTATGGCAGGGCATGCAGCACAGGTTCCATAAGGTAGAGCTAAGGCCATCATATAAACTGCACCTTGAGTCACTACATCAGTGAAAATACTTGAAGTGCAATTTAGGCCAGAAAAAATTGACAGCATCCTGTTACAGGCTCAATTACCCCAACTTTACTAACAAAGGTTCAAGGTGTACAGTCAAGACAGGTTTGCTGTGTGGCTTCAAGCTTTTAGTGAGACAAACAGTAGGACAAGCCACGTTGTCCTCAGTTGCGTACTGCTCATCTTCAGTTGGAACCAATGGGCCTTTGGGTGACCAGATGGAATTTTCCCAAGATTCTTTGATAATTCAATCGGTGCTGGCATGCCGCACTTAGCAGTGTGTACGCTGCACCGTGTAAGCAAACACGCTTTGCTTATGTGCTTCAAGGACACCCTTCAACACCTTTACTTGATGAGTTTATGTGGGGTAATCAATTTTGTGGAACTAGCAAGCCTACCAAAGTGCTCCTGGATGAAGAACAGGCCCTTGCCAGTGCTCTAATGTGGAAGCATGCCTCAGGATGCAGAGGCTTTTCCAAACATGCCAGTAGTGCATATAGCCACTTTCCCTGTAGGATACATGAGTGTTAGCCATACAAAACATATGCTAGCATGATGCTAGTCACAAACGCATCATGAATGCATAACTACTGGTTTAGTTATGCATTGTTGATTAACTATGCAACTGTTTCATTAGGACTACAACATAAAGGGTCTTAGAAAGTTGGAACAGACTTCAGAAATTTGCTCAGGTTGTATGCCTGCTGTTCAAATAGTGGTGCCCTGCTGCAATTCCCCATTTATGCAATGAACACAAACGTGCCCTCAGGAGCAGCAAGCTTACAATGGAGCAGGAAAAAGATCACTCTTGTTACCCACTTGTAGATGTCTTGCAAATAGTGAATGTTTGAAATGAAGCGATAGTCTTTGTTAATCAATAGCAAATGGAGGCTATTCCAAGTATTAACGTCGGAGTAAATATAATATCCACAAAGAAAAATGGCTGTACAAACAGTTTGTTTTATAATTCCAGGTACATGCTATGTATGCATTTAATTGTGCTGTATTTAATGCAGTGTACCCAACTCTTCATAATTACAGCCTGAAGTTTTAGGGTTTTACCCGATTCTTCCTCGAATTTGCACCCCGAATTGAAGGTTGCCGCTTTAGGGAGAAACCCGATTTTTACCCGGCAAATTGCCCTCACTGGGATCTCTGTAGGAACACACAAACGTACTTATTTGGCAGCTAATGCAGTTCCATCACTGTACCAAACCACTACACTTAGTTTGAGTAACTGAGCCCGATTTCTCCTCGAATTTAGCATACTGGAAGTTTTTTCACCCGAATTCGCATCAATTTAGAGCACATATTTATTTATCCGATTTTTACCCCCCCGAATTTAGAAAAAAATATTTCCCGAAAACTTCAGGCTCTATTCATAATACAGTCGCCGACTGATATTTCGTACTCCAAAAATTCGGGCAAAACTCTTGGAGCTGTCAAACACCCCACAGAGCCAATGTACTTCCGCTTCTTATATTTCTGCCCGTGTTTCAACAGACTACCCAGGATTCTCGTACTCATTTTGCTCCGAGCATGCCTATTTCTTTGGACTTTGTCTTCCAAGAGCCAAGACCACGCCATTTCGGACCACGCTGCAAAAGGAAACGAAGGCGGAGGTTATAGCGTGTACGTTGCCTCTCCGTTTCTCAATCTGCCGCTGGAAGGTTCAGACGACAGTGGCAGTGACGAAGAGTTTACCGTCGCGGCTCTGTCAACCGCGGTGATCCTTACGACCGTTACTATGCTCATGGAAGTACATATCGCAACAAGGCTACGCTAGCAGAAATTCGATGAGATGTGTTATCCCATGTCCGTGCAGCGAAGCAAGCTCCTATCGACAGTTATTTCAAGACAGTGTGAGAGCTCACATAAAAGTTTTTTTGAAGCATTGCAGATTTAAGCCTTTGTCTAAAAATTCGAACTGCTCGATAATTTGGACCGATTTTGTGGCTCCTTCAAGTCCGAAAAATCGGCCGGCGACTGTATACCAATATAAAGTTCAATTTGCAGACAGCCTCAACATATATTTCACTTTATGGAAGTGACCATTTTCTTACCATGTGGCTCACAAAGCCGGAATCTCGGATCCATTCCGTGTGATAGCTTATCAGTCTCTCTATGTTGTGCTACAATTGTCGAACAACATTGAAACAAGATTAGTGGAATGCTGGAGCTTATCACTGCTGGCTGAAAAGCTATGTTTGCCGTCACTGCATTTCTTCTGTGCCTACCTGTGGAAGATTTCCTATTATACTCAACAGCGGTTCATTGTTTGTCTCTTGTCCACAGCAAAGGCTCCTCCATTTGGTTTTGTCATCTATCTTTGGCTTCAACAATAGCAAAATAAAGCAAAGTTAGAAAGACGGCGGAACGATTTGTTCCATCATATATAAAATGGGAGCAATGTGACATTTTTAAACACGGGTAATGCAAGGTGGATGTGAGCAACTGTGTACATTATCCCGCCACTACAAGTCCAAGTCCAGGCGTATAGACAGTGGTGCAACTTGCTGGTCTTTCTGGTAGGCATGCTGCCTTTCCATAAACTTCGTGTCACACATACGAACAGCAACATATTCCGACTTACCAATCTTATGGGGGGTTTGACTTTGTTCTTCTTCATGACTGCCTTGTATCTTGCAAGTTTCTGAAATTATGAACATATGTGCCTGTCTAAGAATGTACGCAAAGAGAGAATTTTTACGTGACACACGAGGCCAATATAGTATGTCACATTTAAAGCCAGTCCATGTGCGTCACTCCTCAAACATCCCTTTTTTTCCACTTCAATATCTGAGGCTTCGTTACTGCTTTCAGCGAGTTCTTTCCCAGCAGGAAACACTCAACATGTTAATGTCAAGTGATGAAGAAATTCCAGTGTTTCAGTCATGATTTAAAAAAGCAAGAATCATACAAACTTTTTTTTTTTTCTTTTTGAGAATGCCTTCGTACCGATCAGGTAAAAATTTGTTACTGAGGTGAAAGTTTAGGGTGTGGCAACCTTGTATTGAAAGCATTATTGATATAGATATAGATGCAAGCCATGTGCTGTTTCTATTCATGTGTAGCATACATTACCTGCCTCACTGCAGAGAAGTTTGCAACTTGCTCTTGTTGCCACTTCAAGGGGGGAGCAAAGCCTTTGGGTGGAGGGGTGCATTCGTTGTTCTGCGTATAACAGAAACAATGTAACAGTGACCACCTGGCAACATTGGTGTTAGGACCACAAGGCAGCACCTCAATAAGTTTTCTTAAGTTAAGGGCACCCCCTGTCAAAACCATTTCAAAAGGCCCACAATGCAGAATCTGCATCCTTGTGGTGAAAAACCATTTGTAATAAAATACAGGAAGACAACTTTTGATTCTGACATGCCTCTGCATGGGAACAACCACAGCACTGTTCCCCTAGTCAATATATGCCTTCTGCTAGCTTCTACTAATTCGAGGAATGCCATAGGCATTTATGTGCACTTGCATGCAGAAATTTGTTGTTTGATGGTCAAGCCACCTGTCAAACATGCATCTAAGACAATGAATAGGAACCAAGGGGTTGCAGAAGCAGACATTGGTAATACCTCAGACAAGAAAAAAAAAGAAACAGGTGCCATGGGAGATGCAAAAGTGTTGTGTTTTTTTTAATTATTATTATTATTATTCATTTAGAAGTATGCCTGTTGTGTATGCAGAGCCTATGTGGCAATTTGATAACTCAACATGATGATGCTGAATTATTTATTTATTTAACGTACATTAAGGACCTCCTACCGGGGCGTTACATAACGGAGTAGGCAAAAATGCTGATACACTAAGTATACAGCACAATACAAACACATCAAACAATGCAAATTGCTATAAACAATGTCATAACATATTGTGTTGATATGAGGTAATGAAGTAATCAAGTGGGAGAGGCATATGCAAATACAGCTTCTTTGAACTTATAGGGGTTAGTGATTGAGACTATGGCTGGTGGGAGGACATTCCTGTCCCTAACGGTAGAAGGCACAAATGAGGTCAAGGAGGCAAATGATCCACACTTATACTGTTGAATTTGAGGGGATGATCACAGCGTAGTGAGTTGAGAATTATCAAAGGTATGTGTTTGTTGACAAATGTCCCTGTGTCAACGTGTGTGTGCATTTGTCTGAATATGCAACAGGGGGCATGAGTTTACAGACAGAAGTGAAATTTACTACGAAAATTATCCGCACATGCAGCCTCCCCTGAAAAGTGGAAATGCACCATGGACATAGGAGCAACCATCGACGCTTACATCATTTACAGTCACCGTTTGCTTGCTCGAAAATTTGCTGACGTCTAGATTGGCAACCACCACATCTGGACAGGTTTTGGCTTCTCTTCTGAAAGGAGTAGAACAATCTGAATACAAAAATAAAGAGCAACAACCATTAACAGTACGCAAGTTGCACGAGGTGACTTACTGGACACGTCTGAGATACTCATTGCCAGTTGTAGGTGGGATGTCAAGGTCGAATTCTTCTCCTGTCTCTTCCACGCTAAATGCCCTGACCATCGGTATGTCATCTCGATCATCGTCGGACATCTCGAACAGTATAGGGGAACAGAGGACTAAAATGAAGATGTGGGATGATTGGTTTTGCTAAAAAGGAAGCACGACGCACACAGAAAAGAGGTAAAAGAAGTATTTAACTGCACAAGATAGTTGAGATGGAGCTACACTACTGCTCCTGTACCCAAAATCGCTCACAAGGCAACATGAGAACGAAACCAAAATATTGCGCACACGTTGCCAGACACAGACGACGCAGGACCCGGGCAAGCACAAGTATGTTTTTGTCTGTCGATAGGGTCTTTCGCATCATCAGAGAAATACCTATTATTTTTCTACAACCGTTCCTTAAAACAAGCAAGATCGAGAAGTCAGTGTATGCAAACCACGTAATATACATATATATACATACGCAATATACATACGCAAAAAAAAAATACAACAAAAAGAAAAAAAGTCTGTCCGTAATTGTTCACGTGGTATCAACAGTTCCGTCGGTTCCGTTTCCGAACGTGTGCGCCATCTTGGCGGAAGTTGCCGCCAGGAAGCAGATTATAAAAGCATATATGTGTACAAGCAAGTGGAAGACTTCTTCAATTTACAATTGACACTGGCGAGTATAATGCCGTTGGCCCAGCTCGCGGCGGACCCCTGGGTACAGATAAAAACAGAATGCGGGGTAAGTCCTGCGATATTGCGCTATTGGGTTTGTAGGTTATGCTCGTAGCTCCAACACTTGCCCGGCATAGGAGCCAAAACACAAGTTTAAAGGCCTAGTGTTT
Organism: Ornithodoros turicata; assembly: GCF_037126465.1. NCBI lineage: Eukaryota > Metazoa > Arthropoda > Arachnida > Ixodida > Argasidae > Ornithodoros > Ornithodoros turicata. The sequence goes on from NC_088207.1 coordinate 38,044,154, forward strand.
TACGTTCGCATATGTTTGCCGGTCCTATATTAATTGAGCCAGTACAAAATTCTCCGCACCAAGGGGCACCCTGCGGAGGCTCAACGCAAACACAACTCGACGTACGAGTGTCGTTATGATGCTTACAGCAGCGAACATCTTACCGCGTTGTTGCTAGTCTGTGCACTGTGCTTTCTTTTTTCCTTTTTAGCATTCAATACTCACGTTTTACTCAGCACACGGACAGGGTAAATGTGTAGTGTTTGTTTTATTGTGTGTACTTGCTTCGAGCTGACTGCGTAGAGAGTAGTACTTCGTCAATAATTGCATAACTGTTATGGGCATTTGCATACACAAGTCGAACAGTTCTTGACTATATAAGTTCCCGTTTTCATGGTGATCATACTAATTATGTAACAGCAAAGGCATTCACTACCGGTAGCATTTTCTTGAGGATGAGGACACGGGAAAAGGATTTAGACAGAACGAGGATGTCTACAAATGTCTAAAAGTCGCTTTCAACAAGTGGTAATAAGTCGCACTAGTAGAGAAAACATGAGGAGAATCATCACAGTGAAGCAATTCGAATGAAGATTGACCAAGAATGCAAAACTGGCCATTAGAGCATCACTTTGCATACTTTAATGTTGTATTTTATTGTTCACTTTTCAACACAGTGAAAAAAATTATTGGGGTTATGTACCTGCCAAGGTTACTTGGGAGAGATTTGCAGTATTTGACAGTAAAATGGCACAGACAAGACGGATCTGTCTCTGTGTTGTCGGTCTTTTCCTCTTGAATTGAGTAGTTATACCGTTTGGCATAACATGTGAAAGCACAATTAAAAGTTGGACATTTAGTTGCTTACATGGACACTGCCATCAGCACGTGAACAAAATGCTGTCCCGCGAAAGTGTTGCCCATGCTCAGGCTTTTCTGTCATGACACCCACAGTTCAGCTCAGCACATCAAGTAAACATACCACTTGTCTATAGGGTGGCTGTGGCTATGCCAACATAAGGGGGGATATTGATTTCCTTTCTTTAGTTTCTTTGTATTTTATTCTTAAGCCCTTCTTTTATCGCTTTTTTTTTCTCACATACTTCTCCATCTCGCCTTTTCCCCTCAGCATTCGTGACAAACAATTGCCCCACTGATATGAACATGCAAGCTTGTTCTTTTTTAAACTTCTAACAATGGCTGGTGTCAAAGTCCTGCAACTTTATATTAGTTGGAAGGGAACCTCGAGACAAGGAATAGACATACACCGGACAACAAATTCTCGATAATTTGTACAACCAGCTAGCCTGCATCTTATCGCTCCTTCAAATATGGTGTTGTTTCTTCTGTTAAAAAATAATATTTAATCATTTTTCCCCTAGGGGCCACCAGGCGAAGAGATGGTTGTGGATGACAGTGATGAAACCCAGGTGAGTAAGCTATTGGATCTATTTCATCGTGTATAGCAACAGGTTGTTTTTCTGTACATTGGAATTTAGTAAGAATCATTGGAATAAAAAAGCCAGTGTGTCCTATGTCCTGATTCTGGAACACATCTGGGTGCTATTGGATGTTCCTAAAGGCTGCCTATCCCTAATGCAAAGACTTCCAATACTGTTCTTAATTTCTGGTCTGTGCCAACAAATTCGCTTGGTTTAGCCATCGCTAGTGTGGTGCATGCAATCATTTGCTATTTGTTCCCGTGATCAAGAAACATGGAAAGAAACTCTAAATTTGAGGTTTTTCTTGTGCTAAGTCTCTTCTCATTCTTGGTGTCCTTAAAGGGGTTGAGAAACCAAATGTAACCCACTAAACGTATGGCATCGTTTCATGCATTGTAGTCCATGGAGCCGACACGGAAAGTCCCACATTCATCACTTGAACGATTTTCTTACAATTGGGTTTTTAAAACTGCATTTTTTTTAAAGCCACCGTCGACGGCAGTGCCAAACAGCGCTGAGAGATATTGGCAGACGAACAGGGAGTGATGTTTTAGGTGTACGCGTTTGCCCGAAGTTCCCTAGTGTCACCGTGCCAAAACCAGTCCGGCGGCCGTCTCCCCCTCTACAACAGCTTACGTCGTCGTGGAAATGGGAAAAAAATGTGCTTCCTTTTCCGAACATAAGATTTCATTCCGAAAACGGTCGAGGAGGTTTAGAGCTGAGAGCAATGGAGGAGTCCGCTCAGCGCGCGTCCATTGGATTGCAGTAGCTTCGTAACGCAAGATCGCAGAGACATAGCGTTTTGATGTGCATGTTCAGTACACATAGATCAATATGTACCAGGTGATTTCTTCAGAAGCTTGGAAATGGTTTCAGAACCCCTTTAAGTATGGGTATTCACCGACACATGCTCAAATATTTTCCTCTATTTTATCTGAGAATGTTAATATGGCTTCCATGGTAGGTACCTATATTGGAATTCCTGCGTGCAATATATTTCACATGTGTGTTTCCACCAACGCAATTTCAGGGCGCCGACATGGAAACGGGCGACACTGCCGAAGGCACTCACGAATTTGAGCTGACAAATGTCACCAAGGAAGGCCATCCTAAGGGAGACCCAAGTCAGTTCAAACTACTTAAAGTTTTGGGGCAAGGCTCCTTTGGAAAGGTACCATCGACAGTTCTATTAATCTTTTGTGTCAACAGAATGGATGCTGAGCACATTATTTGTTGCTGCTATCTTTGTAGCTATTCTCTACGAGGATGAACATGCTGCTGCATCTCAACTTGTAGCAGTTCTATAAAACTTTGCACAGAAAGATCGGGAAAGGTTGACTATAGATTTTGCTGAAATACCTCACTGTTAAAACCACTAACAAACTGTGCTTCGGAGAGGCTGAAAAGTGTGGTGTGCATGCAATGGACCTTTTTCACAACGGCCTATGCGCTTGACCTTGAGGTGCCAGAGAGGGTTATCTCAGTCTTCACTAGATGGTGCAGTGTGGGGATGACAGACATGGGGACCAGTGGGGAGGCCGCACGAACGGTACAAGCTTGTCGGTCCTGCTCCGGACCGATTTTGGTCCTTTGTGCTATCCACGTGGATTTATTTTGGCGCGCACCGAGTGTGGTTTGCTGGGGAGCTGCCAGGATACGAAGCGTATGTGAAAAGGGTCCATTGGTGCACGACTTGCAGCTAACCATGGAGTACAGCATAAGGCAGTTTGCTATGCTGAAATAGTTAGTTTCTTCACATGCATACTGAAAAAAGTGCTGAAATATGATGCAAACAGGACGGACGCGCACTATCAACTGAGAGTTTAATGCACCAAAAAGGAATGAAGGAGGCATGTTACAAGCCTGATTACAACCGAAAACACAGCTTACATTGGAAACTTGTCTGAAAATTCAAATTCGTTATTAAACAAGGCCAAGGACGATTGGCTTGCACACTTCGCTGACCCAGCTGTTTTCATTACAAAGGCCTCTATCAGCTCGCGGGTACTCTTTTATCTTGACGCTCCCTTTATTTCGGTCTTATGAAAAAGTTGGTCGCAACCACCTCTTCTACAATGAAGAGCCAGGTTGCTGGAGGGTGTAGCTTTTTGGGAGTTGGCAGTGGCAATTTTCTTCACATATTTCTTTTCTCCTATGTTCCAAAGTAGCCCATTTACAGGCAAAAATTTCTTTAAAATGTTTGTACGGTTTGATACTGCACCAGTCATGCGTCTTTCATGCTCTCATAAAGCATCTCATTTGACCTGTTAGTAACTATTCACCTTGATAAAAGCATTAAAAAACAGATCAGGTAGGGGCGAAACAAAGCGGCTCATTGTGTGTGTTTTGTCTGTATCTTGTTGTTGATAGTTATGCTAAACACAATTTGCTGGCACATGCAACTTGCAATGGTCTGAATTTTCTCTGTGAGGACACATTTTTTTCCTAGTGATTATTTACGAGATTCTATCGATTATCTTGCGAGCTGGAGGTCAAATATGTGTTGCGACTTTTAATATCATTCTACAAAGTACTGTAAGTTTGTCTTTCTTTACTCCTGCTTTTACATCTGCTTTGGAGAAGCTGGCAACATTGTCCAATGGCACCCTGCAAACGGAGAAAGGAAAGCTATTTGTTAAAGGGATAGCCCTCTCTCCCGTATCTATCGAATCCCTGCTCCACTGTTCACCAACTCGAGCTGTTTCTTGTCGGCATTATAAATCGTTGGAATCCACAAGGTCCAAAATTTGCTCGCAGAAATACTCATGCACATTGTGGAGATGAGGAAATGTGGGTGCAGCCTTGTCGTGTGACTTCCTTCTCTCCTGCTGCCAAATTCCCTGTGACTCGCTGCAGATAATACACGAGGAGAAGGAAGGGGAGAGCACGTTGACACGTCACGGAGACATGATGCGAGCCGATGGGGAGGTCCTCCGGTTGCTCCTTCCCATAGCTCCGCTGATGACTGTCATGACAAAATACAAAACTCTGGGAAAATATTGACTTCAAGCAAAAGGACTTGCAAGAAAGCCATTTGCAGTCAAATGTTACAGATATTTAGTTGTAAGATGTCAGGGGCGAGCTTTCCCTTCAAACGTGACACAAAAGAGGTGTGTGCTAGTATGCGACTGCTGACATGTCGAACAAAATTCAGTGGACGAAGTGTACCACAAAACAAAGTTTAACGTGTCATAATGACAAATAATTGGCCTTCTCGTTTGCAGGTCTTCCTTGTAAAGAAAATAGTTGGCCCAGATGCTGGTACGCTCTATGCGATGAAGGTTCTCAAAAAGGCCACCCTAAAAGGTGAATGTGGACTGTGACTACTCTGCTCTCTGAGTTTGAATTTGTGACACGAAAAGGGCAGGTTAAGAATAGCTGATAGTTTATTTGTACGCACACATGATAGATATGCATTCTGCAAGATATATGCCTATGTGAAGCTCTGTAGGTTTATATATGTGCTGGAGGTGTGTTAGACAACTCTCCAAGCTAGAATTGTTGTATCACAATCTTGGTCAACATTAGCATTGATTAACATTAGGATTAAACTTGTTCCTCAATAGCTCTATTTCGCACTTTACAGTTCGAGACAGGTTACGAACAAAGATGGAGCGTGACATTTTGGCGGAGGTCCGTCATCCTTTCGTTGTAAAGCTGCATTATGGTTAGTAATACTGATTTTGAAAATCTGCCTTTCACCATCTCTTGAGATTGTGTCATTATAATTTATCTTAAATGTTATTTTGTTTTCTATAGCATTTCAGACTGAGGGGAAGCTCTACCTGATCTTGGATTTTCTTAAAGGAGGGGACCTCTTTACAAGGTTAAGTAAGGAGGTTAGTGCAAGATGCTGAGTCTTATCCATTACATTAAAGGAAAAGCTCTAGAAACAGTGAGGTGTTGCATAGTGCAAAATATATTCATGTTTGTGTAAGCCATGTAATGCTGCTTTAGCACCAGGCTTGCAGTATGTGTTTGTCTCACTGTGGGAAGTATTGTTCCACTTCCAACATTGATCGAAAACTTGCGCTCTGTAAAGGGGTGCTGCAGATGTAACCGTATTCAGTGGGGTCAACTATGTTCTGCACAAGATCAGTGTGCCAGCCTGGGAAATTCCGAGTTGCACTGTTGCATTTATGGCTCACCGTGCAAGTAAATGGCTTGACAACTGGCTCTGTGAGCTGCTGTTGCCTAACCACAATTTTTTATCACAGGTGATGTTTACTGAAGAAGATGTGAAGTTTTATCTGGCTGAGCTGGCCTTGGCATTGGACCATTTGCATGGTCTGGGCATTATCTACAGGGACCTTAAGCCTGAAAAGTAAGCCAAAACGATTTTTGCTGTCACTTTTTCTTGGTCCTCTTTCTCTTTTACTAGGATAGATATTGCTGAGGTCAAGCAAATTTATGGGAGCCAAATGATACTAAATTTGTTTTCAAAAATTAAGTGGCAATTAGTTATGTGATGTGGCATCCGAATCGGGTTCTTTATGCATTCCTTCTAACAGCAAGGACAGACCTGCATAGTATCCTACAAGCTTTGAGTTATATGCTGGTGTGGTCTTGCTAACAGTGTTTCAGGTTGCATTTTGCGCTGATTCTGTGCTTTTGCAGTATATTGCTCGATTCAGATGGACACATCAGCCTCACTGACTTTGGTCTAAGCAAAGAGGCCCTAAACGACCAGAAGGCATACTCTTTCTGTGGTACGATAGAGTACATGGCACCAGAGGTGATTAATAGAAAAGGACATACAATGGCAGCAGACTGGTGGTCATTTGGTGTACTCATGGTGAGCGTTTGTCGATTAGTTCATACCAGGAGCAAAGTGCAGTGGTATATATGTCTATTTTTTTGTTTGTCAGTTTGAAATGCTGACCGGAGGCTTGCCGTTTCAAGGGACAAACAGGAAGGAAACCATGCTGCAAATCCTCAAGTGAGCTTCCCTTTATTTTTGCCCGTGCGTTGCGTTATTAGGCACATCAAAAGCCTTTGCTTTCATGGGCTTCTTCATTGGTAAGCTTTACTAGACATATGCTTGTACACCACTTCAGAGGACACACCAGAATCATTGTCTCGTTACTAAGGTAGTCACTTTCAATTTTGAGCCATGTATAGGTACTGTTTGCAGAGTTCCATTCACCAGAACCTCGTAGTTTTTAGAATAAGTTACAGAAACCAACAACGTAGGAACACCTTCTTTCAATTTCAGGCAGACATCGTGAACTGGACCGCTTAAAGGAAAAAGATGTTTAAGTAAAGTCATCTTGTTGCAGTAGCAGTATATAAGCAAAAAATCAAAAATAAATTGTGCTCGTGGAGTTTTGTTGTTAATGAGATGTTACTCTTTCCTTATGCATTCAGTTACCATGAACAAATATACTTAGAGCCTTGTGCCTTGGGGATAAACCTGTTCGTACTCCCTTGATTTGCATCATCATTTGGGTTCAATGGAAAAAAGAAAAGAAATGGAAAGGAACTTGCCAAAGTGCAAATTCGGCCACCAGAACAGGCACTGGAGAACGCTAAGCACTGCACATTCAGCACAGCGGTTCAACATCCTGTGTTCATCCGTTCTTCAGTGCAAGAAGCACTGTTCATTTTCCAACTGATATCTCCAGCCTTTACCCTATTGCAATAAAGCCAAATTTTTGTTCCCCAATTTTTGAAAAAACTTGCACCCTGAAAACGCAAGGGTCTAAATATACTGTGCTCATGAAATTCATAAAATGAAATACTTCAGTGCAAAACACAGGCACCTAGAAAATATGTGAACGTTTATCTTGATATTGACTGTGATTTGAACAAGAAATCATTTTTGGTATGCTCACTGACTGTTCTTGTCCCGAACCATTTCTTTGTTTTTTCATCAACCAGAGCTAAGCTTGGCATGCCGCAGTTCCTGAGCCCGGAAGCACAAAGTTTATTGAGAGCACTTTTCAAAAGAAATCCTGCCAACCGGTTAGGTACGCTGTTTTTACTCTTCCTGTGGTGCATGCTCCTAATGCTCTATGTCGATAATGAATGAATTTCCACTATGAGGATTAGTAAGAATTTAAGCACAGTGGGAGATGGTCTATTAAACAGGGAATCTAGCAGGGAATTAAACAGGCAGATCTAAAATATGAAATGTTGCCTAAAAATAAATTGAACATCTGACATTCCTTTTGCGAAAATTAGATTAACTGAAACTTTTACATAAAACTACTTCAAGAACAGGATTTTATCATGTACATGCATGTCTTAAAAATTTTCATGCTCTCTGCATGCTACAGACCCCCTTCCACGGTCAGCTTGCAATTTCAGCTGATATGGATGTGCAGGGTGAATTTTGCACTCTTTTTAGATCTTCAATATAGTGGGCATTTTTTTTATCCTTTACAGAGTGTTTATAATAAAAATATGAGAGCTACATAGACACAGATTGCGCAGATGTGTTATGCTATGCGGCCAGGCAGACATCCTTTCAGAAAGCGCATGTAACGGACGACTAAATAGATACTACCTAATTTTCATCAATTATTAATAATGGTTTTGTAGAAATGTGAAATCACAAAAATTAAGCCAGCCATTAATTAAAATCATCCTCTTTTTTTAATATCCTGAAATGTGCATGTACTTTGAGATATAAGCCGTTAAATTTTGCTATGCAAATGAGCCAAAACTGAAACCACTTTCTTCTTGAGCAAAGAGAGCGACTGGCATTTGCGTGACAGAGCCATGTGCTTTGTAGCGATGGAGCTGGTTGGAGTAAACACAATTTATACTATCTCAAAGTACGTGCTCGTTTCAGGATATTTAAAAAAGGGGGTTTATTCAAATACCGATTGCCTACAATCCTTTCGTTTTTCAAAAACATCAAATTATATATGTAGCTAGTTAATGAATTTTAGGTAACTAGTTGCATGCGCTTTCCCCCTGGATCTCCGCCACAAAACGCATCAGAGCTGCTCTGTTTTTGCTTTTGTAATCTGTAAAGAAAAAAAAATCTCCTGTATTTTGCAAAAATATGGGGTTGCATCTGACTTGCCTTAAATTTGCATCCCTATGGGATTTGTACAATGTTTCTTGTACTTGGTAAAGGTCACATTACTGTGAAGAAATAATGGAAAGCAATCTTATACCACTGTCACACTGGCAGTCTTCGACTATTGAGATCAATGACCATTGAAAATGCAGGTAGTACTACCTAGTGTGTAATGCGTCAACCTCTCAGAAAACATTGAATCCAATGCTTGTTGAGAAGTTGACGCGTTACACGCTAGGTGGCACTACACGCACTTTAAATGGTCGTTGGTTTCAGTGGTCATTGAAGACTGCCCGTGTGACAGGGCTATAAATCCACAATAATTAGTAATAACAGTGATGAGCACAAACAGTTACTCTTATTCTCCTCGTACGGTAGCAAATACATAGAGTATAGTCAATGACAACTATGGGAAATACGGGTTAAAGCCTCCCGGTCAACTTCAACCCTTCCGTGGGTGCTCTAATAGCCAAAAGCCGTTCCCTATTGTCAAACAAGAATGACTCGGACACAAGAGATGTGACTTACATGGTTTAATCTCTGCCGCCAAAGCACACAACTATCTACACCGACCGTCACAGCCCGATTGTCCCACTGTCCCCGTTGTTTTCCCCCGCGTCCCTTCTCCTCCTGGGGTCCTCCCTTGACCTTGGGGACTTGCGGTCGCCCAAGGCCAATCCGGAGTGCTAGCCTCCTACGAGGGTGCCAGGGAGGACCCCACACCTCCCCCCACCTAAGGCCCGGTCTTGGGGTCCAGGAATTTGAGGAGATCTTCGTCCAGGGACGCAGGGCTCGGCGACGAGTCGACCGCCATACGGTCTTGGCCCGTAGTCACAGGCACGACTGCGGGATCAGCCGGCTGTGGCACTAGGATGGGCGCTGTCCCTCTGGGGTCCGTCCCGGCGATGAGGTCCGGGCGGAAGGCCCGGAGGATTTCGACGGCGGCTGCGACGGCCAGGTCTGCGGTGACCGCAGCAGGTGCCACAGGCCTCTCAGGTGCGGGTGCTGCCGGCGTGGCGTCCGGGGTACCCTGCGTGGCTCCAGCGAGGGCAGCGACGGCGCTAGCGTGGCGGGGACCTCTGACGTGTGTAGGCCGGTCGATGACCAGGCCCCCGCACGTGGTGCACAGACGCGCAGCCTCCTCGTCGCTGTAGACCGCGGCCGGCTCGCTGGGGTAGCGGTCTTGAAGAGTCATCCCCCGGAAGGTGGCAGCCACGCCGTCCGGATCTGCACCCCTTAGTGGCCTGGGCTGGTGGCGCCACCGCGTGTGGGACACGAAGCTGGCCGTCGTGTCCCCAACCTGCGCCGTCCATGTTGCTGCCGATCGGCGTTGAGGAGGAGCGGGCTGGACTGGTCGCTCCAGCACCCGTCGGTCCCATGCGCTACCCCGTCTGCTCCCGGAACGGGAGCGGGGGGCACCATCCTTAGGTCGTGCTCTGCTGCCAAGAAACCTGCAAGCAGTTGTGCGGAAGCACGGCATGGTTAACGAACGCGCAAATTGTATGCATGCGACCGCTCTCCCGCTTCTCGTGCTCCGCCGCGGGTGGAACAAACCGTCCTAGCACGCCGCCTCGGGTGTGAACCCCCCGAGTTTTGTTTCGGCTCTCTGGACACATCACCGCCCTCAGAGTCAGCCCCCTGATCGCGTTCATGGTAGTGCTTTAAATCACCAACATGAACGGGACCAGCCTCCTCCCCCGTTTCCACACGGCGGATTCGATATGTCAGGCGGGATACCCGGGATACTACCCGAAATGGCCCCTCCCAACGCTGAGCCAACGATGCTGCAAAACCCATCGCAGCATTGCTCAGTGGATGCGTTCGCCTTAGGACCAAATCCCCGACTTCGTACGACAGGGCACGATGCCCCTTATCGTACTGAAGCGCCTGATCAGTGCGAGCGATGTCTAGGCTCTCTCTTGCGCAAGTCACCGCGTCCGAGAGCCGACTACGCAACTCGCTCGCGTACTTCGACAGGCTACGAGCAATCGGCGTGGTCTGTCTCAGCACGTTCTCCATCGGAAAACTAATGTCCTTCCCGAAGTTCAGGTACGCAGGAGAAAACCCTGTCGACCTATTCACCGTCGTCCTGGTTGCAAAGCCCAACTCAGGTAGACGCTCATCCCAATCCTTATGCTTGTCGGTTAACGCCACCAACATGCTCTTTAGGTTGCGGTTCACCCTTTCAGTGATATTCGCCTGGGGATGATATGGAGTCGTTCTCTTGTGCCGGATCCCTAGGGCCGCACAGGAGTCGACGAACACCCTACCTGTGAAGTAGGAAGCATTATCAGTAATCAGCTGGGACGGAAAGCCGAACCGTGAGAATGTCTCAAGCAGCCGGTCCCATATCCGTTCCGACACCAGCTTCCTAAGCGGGAATAGCTCCACCCACTTAGAGAAATGATCAGTGACCACCAACAGGTACTGGTTCCCGCGTGGACTTCTCGGAAATGGTCCCATCACGTCACACGCTACGATATGCCAAGGGTAGCTACTAACAACCGGTTGCAACATGCCAGGAGGCTTACCACCTCGAGGCTTTGCCTTCTGGCATACCAGGCAGCTACGGGTAAAGCGCATAACATCCTGCCTCATACCCGGCCAAGTCACAACACGACATAACTTATGATAAGTCTTGCTGCCGCTGCCGTGACCCGCCAGAGCTGAGTCATGGAAGTACCGCATAAATACCTTTCGCAGTCTCCTTGGAACCACCACCCTGAAAGGGGAAACACTCTCGTCCTCCTCGTCCAAGCCGGGTACGTATCGCAGCAAGAGCCCGTCATCACTCAACAAGTATGAGTCCAAGCAGCCATCAAAATCCCTGTCAACGTTCCCGGTGTCAGCTGCACTATTGTCCGCCAGCTTTCCAGACACCCGTTGACATAACCCGTCTGATTTCTGTGCCTCTAAGAGCTCTTCCCTGCTTACGACCGTTCCCCAAGCCGAGGAGTTACCCGCGGGATTCGAACCAATCGCCGCCACGAGATGTCCCCTCTCGGTCTGGCTTCTACAACCATTCCGGAGACTTACACACTTACCTGTGTTACCAGTCTCTCTTTCACCCTCCTCGCTTACCGCAAGAGAGTCTGCTCGGCCCCCATGTACGGACTGTACGACCAGGCCAGCATCATACTCATCTCTGGGCCCACCACCCATCTCTGCCCTCCCACTCGGATTCCTTCTGTGCATCAGAACAGCGGGAACCCAGTGGCGCACGAGACAATGCATCAGCCACCTTGTTCGTGCTACCCTTCAGGTACTGTACCTGATACGAATAACCCTGGAGCGCTAACGCCCAGCGTGCTAACCTGCCAGCCGGTTTCTTCAACCGCTGCAGCCATGCGAGTGCCTGGTGGTCCGTCTGAATGGCGAAAGTCGTCCCATCCAGATACATGTCAAACTTTTTCAATCCGAACATCACCGCCAAGCACTCCTTCTCCGTAACGGAATAATTCCCTTCCGCCGGGGTGAGTGTACGACTTGCAAAAGCGACAGGGCATAAATCTCCCTCATGCTCTTGCAGTAACACTGCTCCAACCCCGTAATCACTCGCGTCCGTCTGCATCACGAACGGCTTGTTCAAGTCCGGCAACCACAATCTAGCTGTATCCGCTATTGTTTGTGTTAAAGAGGAAAATGCCTCCTCCTGCCTAGGACCCCAAGACCACTGCATATTCTTCCGCAGCAGCTCGTAAAGTGGCTTAGCCAGAGTCGCACATCGCGGAATGAACTGGCGATAAAAGCCAACCATTCCTAAGAACCTCTGCAAGCTCTTGATGTCATGCGGACGAGGATAATCGATTATAGCTCTCAACTTTTCCTCGTTCGGACTCAGTGTGCCACGATCCACTACAAACCCTAGGAGATCCACCTTAGGGGATGCAATCTGAACCTTCCCCGGATTAATTGTCAACCCGGCGTCTCTCATTCTACTCAGAACAGTACGCAAGTGAATGAGGTGCTCCCTGAACGACCTAGAAAATACCACCACATCGTCCATGTAAGCCATGGCATAATTGAACTTCGCGTCACCCAGCACGACGTCCATTAGCCTCTGAAAACTAGCGGGCGAATTGGATAATCCAAACGGGAGCCTCGTAAATTCAAACAAGCCTCTATGACAAGTGAATGCCGTCTTTTGGACATCCTCCGCCGCTACCGGTATCTGTAGGAAACCCCGACTACAGTCCAAGATCGTGAACACGCTGGCATTCCCCAGCGCGTACATGATTGACTCGATAGACGGAAACGGATATGCATCCCTCACCGTTAGGGCGTTCAGCTGGCGATAATCCACACACAGCCTTGCCGTCCCATCCTTTTTCGGAGCTAACACCACCGGAAAAGCCCAGGGGCTCTGCGACCGCCTAACCGCACCTGTCGCAACCATCTCCTCTAGCGCCGCGTCAAGAATCTCCCTCTTACGCGCGCTAAGAGGCCTCGGATTACACCTCCAGGGCCTCGACGTACCAGTATCAATCCGATGCTCTAAAACATCAGTCGTCCCTGGCCTCTCAGTGAACATCTCGGAAAACGGGAGCAAAACGTCAGCAAGCTTGGCGCGCTCTGCCCCTCCGCCCCCGAAAGATGCAACCACCCTCTCGATTACCTGTGGCGCATTCCCCACAGTGAGCACAGCCTCTCCGCTGTTCGGCTCATACGATTGGGTGCCCACGCGACTGGTTAAGTTACCAGCCGGCGGCGGAACCGCGAAAGGAATCAACGGACTCAATGGACCGCCGCACCGATACCCATTCGCTTTTAAATCGAGAATCAGTCCTTCTCGAACAATGAAATCCCGCCCCAAAATAATTGGAGTGGACAAACCCGACAGATAAACAAACCGCTGTCGGCATCGCCTTCCGCTGAAGCACAATGAAAGTCTCACAGCGCCTCCAGCATTCGTCACACCCGAAGCTAACCGCATGGGAATGTTGACCTTTCTGACGCGAACATTTCGTCCGCGGCAATCTGCGTATACGGCGTCTCCGATTAGCGAGAGCGTGGCGCCTGTATCCACCAAGCCCATGTACTCTTTACCAGCTATCGTTACGCCTATGTACGGCGCAGAAACGAGGACGGATCCCTGTACTCTGCAAGCTAATGGGGCCAACGCTAACCCGTCCTCGGCAAAATCTTGCGGCGAGGTACGAGACATACACCCCAAGCTTTCACCTGTCGCCGACGACGGATCAGGGCTAACCCCAACTCCCGCCGCCGGCTCTACTCGTTTCCCTGCGCTAAGCGAGAACTCCGCTGGCGGTGGGGACAGTTGCGCTTGTAATGACCCAACTCATTACACCCATAGCACCTGGGCTGCGCGCGCCCGTGGTCCGCCGGTGGCAATCTGCTACTGGGGACTTCCCTAACCGGCTGTGTCTGCCGACTCTGTACCCTCCGGGCAGGAAGACAATCCCTCTCCCCACGCGGACCGTCGTGAGAGTTTTCACAAAATCCCGCACGACGCCTCTGCTCGAAGGAAAAGGGATCCAGCGCCCGAGGCAAAACGAAATCGTTCGCTCTCCCTCCCGTACGCCCGGCATCCGCCAACATGGATGCCACCTCCCTTCCCCTCGGAGCAGAATCCCGTACTCCACCCCACGCACATCCCGGTTCAACCGACTCTTCGGGTCGCGGCGGTGGACGGTACTGCAACTCAGACAAAAGATCTGCCTGAATTACACGAGCCTCTCGTGCAAGCACATCGAGAGAGTCAAACGTCCTTCCCCGGAGATAAGGGCGAAAACTAGGGTGGCTCTGCCGTATGACACGAGAGACCTTTTCCTGCTCACTAGCCCCGGGGTCGGCCCTACTATAGAGCTCCTGAATCGCCCTCACGAACTCTATTAGGCTTTCATCGGCATGCTGGGTACGACGAACTAATTCCTCGCGCACCCGCATCGCGTAATCGGGGGGCAAAAACTCCTCCTCGAATCGCTGCCTAAAGTCTGCCATCGAACTGAACGGCTTCTGCAGCCTTCTCCAGCGCGCGGCATCCCCCACCAGTGCTACCGGCACTACCTGCCTTAACACTGTATCATCGGGCGCTTTGGACGCTGTCTGATAGGTCTCCAGTTCCAACAGGAAGTCTGTGACCGACTTCCCGTCAGAATAGCCCGAGTATGTAGGGACAGCCATACTCGGATGGAGCCTCGGGGGAAAAGAGGAATGCGAGCTCGTTTGCACCACATTCATCTGTTGTGTCAGCGCGGCAACAAGGTTTGTCACCTGCAGCAAGACGTTAGCGGTATCTGCCGCCATCGTCTGGGGAGGAAGGGGCTGCGAATTTTCAACAGCTCCCGCGCTAGTTCCGGCGATGGCGCCGTCCCCGCTTTGTTCTCCCGCGACCTCGGGGTCAACCCGATTATCGCCTGCCGCTGCATCGTCACGGTCACCGGTGGACCGTGTAAATACCATCTCGCAAGTGATTAACACCCGCGAACCCCCAAAATCCTATCAGGACCCCAAAAGGTGCGATCGGAGCCACTCCTGGATGACAAACAAAGGAACGGCCGAAACGTTGGGCGCCAAATATGGGAAATACGGGTTAAAGCCTCCCGGTCAACTTCAACCCTTCCGTGGGTGCTCTAATAGCCAAAAGCCGTTCCCTATTGTCAAACAAGAATGACTCGGACACAAGAGATGTGACTTACATGGTTTAATCTCTGCCGCCAAAGCACACAACTATCTACACCGACCGTCACAGCCCGATTGTCCCACTGTCCCCGTTGTTTTCCCCCGCGTCCCTTCTCCTCCTGGGGTCCTCCCTTGACCTTGGGGACTTGCGGTCGCCCAAGGCCAATCCGGAGTGCTAGCCTCCTACGAGGGTGCCAGGGAGGACCCCACACAACTGAAGTCCTACAATTGGGACTGCCCACTCATCCGGGGAAGGCTCCTACGATTGGCTACCAGCCTTTGCACGACGCCCCCGCTTCGTGATGTAGTCCTGGCTCTCTGTTTCTCTCTCTCTCTCTCTCTCTCTCTCTCCCAGTCCCCACTTGGCTGCACCGCATTACATTCGCGTGCACGAAGCGATTCTTGTGGGAGGCGGGATCATGTGTATGTCTTATGCTGTCTCACACAATAGTATGTATATTGAGGTGTATGTGAGCAGATGCAATTGTTTTTGTCTTGTACCTTTTGGATTCATTGAGGAACATCAATCCTAGAGTTATTATGCTCTGTATGAGTACAGAAAATAAGGTGTGTACAGATATGCTCCTTTAGAGGGGATAGGCGGTCTTCAATCATCATTGAGACAGAGGGCCATTGAACATTCATGTAGCGCAACCAACTGTGTAATGCGTCAACCTGTCGGGAAGCATTGCATCTAGTGCTCCCTGACAGGTTGACACGTTGCACACTTGGTGGTGCTGCGTGCATGTTCAGGGGCAGTTTGTTTCGGTGACCATTGAAGTCTGCCCGTTGTGTTACATGGTGTGGGCATCACGTATTAACTCCAGGTGTCTGTCATTTTGTGCAGGATCAGGTCCAAATGCAATCGGTGAGGTGAAGGCTCACCCTTTCTTTGCCACCATCGACTGGAACAAGTTGTACAAGCGGGAGGTAGTGCCGCCGTTCATCCCTGCTGTCTCTAGGTCAGACAACACTCTGTACTTTGACAAGGAGTTCACGTCGAAGACTCCCGAAGGTATCTCAGGTGCACCTCAGGCTACCATACTCTACTTTGTTATTGTGTCCGTGAAGTGATGTCTTTTTTTTTTTTGTGTGTGTGTGTGTGTGTGTGTGAAACTACGTATTGACTGCATTACCTACTGATTCTTAGGTGGTACATATTAGGAAGCAATAAAATGCTGATATGATGTGGGGTTGATCCAGTTTGTTGTGCACCTGTAAGTTGGTGTTGCCCCAGGGGGGGTAATCACATGATTATTTGAAAATTTCACAAAATTACAAAATTTGAGCCCTACGAAAAAGTATAACTTGCCCGTGTGGTAGGTGAAGGCTCGTCTTACTTCAAATTGGGTTGTTGTGATAATGAATTTTTTTATGCAAAGCATATGTAGTCCGTTCTCAAGGGAAGGGAAAGTAGAATATTTGCTTGAACGCTTACGTGCTGGTCATGTATCTTTACTTCTTGGTGGCTGCACATTGACATGAGATCCACCTTTGTGCCCTTGCATGAGATGGCACTCATGAACACTCGTCTACATGTTCATTGACATGGTATTACCGCGCACTGGGGTACTTCACAAAATGTTAGCCGGAATTCAGGTTTAAGACTCGCTTGTGCATGTCATTCATCTCGAAAACTAATCTGACCGCTCATATGACTAGCTCTACAATGCCTATAAGAACTGTTTCAGAAACTAAATGTTACCTAACATGTGCCTTTCCCTAGCACGTTTCCTTGTAAGTACACGTTTTAGTGAGCAGAAGTGTGCAGCTTTCCACTAGTTGTGAGCAGTGTTCTTTTTATTTCTTGCAGATTCTCCTGGGGTGCCCCCCAGTGCTAACGCACACGAATTATTCAGGGGGTTCAGCTTTGTTGCTCCTAGCCTAAATGAAGAAGAGCATATGAAGAACAGCGAAAACCAGTCCTCTAAATGGGTGTGTAACCTGTACTCCGTTAGTGTTAAGGCGTACGTTACATTACGTTAATTGATGACAGTGTGTTGAAGCTCTTTTACTCCCGTGATGTACAAGTTGTATAGCATCATATTATAGGTATGTGATGGGGTAGGTTCAAGCAGGCTGCAATGAATTTTATATGCCTAAAGGAACGATGCATGGGCACTGCCCCTTTTTAATGTAAACATTTGTTGAATGGGCTTGGGCAGAAAGAAATGTTCAGTACTGTTCCCCGTTCTTCGCAGTATGGCCTGGCGTACAAGGAGTATATTGCAAAGGAGTATGAGCTAAAGGAAGATCTTGGCTTAGGTTCATATTCCACGTGTAAACGGGCTGTTCACAAAGCCACTGGCAAAGAGTATGCTGTCAAGGTAGGCTTACTGTGATCACCACCAGGGGGATTTATTTTGCCATTTATATTGTTTGAATTACACAAACTAGGTGACAATTTTTGTCTTGCCGATATGCTATCAATGAATTCCAACATATAATGAAGTTGTTCTCACTGTTCTGAAGTTGTTCTGATCATTACAAGAGTTCCAGAACTCCGATATTTTGCACCTCTAGTGCTTACAAATGCAAGCTTGGTATAGTCATAAAAAAACTGATTGTGATGTTGCCCGTTTATTCGTTTTGATAAGATCATTGACAAGTTCAAAAGGGACTGCCAAGAGGAAGTGGAAATCCTTCTGAGATATGGACAGCACCCAAATATTCTCACTGTATATGACGTAAGTGCTCCATCGGTGCAGACGTCTCTATTGCAACAATTGCTGAGAACTTGCTTGACATGTGCAGTCATCCCCGTGTTCAATAGCAAGGCTCGTCGTAGCTCTTGTCAAGGTGCGTAATTCCTTTGCTTATGTAATTATGGCCCGTGCACATCATTTCAGGTGTACCATGATGCTACTTCTGTGTATGTGATAATGGAATTACTCAAGGGAGGTGAACTACTTGATAGGATACTGAATCGCAAGCACTTTAGTGAACGAGAAGCTAGTGCAGTGTTAGAGGTGATTGCAAAGACAATGAAGTTTCTGCATGACAATGGGGTAAGCAAAAGAATGTTTATTCTTTACCTATGATTACAATTGAGTAGAGGTCTGCATTGCTCCTCATGTCAACTGGAAGAATCGGGGGCCCAAAGACTCTAGCAAACCGTAAATGTGGTTGCTAGCGCCCACCATGTGCTGGACCATGAAAAGTGTATGTGACCACATGGTGCTTTTATCAGATAGCTACAATCATTTTTGACCACCGACAGGAGTATATGGCGGTGCCAGCTTGTTTTGCTTCAAACTACCTCCGTCAAAAATTAATGAATATCCTTGTTTTGTTATTGAGGCAGGTGATCAGAGAGCTATGTTTGTTCTCACATAACACTTTTGTATATTGTACTGTCTGAGTGTCAGTGTTGCAGGATGCAGATCATTTTATGCCTTATGCAGTTATTTACGTGCGTGCTCAAGGTGTACAAGCCCCCAGTTTGTAGCAAATATATCGGGACCAGCTGCTTGAATTTGAGGTCACAATGTTGTGAATATGACATGCACATTGCCTATGGCAACATGCACGAGACAAACAACAATAGTGATGCTAGTACACAACACCATTCTAGCATTCTAGTGTGCAAAGGAGGGCATAATTGTGAGTTGTTGGCACAACTCTGCTTTCAAATTGGATTGCTATTGTAGGAGGAGTAATTTTTACAGGTGCCAATTTTCCCAAATGTTGTAATGGGAAATTTTCTAGGCAGTTACAGCTCTGCATAACAGTATTTGTAACCACGCAAATATGTGGGCATTGGACCTTTCAATCAATGATTTTTACAAATTTAGTGATTTACGGGGTGTAATTTAACAAAGCCTTACTATTGCTCTAGAACACCTAGCTAGTACCATACCCAAATACTACCAGCTTATCTCTATCGTAACATAGACCAGACTTCCAGGAATCTGCTTTTTTGCAAGTTTACAGTGTTTGCAAGCAGGCATGTACGATGAGAAGTGCATACCTAGAAATGATGCCCATTGAGTGACCCTTCAACACATTCAAATGTTTCACAGGTGGTCCATCGTGACCTGAAACCGTCCAACATAATGTACGCGGATGAGAGTGGCTGCCCAGAGTCGTTGCGCATCTGTGACTTTGGCTTTGCGAAGCAGATGCGTGCAGAGAACGGGCTCCTCATGACCCCGTGCTACACAGCCAATTTTGTGGCCCCCGAGGTGCTCAAGAAGCAGGGCTATGATGAAGCCTGTGACATATGGAGCATGGGTGTGCTTCTGTACACCATGCTGGCTGGGTAAGCGGTGTTGTGCCACACGTGTCGCCTACAAGAGGTTAACATTGTTGGTTTTACGTGTAGGCACGCACCTTTCGCAAATGGCCCCAACGACACGCCCAATCAGATCCTGGCCCGCATTGGAGAGGGCCGTTTTGACCTTGTTTCGGGGAACTGGGCAGACATATCACACGCTGCTAAGGTACGTAAAGGGTACAGCGCTTCTGCATCTTCGGAGATGTACCGAACAGTGTGTGCCTTTCCCTCCTGGTTACTTATTGGTAGAGCTTCAAGTTTTAGGGTGTAACCCGATTCTTCCCTGAATTTGCACCTCGAATTGAAACTTCCTCTTTAGGGCGAAACCCGATCATTGCCCAGCAAATTGCCCTCACTGAAACGTCTGTAGTAATGCACACTACATAGCTTGTTTGGTGTCAAACGCAATTGCATCACCATTTGTACCAAACCAGTACAGTTCATTTGAGTAATAGATCCCCATTTCTCCCCGAATTTAGCATACTAGAAGTTTTCCACCCGAATTTGCATGAATTTAGAGCGCACGTTAATATCCCAGATTTTTACCCCCGAATTGGGGAAAAAAAATATTTCCCGAAAACTTCAGGCCCTACTTATTGGCCAGTTGTGTTCTTTACCAAATGTGAAGAAGCAAGTATGAGAAGACCACTGGCATAAGCCAAGGGATCATCAGATGACAGCTTATGGGTTGTGCATTACAGATTTTTGGAGTGTTTATTTTTAAGTGGTCTGAATAGGCTTTGCAAGAACACTGTTCAAATTTTAGCCATGAGGCTGTCTTAGCCAGAGTGGAAGCATAACTAACCAGGCCTCCTCTCTGTCTCTCTGGGCTGAACCTCAGCTGACATGCAGTTGGCAAAGGCACAGCTGGCAAACGTATTCTACGGCAGGATTTCTTGTTGTACAGTGTGTGCGTGATTGGCTAAAACGTCTGGGCAAAAAGTCTTCTCACGGATGTTGGACATGTACAGTGTGTTAAGTCCCAGTGTTATCTGCTTTGTGTAGCACCTTGTCCAGAAAATGCTGCACGTTGATCCAAAGCAGCGCTACCGTGCAACCGATGTCCTTGGCCACCCGTGGATTATTGACAGGGTAAACCTACCAGTCAGTAGGCTAACACACCAGGAGCCACATCTAGTGAAGGTAATAAAAGTTTTTCCAGTTTCAGAATTTCTAGTGGGAAACAGCAAGTCCTCTTTTGAACCCTTGCATATTTAAATGCAGTTGCTAATGTTGAAGTTGGGGATATATGGTAGAACTTTGTCTTAGTAGTTATCCTCCAAAGGACCTAAGGAAAAAAATTATATAATCTCAGAAGATGTACCAACATGAGTAGAGCACTAAACATGTGCAAAATCTTGCACAAAAAATAAAAAGAGAAAAGGTCAATTTCATTTTTCTTCTCAGAGCAACAACAGCCTTATTTTTGTATTGATGGGCGGTATCTTTTCATTGCCAGGATTGGTCGCATTGTTTTGTCAAGCAGTAGGCATCTTTTGAGCATGCATGGTTTGTTTTGTTCTTGTATTTTGCTTGAATAGTAAATCTTGCATAAATATGTCAGTTAACATGGCATGGTTTTATTGAGTGAAATTTTCGTTTGTTATGACGCATTGCAACCAATCTCACAAACATTCTCCTGCAAGTGAGGTCTCAGGACCCTCGATATCATATCAAGGGTCCAGACACCATTTTTGCAGGTATAGTAGGGACGGAGAAATGAGGAAAGATTGATGGCATGAAATACCACCGATAAAAGAAAATCGTGACAGGGCCACACAAAGGCGTTCAATAAATGTCACATGGTCTAGCTAAGGCAGAGTTGTATTGACCCTGCTTCATTCCTTCGTTTTTATACCATATCCTTGTGCATCTTGAAATGTTCAGGGAGCAATGGCTGCCACATTCCGTGCAATCAACAATTACCCCAAGCCACCGAATCTTGAGCCTGTAGCCGCTTCGGAGCTGGCACGGAGACGAGCAATGTCGAGGCACCAATCCGCTACGAAGGTCTGAGGAGGATTTACGAATTGTACACTGCACGAACATCGACTTTGTCCATCCACCCATCCGCTGGTTGCATCCCTGGCTGGTCAAATCTGAGGGGCATAAAGCTGAGTAATCACAAAACGGGAGACCTTCCCTCAGTTTTCAAAGGGAGCCCAAGTCAAGCCATAAATCACGCTGTGAATCGCTGATGTACATTCAAATGCAGGACAGTTTATGTGGTATTTGGTCCAACCGCATTAGTAGAAGCAGGGAAGTGCAAGGTTGTTCACGCAAGTATTACATTTTTAGGTTACATAGTGTGTTATGAGGCAGCGTTAAACCACATTTAATATTGTGGCAGGCGGTGTATGGTCTGTGAGGTGGCGCAGTATAAGATGTGACATGCTCCTGGCGACACCTGGCTCTTGTTCCTGACATCATGCCAATAGCTTCACAGTAATCGATGCCTGAAAACTGCTGCCAGTAACACCTGCCTTTGAAATACAGCTCGGTTTTCTTGTTCTGCCATAATGCAATTAAGGATGAACACACGAAGCAGGGTATACGTATGTCAAAATGTGGTCGCTCTGAGTGAATAAACACTTTGCATTATAAAATTCTCCTGAAGGAAGAGAAGACCAAACACATGTCATGGGCATGAGGATATTGTTATTGAGTGCTGATCAACAGTAGAAAGTATGCACATTTATGTTCAATGTGGGCACTGTTGTTTAAATAAACGTTCATGCTTCTTGTACATGACGAAACATCAGGCACGTAGGCTTTGATTTAATGTGCATTGATTTCTTCCGAAAGTCTGCAGCAGAGTGATGTGAAACTTTGTACATAGTAGCAGTACATATCTGCAAGCAGTATGCTGCCTTTCATTTTTCGAAACAATCAGTATGTGTAATACTTGTGGGAATCACCATGTATGCATTACCATAGGTCACAAGAGCATGGTCTTCTATTTTCCAAGTGGGAATGGGAGGGATTCTTGAGTTTTCTCTCAATGCTTGCTCTAATGCTGTAAACCATGAGATAGTTGTCATGGAGAGCAAAAATAGCAGTGGCAGTGGCAATAACTCAGTGTTTTTCAATGTGGACATTTGCTTTGCCTGTCCATTTCTGCCACTTGTCACAAAGGGGAGTCTTAGATGAAATCAGGTGTACAAGATCTGCGTGAATCTTGATTTCATAGCTTCATCTCAGTAAAATAGAGCTGACCTGTCAAGAAAGACTCTTGCTTCCACTTCAAGAAGTATTCAGCCATTTGGTGAGACGTTAGACTTGTCTGATGATACAATGAGATGTTGAATAACTGAGATGCGATTGTGAATTTTAAAAAAAGCTTCCTGAATCATTGAGGTTCCACTAGATGTATATGTATATTATATAATATAAATATTTTGAACCTGTGTGCCATTTACAGATTTTGATCTATATTAGCTAGATCTATATCTCTTCACAACGTAGAACCCTTTCTGTTGTGCTTTGTGTAATTTTTGCGTGTACACAGTAACATGTTTGGCTATCTCATCACAGTTGATGCAAACAAGATCTTTCATGAAACACTAATTGCTTTCTCAGTCCCCCACTTTTTTTTTTTTTTCTGCACATGTTATGGTATTTGTAATATGTGCTTGCGGCCAATGAGACAGTTAGTACAACCTGAATCACGTGACTTTTCTTCCTTTCTGACGTTCGAAGTGCCTTTGGAGTGTAAATTATCTGCAGCCAAAACGTTAGGTACCCATTTCATGTTGCTGAATGGGGTATGCCTCTGGAGTGTCGTATTTTGTAGCAAGTGAGGTACTAGAATATATGCACATCGAAATTTGAAATTTACCAGTTTAGTTTTTCAAAATTTTTACAAGTTTCTTTTTTTTTTGTCTGCTTGTCACGTATATTGTTTTAGACTTGCTCTTCATATTTAGGGGTATAAACCCCATGTTTGTATACGTTCTCTTTTTGTTTTGATGTCCTCCAGTGGGGAAAAAAACATTTGATAGCTGCATGTGAACAGCCTCATTAACAGTGCTCTTTGTAAATTAGATCTGTTTACAACCACTTTAACACAATCACAATAAATGCAGGAACCAGTAGTTCGATGGTAATACAATAGGGCCTTGTGTTTTAGGGGTTACGTAGACCCAGTAAAACTTATTTTAACCCCCGGCCACTTGGAGCTTGACTGTACCAAATGCGGACAGGTGAATGATAGAAGTTCGACAACAAACAGATGTTTTCCATTTGTTACAACATTGAATTACAACGCACGTAGTACTATCAAAAGGGGATCCTCATCGCATGCGAAAGACTACATCTCATAAAGGTACGGAGCCTGCCGGTCACTTTTTTTTTTCTTACACAGCTGTGCATCATCAACTGACTTTTAAGTTGGAGTTTCTGGGTGTTGGTTGTGAACTTGACCACAAAAAGACCATCTGATTTTGCCGAAAATTACTATGTAAATATTAAACCGCGAAGTGTTGCACCTTTCTTGTTTGTGTGTGACATGTGCGCACATATGTGAAATATTACGTGTCCTGTTATGACGTAGTGCCCAGCAAGTCTCCAGTCATTGGGATAGGGGGAGGGTAAGGCTTCCATGAGAGAAGTGCTCTGGGGGGAGGGGCTGGCTTTCCATAGAGGAGGCCCAATTGCCAGCGCATTAGGGGCATGATCTCTGAGCATCACAGGTCTGTTCCACATGAGCAAATTTCGGTATAAAACCCGTACCAAAACAGCCTAGCCAAGAATAGTAGAACCACTTTCTTTTACACGGTCATTTCTCTTGCATTGCACTAATGCCAAACTTCCTTGGTGCTAACAAAACATCAGCCTTCAAAGCGATACTTTCATCTTTGGCTGTAAATTGAATGTGTACAGTGTGCAGCAGTCATATTGCCATTCATGCCATGGATGTTTACTGCCAAGCGAACAATTTTTGTAGAATCCCGAGTGTGTAATTCTGTAAATTCTGGAAGTTGTCTTTCACATCTGCTTTGGGTGTCCACAGTGCTCTCTGCAAATTTGCGGAAAGTCTGTTTCATCGTTTGCAACTGAACAGAGTAACAAAAACATGCAGTTAAAAAAAAAAAGGCCTTTGGAGCACTTGTTCTGTGTGTGTTTCGTACTGCTTGCGAGAGCTCGCTCGCACATGAAATCTAGATTTCACGTTTACCAGCTGCTGTGCTCTTTGGCAGCCAAGTTTCCCATTCATAAATCTACTCTGTACGACAATGAAGTTGGACACGAAAGAGTGGTTTCACAATGAAATGCGTCCCCATCAAGTGACTGTCTAGTTCATTCCTCCTGTGTAAATATATGTACTATGTTTCCCCGTCTGCACTACCGTGGGGTGCAGATGGTCCTATTTCTGTGTGCATAGATCAGTTTATGAGAACATTTTTGATGGATGTGATACTTATACATTTTCCTCTCTTGCATTTCCCTTGTGAGACGTTTTCTCCTGTTTTCCTAGTACTTTGCTAGAACTTTGTCCTTGAACTCTACATGGGTTACTCTCCACTTTTAAGCTTACTACTGTAAAGAATGCTTCAATAAACTCTTTGATACGTTGTTGAATACCAGAGTGCTTCCTTTTTCGGTAGTTCCTTACCTCCCTGGTTCGGTACCGTTTTCACTGCCTAGGTTTTTGAATCCTGGGAAATCCACTACTGTGCAATCAGAGATTGGGAGTAAGTAATGCGTTACATCTCAGTAATGACCAGTGTAATAGCGACTTTTTGGCGAGGTATAATGACACTACTGGGGTTAAAAACTCAATCAAGCCAGCGGTTATGAATTGTGCCTGGTACAGGCAAGGAAAATCCCGAAGTTGATTTTTCCCAGTCACTTTTGTCACACACAAGATCAAGGAGGACAGAGTCCGAGTAGAGTCTTTGAACACAAACTTGCATAAATTCCAGGAGGCAGCGCAAATCCGCACAGTGCTGTGTGGGAGTTATGTTCTCCGCGGCTTGGCTATATACACGTGTATCCGGCGAGCCTTGCATGTTATTCCTCATGCGGATGTGCAGAAGTGTGAGGTCTCTCTTCAAAGTGATTGCACAGAAGGGAATTGCAGTTCTGCTCAGGTTTATCGCAACTGCATTCAAGTTCAACTCGAAAACGTTAACGAGAAGAAAAGACACCCGAAGAAGTCAAGCTCACGTACACCGTGGTGATTCCGTTCCACGTTTGCCTGTACGAAACAACATCGTTATTGGCAAATAACACATTGACTATACATAACGTCCCGAATCAGCATGCCCAACACGTCAAAGAAAGGACACAATGATATGTGACTGTGGTGATTGCCGACAACCATCTTGAACCAGAAGAAATAAGAATTAGCCAAGTGGTATTGGTTGTAACGTAATGTAAATATCGATTCACGTACAGTAAGAATGGAATTATACGGAAGAGTAATTCACGTACTAAATGGCGTTACCTAGATCACCATATGCAAAAGAATGTAGTTCCCATGATTCCCACAGGCTCCCTAATGTGCACAGCAGATCGTGCTACAAGTTTTGCAAGTCGTCTTGCCCATGATTGCTCATTTAGATTTTCATACCGCTCATCTCTTGAAGAAATCATTGACGAGTAGCAATTCTGTAGAAATTATAATTAGTACTATCACCTGTAATGCGCAAGACTAATCATGTCTCTTCAGAGCACGCACTAGCCCTTTTAAGCCCCCCCTCCCCTCCCCCCTCTATGCCTGTGTTGATGCAGTCTATGCAGTCGAATGCTCTACCACTGAGCTGCACCTCCGCCTGTATTGGTGAAAGCTTTACCAAGCATAAAATCTAATGAGTAATATACATCACGGTGTCTACCAAATCGCAGCCATCAAGTTCCCCAACTTTTCCAGGTTTTCACTGACTTTCAAGCCAATTCCCTGACCCAAACAAAAGAGAACTTGGTCCCTGCTGCTAGGTTTTGATACAGATCCTTTGTAAAACAGATCACTTATTGAGTATTACTGAGGTTGCCCTACTCGGTCGAATGCCTCTCAACCACTGATCGGCATTCACGATTCGCTATGCATGGTCACAGTACTTGCCTGCAATTTTCCCAGACTTTGCTGCTTTTTGGCAAATTCCCTGACAATACCTCTGACTTTTCCGGTCTCATCGAAATTCCCGGTTTTCCAGATTGGTAGACACCCTGTAGCGTGTAGGGGTTCTGTAGGGACATTGAAGGTAGCACAAAAGGTTCACAAGAACTTGTTTATCCCAAGACAACACTGGAGCATGAGGATGATGCTGGTGCACATATTGTCAGCTTTTTATTCCTGCAGATTTTTTCCCCCGTTTGATATATATGTCCACCTCCGACAAAGTAAAGCAGAGTTCAGAATGGAATCGACTATTTAATTGTTCAACACAAAAGAGGCCAATGACATAGCCATGCAACGTGGAATGCATCCAAAGTGACAACAGGAAAATTTAGTTATTTTGTCACTCCAACAACCCCACAAGCAAGACGTCCTCCAGCGTTTCCTGTGGTCTTGCTGAGCTCGTGTCCTCCTTTGCCAAGGTCATCAGGGTCAGCATGCACCTGAAATGGGACATTACGATGTGCCAAGCTGCACAAAGGGTTGTTCAAGGGTGGTTCAGTTACGTACCACAACAGAACGTCCGATGATGTTGTGCTCTCCAGAAAGGCTGATCTGGGCATCCGTTATTTTCACGTGTGCTACACCATCTGCACCGGCTGTCACGTTCCCAAGGTCGCCCACGTGCCTGTTTCAAAATTTGGTATGAAGACTGACACACAGAAGCTTTGGTCAATGTGCAGGAGCCATTCTCGCTGCACAAGAATGGATTCATGCAAGTCACAGGTTTCAATGAAATCCGTAATGGTGTGACTGTAATATTGTACATCTCTTAGAGGTGATTCTTGCACAATAAGTCACAGGGTAGTAGCATATGTTGGGAGGATATGATATGTTAGCATTGCTGTAATGAGGGAGGACAGAAACAAAGCACGAAGAAAATAGTACTGCTTGTGTCACTCAACTGTTGGGTTGTGCAATATATTTTGTCAATTTCTTGCCAGCTTTATTAACTACATGTCTGTTATGTTGAATTTATATGTGCAATCGTCCGTTTGATTCCTAGAAGGTCACGCAGTTACCCCTACTATAATGAATTGTTACATTATAGAGTGAAGTATAGAGTGAAGGTGGTGCTGATGATCGGATACCTGTTCGCGTCCTCCGGAGCTCCGTGTTCTTTTCCGTGTGGGTTGAAATGGGCACCTGCACTGATGCAACCTATTAAAATGCACTGATATTAGTAAAAAGTTCACGATTCACGCAGGAGCGGAAACACGTGATACCATTAGTGTTGTCCCCGAATTCGTGAACGTGAAATCCGTGAAGTCCCTTTTTCAGTCCAGTTATTTCACCGGTAACCGCCACTGGCTTTCCAGGCCCCTGGAAACGTCACCGGCACGTAAAATAACAGATGAGCTGAAGGATGCGGTAGTGCGTATTTCAGCCATTTCGACCATGCTTCCGCATTACCTCATAGCAGTAATATATCTATGCATATATGACCGATATGGACAACATGAACGCACTTCCGAAACACGCTTATCGTGTTTATGAAACACCATTAAAGTCATGCTTGGTCGAGATACTCACGTACCTCTTGGGTGAAATGGATCGTCCCTGTTACGTTCTCCGAACCCTTCAGTACACACACAGCTTTCACGGGCATTTTTAGAAGTTGAAAGCGTTGTAAAGCGCAAACTTATTATGTGCCTGTTAAAGGCGGAAATCAGAATCTCCCCTTGTAAAGTACGATAAAGGGAGGGCTTCTTGTTAAGTAGTAAGCGAGGGCACGAATTATGGGAAAAGCGAAGCGTGCCGTGTGAAGAACACTGACTGGCTCACCATAGGGGCTCACCGGGTAACATGCATGGCGCACTAATTGTAGGGACATTTATTCAAGTTTTCAACGGTTTTTCAGCAAGCCGCCAATATATTTTAGCGCCTTGTGTTACAGTTTCTATTCACAGTTCATAGTTGACAATAAAATATCACAACAGAATTGTATGCAACAGGTTAACAGATTTCGTCTGCTTCTTACGTAGCAGCTACATGCGCGCTGACCGGTGGTGGATTTCTTTTGCGCATCTCTGCACGTTTTTATATAATCCCCAAAGATGCTCTTTTTATTTTGCGGGTGGTAATACGTAAAGGATTTCAGCGTGCCTTGGGAGTATTTATTTTGAGGGTAAGCCACATTTACAAAGACGAAGTTAGCGCCACCTCTTCAGGCGCTTCTTGTCGTCCATATTGAAAAGAAACCCGTGAGTCTCTCCAAGAAAGTTTGAAATTTGTTGTCGTTAAGGATCCACCGCAACTATACTTGATGCCGAAGAATAAAGGTAAGCCTCATTCATCAAACTGGATTCTTGAACCTTTGCTGCGGTTTCCGAAATAGTCTTTAAATTCATACCCCGTGTAACTGCGATGTAGAGAGAATTCCTGCGTACAAGTCCAGGAATTCCACATTCCTTTGTATTTATATGGTTTCTAAATGACCGTCAAGGAAACAGTTACGTAGTGAATCATAGCTTTATTATTCGTGTGACCATAACTCCCTGTGGCTGTAATGTCACGGCCACTGGGTGATATAATGCAACAGTATTCCCGTAAACAGAGCTTGTGGAGAGATACGCCGCTGCATTGTGGACTAGTGCTGGAGGCACAAAAATGATCACGAGAATGGGTGTAGAGGGCTCTGTTTTACTCTGGCACAGCAGGAATTGTTTGAACCTTTTTATACCTGTAGCCATAAAACGAATTTTGAGGCCGAAACGAACGAGATGTGCTCACCGGGTTTCCTTCTACATGTCGTCGTCGAGTGCTTACTGTTTGGGACAAAAATGGCGCAGGGGCAATTTTTTAGTTTGAACCTTGCGCAGCTTGTTTTATTTCGTTGAAACAAGTTGTTGGGCATTGAACTGAGTAAGCAACGTCGTCGCCTTGTATCACTGTGTGATTTTATTTGGTATGTCATGATTGATGATGATGATGATGATTTCGTGTTTATTGACACAAAAGCAGCTAGACCAAAACGCACTAAGCTACAGTAAATGGACGTGATGTTAGTTAACCTCTGTTTGACACTCCACCCTTATCTTTGCGGGGGTATTACTTGGTGCCTTATGGCTCATGCAGTAATGAGAAAATACACCATTTGTCAAAAAAATTATAAATGAAAACTCTGAAATCTATTCTAACATATTCTTTCCTAATTTCTGCATTGCGTGGTCATTTTCACCCTAGCTTCCACACAAAATACACCACTGCATTTTGTGTGTGCTTGCATCATACATGTTTCATGACCCGGCTCATTGCATATGAGAATGCAATGCCTAAACCTACTTTCCTCTCTCCATTCTATAGGAAAGGGAGGAAAAAACAGGAGGAGAGGGAAGAACGAAAATGAGACTGAAAAGAGAGAGTTGGTTTTCAAAGAGGATGGTCAAGGTAATTGTCTTTATGTTTGGCATTTGCATTTGAAATAATTAAGCCGGGGAAAAGAAACATTGTTTCCAGCACCTGAATTGAAACAGAATGAAATGTCATGCTCGAAGTATGCTGGAAACAAGACCAGGTCAATCTAATTTGTGAAAGAAATGTTAACTCACAAATGTGACAAACGAAATGGCAATCTCAGCATTACTAATGGTCAGATAGGACCACGACCATGTCATAATCGGCAACCTCTATGAGGAGCCCGTCCGCATGATCCGCTAGGGGTACTACTCATCGGCCTGCGAGACCTACATCATGATCGGACAATGGCAATTTGAATTTTGAACGCGCAGAAGCGGACGTACGAATACCGTAGCAGACGACAGCAACAGCTGTACAGAAATACTAAGGTAAGCTGAAGTACGAAGTATTGTAGAAGTTGAGGAAGCAATAACCGGGCCGATGAGTAGCGCCACCGCTAGCTTCCAAATGTGGCGCTGGGAATGGGTGCCTATGACATGGTCGTTATAATCTAGTAGGTCGTCGATAGGACGCAGTAATATGCAACCATTGTGCTAGCTCATCTTTAACTGCATTTATTGTGTGGTGGATCAGCTGATGTATACCCCTGTCTAGCTGAGGCAATGGAAATTGTGTGGCCTTTCTCTTAATTTTCACCTTTATAACCTGTGTTTTGCCTCATAGAATACGCTCAGGTGATCAAGATGCTCGGAAATGGCCGACTAGAAGCCATGTGCTTCGATGGTCTCAAACGGCTCTGTCACATTCGAGGGAAACTTCGGAAAAAGGCTAGTTTTGCAAATAGGCCCGACGTTGTCGCCCTTTCGGTGACATAGATGACAGCTTGTAAGAGTGCACTGTTCTTTCTTGCAGGTGTGGATTAACCAGGGTGACATAATCCTGGTGGGCCTGAGGGATTACCAAGATGCCAAGGCAGATGTTATCCTCAAGTACAACCCAGACGAGGCCAGGAACCTCAAGTCCTACGGTGAACTTCCTGAGCATGGTATGTGGAATTCCAGACACTTTGTGCTATATTCTTCTTCTTCGATAACTCGTTAATTTTAATCATAATTAGAGTGAGACTGTTTCTACAAAGGGTGCCTTCTCCCTCTCTTTTCAGCCAAAATCAACGACACTGTCCAGTTTGGTGATGAAGAAGAGGACGATAACATTGAGTTCGATGAGGTCAGCGGGGATGAAGACATCGAAGGGGTAAGCTTTGCATGCCAAGTTTTCATTGCTTGTCGAAGTAAAGGGTCTCTGAATTTAGATGTCATGATGTGTTCGAAGTGGGCTATTCTACACCAAACATCCTAGAGGCGTTGCTGACATACTTGCAAAGCAATTATGTGCTCTTTGTTATGCATATGCTTTTATACAGCTCTGAGTAATGCTGCGATTTTATTAAATTTGTAACATAACAAACCAAACTGCTCCTACCTATGACTCCTGAAGGCTTGCTTGTAGTCAGGCCTACCCTAGGAAGGGAAAGTGGAAAGGTAGAGGGTGTTTCTTGGCTGTATGCTGCTGCTTGGCTGGTGCTATTGGAACATGCTGCACTGCCTCCTCAATGAAATAAGACAAATCCAGATCTTAACTCCTGTCATTTACAACGAAGTTGCAACAAACTTCTATGGAAACATGTTTTGGCAAAATGTGGTAAATTGATAGTCTGTAATCTGTGGTATAACACGGCAAAAATCTGGGAGTGAAATCTCATTTCATTTTTCAGATCTAAGAAGCTGAGAAGCTCCCTGTGGCTGACACAGTGGAATGGCTGGATGTTGTATATGTTGCTGAAAGCACGCCTGCCATTTGCGACATGCTCTCACGCCCCATGTAACTGACATGGCAGAAGTAATAAATTGTATTTAATTGCTACTTGTGCTCAACACATAGGGGAGTATTGTGTTTGCTTTTCCTTTCTTTTTGTTTTTGCCAATACCGTGGACCCGCAATGCTGCAATAAAATTCTTGCAGTACAGTGCTGCATTAAAATTTCAAATGACAAGACCCTCTTTTACTGGTTGTGTGGTTATTTTCACTGTGAGCATGACCTCCCAAAAGTTCCCCTTCAGAAACTGCCTGTTCCCATCAGTTCAGTTGTCACGCTGCTCCACAAAATTATACCAAGTTCGGCAAAGCTAAACCGACCCCGTGAGCCTCAAATACAGAGACCAGCACAGATACAGAATCCCATACATATGTGTGTGTGTGTTCTGCATGGCAGTTAAAAGATGAGATATTGTGTATTAAGACTACGAGATCATAAATATATATGAAGCCTTACATAGACTAGAATGGCTTCTTTATAATCTACTTCCACAGCTTTGTGGTGTTGAATGTGCTGTTGTCAGTGCACCTACTTAAAGCAGACATCGCAGAAACTATTTTTGGCAGCATAATGTTCTTTTATAGTACTAGGTTATGCCTCCCTCTGTATGTACATGTCTCAGTTTCTCATTGCCTTATTCAGTGATGTGGTTATTAAAATGAAGTACTGTATGTAATAAACTTTTCTGCTACTCTTATTGGCTATTCCAAGCAGCCTACACTGCAAGTGGGTGATTAATTACATTTTATTGATACAGTATATGTGTAGTGTCAGACTTTCCTGAATTCGAAGGGCAATAGGGTGTCTGTAATTGGGATTGAAATCTTTTCTTCTTTCTGTCCCCCCATAAGCAGCCCACAGTAAAAAGTACATGCATGGGTCAAAAATGCATTCCTTGTGAACTACCGTCACATTTTGTAATGTTGGTATAGTTTATTGTTGCAGTCAAATGATATTTACATCACACATGCACACAGATTACCACTAAACAGCGTACATGACTGCAATTCTGGAAGAATTTGGGTTTGTCCACAGTTGGTTCGCAACTGGTTCAGTGGAGAGGAATCTGGTTCAACCCCAAAAAGTTGATCTCCGAGCACATGTGCTATTTTATGGCGAAATTCTTTGAGAGAGATAGGTGTGGTTTGCACAGGTGGGTTATGCAGCCAGGCTTTAAATTCAACGACTTGTTTAAATATCCTAAAATAAGCATGTACTTTGAGATATAAATTACAAATGAACTGAAGATGAAACCATGCACTTCTTGAGCGCAAAAAGAGGGAAAGGGCGTTTGCGTCGGAGCGCCACTTGTTTTATAGCGATCAAGCTGATTGGAATAAATGCTGATCTGTTGGCTAAACAGACTGCTTTCTGGCCCATAAGCCAAAGCGATGTCGTTTCTGCGTAATTCTGATTCGGCTCATTTGCATACCAGAGTTCGTCAATTCAGGATTTTTTAGAAAGAGGGTACATACAAATAATGATTGCCCCCAATCCTTGTCCCACTTTTTTTTTTTTTTTTCAAAAACATCTAACAAGTTGATTAATTTTAGTTAAGTAATCGTCCAGTAGTTACATCCTTTTTAGACACACAGCTTTTAAAAAAACTAAAGGACTTAGAAAAAAAAAATGTGCAGCTCAGTCAGTGGTATTATGCTCTGTCTTGTTCAGCATTGCAAAGATAAGCAGCCTCAATGACTGTAGATTATTGCTATTCGAAATAAAGTGATTTATCTTTTTTTAATGATGGTGCTTAAATTAATTACCTTTGCTTGTATTAAAAATATATATTTGAAGAATTTTTTGACAACATGGTACAGAAGTTGCAGTGGGAGCAAAGGAGCGTGATGCATCATTCATCAAGTCAATGAGCATCGAGTTAGAAGATATTAGAGCATGATCTTGCTTTCATGGTATCCTTTCTGAAACTCTTCATTCTCTGGTTCTAGAGACACTGCCCTTGACATATCAGCCATGGCTAGGCCAAAGTCACCTGGAAAGAGAGCACAAATTTTTGTTTTGTTACTTGTTTTCTTCTTGGACTCTGGAACACAAACACAAAAACAGAGAAGAGAACACTTATTGGGACGTAAGGTGGAATTGCATAAATATGGTCAAAAATTCGGCTAGTTCCATGTTTGGTGCTCCCAGAAATGAGTTGCGGGATACCGAAAGTGCCAGTGTACCACTTTGGGTTAACCCAATCAATGCAATTAGTCAACAGTCAAGTTGAATCAATCTATGTACTGGCTCATTAACTGATGTAATTATCAAGTTAATAAGCTTTATCTAATTAGATGAATTAATTAAATTACATTGAATTAAAATGCCCAAAATGTTTCGGACCCTTCCAGTGGAAGGAGCCTCCAAAATATTTTCAGTTAAATTTTTTTTCCCATTTGTGTGCTTCAACAGAGTGCTACTGATGCTACTGCTACATTGATAGCCAAGCATATGGCCAGCAGAAATTTTAGAACTTTCTGCCTTACCCAGACGATAATGTATTGTGCCTCGGTTGAAATAGGCTGCTGCTAGTGAGTCGTCGTATGTCACTGCTGAGGCGTAATCTGCAACAGCCTTGTCAAATTCAACGTGCCTGTACCACAGCATTCCACGGTCGTTGAGGGCTAAGGCTAGCATTTTCTTCCTGCAAAAGTTTTGATAATTTAGATACAGGAAAGTGAATTTATTTTTAGAATTCAACAATGTGTTTGCAAAATCAGTTAGGTCACACGAGTAACATTATTTGTGCAGATTGTATGCATACATTTTAAGTGTGCAGTGCTTTTTTTTTTTTTTTCCCAAACTGAGAAAGCTTGATGGTCTCCACAGTGGTTCTAAATTTTGAAGCAATAGATCCTAAATTGACCACTATGAACCGTCAATGCTATAGAAGGCCATCAAGAGTTGAATATTGCATGGCTCAATGATTTGTTGAATTTTTCCACTTATCACTATCAGTGTGTGCAGTATATCTACCTACACATTATCAGCCCCACTTGTAGCTGCCACTTCATTCTATAAATCACTTATCGTACACAGCACGTCCATTCATATGGAGCTTAACATGCTCTTGTTATGTAAATTTAATGTCAAGCAGCATTGATAGTCCTTTGGAGCTTCAGCAAACGAAGAGCGGGTATCGATTAACTAAATCTTTTTGAGGAATCAACAGAATAGTCCATATGTGTTTGTACAGTGTTGCATAATACCTTAAAAAAATATCAGGTACAGCAAGAAGAATAAGTGAAATGTAACTAAAATGTTATACACTTGCTTTAAGAGTGTCGAGCCAACATATGTTAGAATCAGTTTCTGGTGAGTATAGGCACTTTGGAATGGAACAGCAGTGGAAAGCAGGAGTAAAGCTGCGGAAAGTATTTCTGTATAAAGCAATGACACTGTATTCACCATGTAAATTACAAGTATACACAATGTTTTTCTTCTTCAAATGGTATTTCAACTACTCCGTTACTTTGTGTGGTACATAAGTTGGTTATCAATTACTCATGAGCAGTAATTTAGTTACAATTGCAGCCAACAGTGTGTTTCTTCCCGTATATGTTCACAACAAATATGATTAGACATGTTTTTCAGAATAGGACAAAGCAGATGGTAGAAAACGTCAGGCGTAATACTGGGAGTGTAGAAAGCAGCTGTAGGGGGGGAAAGAGTGTAGGGAGTGTCAGGAAATGTGTGTGCAACATAATTTATTGAAGATCACTGTGTATACTGTTTCTCGTACTTGAACGAAGAAAGCTGCGAAAGAAAGTTGTGGAGCAGATACAGAGAAAAGACCTAGAATATTACTGTTTGAATAGAATATTGCACTACCATTGAACGAAACTCGTTACTTTTGGAAAGCAGCTCGCTAACTTTACTTTTCCGAACAGGTTCGGGAATGAGTGCCACGGAAGCTGTTCCGTTACCTGTCTTTAACGTTTTCGCTTTCGATGTTTCCATTTGAAATCATATCTTGAATTGCCTGAGTTTCTTTTCTAATAACTATGTCAAGATCTTCCAGCTCGCGACGTTTCCCCGACTGAGACACAGACATCCTCAATGATGCAACAAGTGATCCCTTTTTTCCTGTATCGGTTACGCACTGTGACCGTTCTGTGGTTCTGTGCGTGTGTGCTTGTGATGTCCAACGACTGACAATTCTATGACTGCAGCAGCTTTCGTGCAGTGCAGCAGCCCCAGCAGCGTTGAGGACATCGGCTTTTCACACTTCCAAGCAAGGTGTACACTTTCACTGGCTTATTTCACTATTTTCGCCCGATTTTCAAAACCGTTCAAAACACATATTTTGGATTTGGTGATGATGATGATGATGATGATGGCGGCTGCCCCTTTGTAGCGGGTGGACAGCACAGCATAAGTTGTACGTCCTAGCCTTAAAATCCTCAAGTGTCCGAGTTCCAATCCTTTCAAAAGGTGCCCTGGCCACTTTCTTGCCACCAGTTTTCTAGCCGTCTTTTTGTTATTTCAATGTTCCTTTCGAGACCAATTCCAAATCCCAGTGCTTGGGTCAGGGTTTCTGAGACGGATTGTGGCGCAATCTTCCGGCACTTCAGAACAACATGTTCCATAGTCTCCGTCTCATCACCACAGATGGCGCACTCTGTCGTGCCTGGCTGGTGCGTGTGCGTCGTCCGATTGTTGATTCTTGCCCACCATGTCTTCGTGCGAAGTACTCCCGCGCGTGCTTCGAAGAGGAGGCTGCTGCCCATTGCGTTATCATAGAATCGTTCCATTCTGATGAAGTCTTTCCCTTCCGCGTACCCCCTCAGCGCAGGTTTCGCGCCAAGGCTTCCAACCCATTTGCTGGTTTCCCATCGCATTACCGCCTCCTTGATCTCCCGCAACGGGTACGGGGCTTCGTTTAGGGTCCTCTCCGTTAGGCCTATTTCCCTCAACGACCTTTTGAATTTCTTTCTCCACTGCGAATTGAGATCTTTGAAGACCATTGCTCTGTACAGTCTCTTAACTATCCACGAATCGGGGAGTGTTCGAATTCGGTCTTCGTATGTGGTCTTGGCTTTAATTTCACGGGCCGCGAAGCTCGACCATCCAACATCACCCTGTATCGCAGCGCTCGGGACTGTTCGATGTGCCCTCAGTGCGGCTCTGCCTGCTTCCTTCTGTTTCCTTTCTAGAAAGTTCATAGTAGCGGCTGTAAAGCACAATACCGCGTTTGCGTAGGTCAAGCCAGGGACAGCTACTGCTTTCCACAGCTCCCGTAACACTACAAATCTGTTGAAGGACCACAGTGCTTTGGACCGGAGTACCCCTACCGCTTTGGTCGCCTTTGTACGAAGTTGTTTTTCGTGATCTTGTAGGTAGTCCTGTGCTGCCGAGATGGCCACCCCCAGGTATTTAGTCTGGCACACACGTGGTACTGTCTGTCCTTGTATCTTAAGCTCAGTATCTCCGTTTTCCATGGGTTCTTCATTGTTCCATATCATCAGGGCGCTTTTTTGTGCGCTGAACCTCATTCGCATATCTATGCCCCACTCCGAGCAGATGTTCGTCAATTTCTGCAGCTCCTCCTGGTCATTTGCTAGTAGGACCACATCATCGGCATAGATCACCCCTGGAATCCGCTGCTGGACTTGTAGGCCCATGTCCATGTAGGAGGCATCGAACCCCAATTGCGATTCCTCTAGTCTTTTCTCCATATGCGATATATAACACATGAACAGGAGAGGGGACAGCGGGCACCCTTGTCGTAGACCCTTGCTGACTGGTATTTCCCCTGTCGTAGCTCCATGCCACTGACCAATAACTCTGTTGTTAGAGTAGATGTTCCTGAGAAGCTGTATGATGTCCTTGTCAACTTTCATATCCTCCAATTGGTTCCAGAGTAACGTGTGTGAGACACAGTCATAGGCTTTCTCGATGTCTAAGAATCCAGCATAGAGAGCCCTGTTTTCCTTTCTTGCCATCTCTATGCACTGCGTCAAGACGAATAGGTTATCCTCTATGCGTCTATCTCTTCTGAAACCGAGTTGGAGTTCACCTAGCAGGCACTGTTCTTCCACCAGTGTTTCCAGCCTGCCTTTCATTATCCTCATGAACAGTCTATAGATGACTGAAGTCACTGTTATCGGCCTGTAGAATGTCAGGTTATTCTTATCCCCTTTCCCTTTGTACACGAATGAGACTCGACTCATCTTCCAACTGTCTGGTACACTTTTTGTTTTCCATATCCTATTGAAGTGGTGGGTCAGTTCCTCCAGTCTCCTACTTGTGAGGTTTTTTACCGCGCTTGCTGGGATGCCATCCATGCCTGCTGCCGTGTTTGATGGTGTGCCCTTGATTGCTCTTCGTACTTCGTCTACTGAGATTGGTTGACTCACTGTTGATTGACTCTCATTTAATATGTTAATGGTTTCCTTGGTGTCTGGTGCCTTGGCGTTAGTGTCTGTGTACAGTGACGTCAAGTGCTGAGAGATTAGGCCGCGTATCTCCTTCACAGTAAGCTGTCTTCCGTCTTCTGGGTGATAGATTGTCTGCTTGCACTGAATTTGCTTTCCACTGTTCTTAACATACTCCCAGAATTTCCTCGAGCCATCTCGACCGCTGGAGCGGATATCTTCAAGAAGCTTTTCATTAACTGCTGTCAATTTTCTCTGGATGATAGCACTAGCTTCTTGTTTGAGGTTTCTGTAATGGTTCCATGCTTGTACTATTTTCTCCTCCGCTTCTTTTTTTCCAATACAATATCGGTGTGCCCGGCATGCCTCCTTCCTGGCTTTCAGGGCCTCTTTCACTTCTCCATCCCACCAGGCCTTATGGTGGGGTTTTGGAGGATCCTTAGTTTTTTTCTTATTTTCAATAGCCGTCGTCATTGCATCCATCCAATCTGTGTATTCAAGCAAAGGTGCCTGGTCTTGGTCCCATCTTTGCATCAGTTCCTTCATGTCTTCTTCTGATAGGTTTGGACTTCTCTGTGTATTCTTGGGGCTTGTTTTGCATGTCCCTCCTAGTGAGGCTACAAGTGCTCTATGGTCACTGCCAAGGCTTATGTCTCCACTGGTGTCAATCTGCAGACTATGGAAGGACTCTAGACAACTCGCCGATACCAGGCAGTAATCGATATTGGATACTTTTCCACCCTGGGACCATGTGAACGTTTCTTCCGTGGTGTCCAACAGGTTCGCAATAGTCATGGTATGGTGCTCTGCAAGCTCCAACAGCCTTCGTCCATTACTGTCAAGTCTGCCATCCAATTCCTCAATATGGGCATTGAAGTCTCCAAGGATCAGAATATCATGTGTACTTTTCAGCATTTCTATGTCTTCGCCCAGGCATCTTGCCATTTCTGTGTTTTGATCCTCATGTCTGCCTGTCCACCAGTACACCGCACCAACTGCTAATTTTCGATTATTCAGCGTCGTTTCCATCCACAAGTGCTCCTTGCATTCATTTTTAATCCGTTGTCACATCCTTTCTGCTGATCCGAGGAATCCTAATCCTCCACCTCGTCGTTCGCCCTCTGCTCTATTTAAGCCCTCCCATACATATCCTTCTAGAGTTGGGGGGAGTTCCTCACCCCTTAGGTGAGTCTCTGCGAGCATGAGCATTGTCATATTTTCCGATTCCAATATATCTTTCAACTCCATCCACTTTTTTTCCGATCGTCCACCCTGCATGTTGAGGAAGCCTGCTTTGAGGTGGTTACGCTGCTTGTTTTTCCTTCTTCCTTTTGTACGCCGTCGAGTCCTCTGTTGAATGCGTCGTCTTTCTTGTTTATTGGTTAGTACTTTCTCCAGCGTCTCTGAGGGGAATCGTGTATCCCTCTGTGGTCTCTCCTCTGTATTTCGTACAATGCTTGGCCAATTATCTCGATCAGGTCCCTTTGATTTGTTGGCGGGGCACGTGTGTTCCGAGTAGTTAGTCGGCGTGGTTGTAGGTTGAGCCTCACGCCCAAAAAAACCCCCGCTTTGCGAGCCATCCAGGTGCCCAGGATCTCGCTGCCTTCTTGGGTCAGATGGATGCCTCGAAATCCTCTGTTCTGGCAGTCCTGCATATGCCAGCCTGGATTGATGATGCTCGTTCTGTCCCCCAGTGATTCACACAAGTCCCTCAAGTTCTCATTCAGCTGGGTGATGAGTGCTCCTGTCTCCTCTGGGTTATTCCCATCTGACACCATGGGGACCATGCATATCTCAAAGATAGCTTGTGGGTGTTGTTTCGTCCACTGTTCGAGGGAAGCCTTTAACTGTTCTGGAACTGAATGGCCTGACTGGTCTCTGAGGACGTCTATCAAGCCTCCATGGAAGATGACCAGGACCCTGTCGTTGCTGTTTTCCAGTCTCAATCCTATTTCTTGGAGGAGTTGGGATGTGTCTCCTCCGGGGATTGCAATAACTTCTACCCTTCCATCGTATTCGACTCTCTGAAGTAGTGGGGTTTTCGCCCTTGCGATGTTAGAGTCTCCGGCTACTATAACCAGTCTTTCTTCGTAGTGGGGGTGTCCGATTTTCTGTCTTGTCGACGGGATCTTCTCATCCCTTGTGCTTCTATTATGACTATGTTGTGGTTCTTGTCTCTGCTGAGGTGGTGTATTGTTCTGTTTCTGAGCTCTCTTTGACTGGACACACATCCGATTGGGGACCAGGTCTTCCTGGTGTGGGTGTAAGTCGTCTATACCTGGGTTGGGCAATCTCGGGAAGTCTTCAGTGACCCCTTTTACTGCTGCTGCATATGTATCAGTACCTGGGGAGTGCTTGTTATTGGCCCCATGGCCCCTGTCAGCTCGTACTGGTGATGATGGGCAGCTCCGGGTGACCCTGACGTTGTCCGTGCACAACGATGTCTGATCTTTCTCTTGGTGCTTGTTTTCCTTCATTGGATGGGTCGATCTCAGTGCCTCACTTGCCGTAGCCCTTGAGTCACAATAGCCTGGGCAGGATCGTAGAGCTCGGATTTCATTCTCAAGCGTTTTCCTCTTCTGCTCCGCTTCTGTTAAGGCTAGGGACCATTTCTCCTCCGCCCGCCGGAACTGGTCAGTCGTAACTTCTTGTTGTGCAATAAGTGTTTTCAAGTCATCTTCTATCCGTTCTCTCCTCTGTTTTTCCTCTTCTAGTTTCTCGGACCATTCAGCCGACATCATCTCCATACGCGCACATAGAACACATTTGTAGCCAATCCCCGCTCGCTCGCCCATGGGGCCGTACTGGGTCTCACTTAGGTACGCCCAAACGTCGCAGCTCCCGCACTGTACCATTGTCATCTCCACATTCATTATCCCAGTCTTCACCGGCGCCGGGTCAGCACTTTCGGTTTCTGACTCTTCGTGATTGTGATGTCTTATTCACTGCGAAGCTTACCCAATCAACCACTTTTTAGCGCCTAGGCACACTCACATCGGCACAGTCGAACGGGTAACGAAGCAAAGATCTTGGTTCACGCGCACTCAGGGGCCGAAAAAGAAAAACTTACACACACACGTTCACATGTGCCGCCATCCGCCGCCCGTAAACATTAGTGGATTGAAACGATAAGCAGTGTTGCCAACATTCCAGACGAGCGATCCGCCAAAATAGCCAACCGATTCCGCCAGAATCCGCTAACTTTCGCGAAGAGCCCGCTAAAATCCGCCAAACGCTGAAAAGTGATTGAATATGTTGAGATTGATGTATATTGCACCTGTAGTCATGGTGTTCAGGAGCTTGCTTCGCATTCTCGTTCATTTCTTCTTTCCGATGTTCCTGACAACTTCAGGACGGGAGGTGGTACTCGAAACAGCTCTTCCAGTGCCGTCTCAAGCCTGAGCGGATTGCCAGCGGCTTCGACCATGTCCGGCTTCATTTTATTGCGCAACTTGTTCTTTATCAAGTTCAGCTGGCTGAAGGTGCGACGAAAACACACACACACATATGGGATGATGATGTGGTGGGTCATTCTCCGCCGTTATGGCGGTACACTGCCCCATTGCGATGAAGATCCTCATTGAAGTGCGGAAAAAGCATGTTTTCCCATAGCTGAACAGTTGGACCGATGCATCTTAAATTCCTTTGCCACAGTACTGTCCGAGAAAGACTTTTTGTAATGTTCCCCGAGATGATCGGCGGTCAGCACTGAACTGGGTTCAGCAATGAAAAGCGCTGTCCTACCTTCAGTCTCATGTGCTGGATCGACTCTTCTCGGGGCGATGCGAACTGTCCGTTGACCGGACGTGAAATGTCCGGATGCTTTCCTGTGCTTTGCGCTCTCTCCATGCACCTTCAGGTTTGAGTACTGAGCGCACAGCCACAGAATCGGCACTCCACCGTTTCTGTCCAATCTGCCGCCGTTCTGCACCGTAGCCGTGCACTTAGCAGAGAGTCCCAGAGCCATTCCTTGCGAAATTTTTGCTTGTAACTCATTTTCGGCATTTTAGTAGAATAG
The DNA here is from genome assembly GCF_037126465.1 of Ornithodoros turicata. Classification (NCBI taxonomy): domain Eukaryota; kingdom Metazoa; phylum Arthropoda; class Arachnida; order Ixodida; family Argasidae; genus Ornithodoros; species Ornithodoros turicata. Next base: position 38,086,277 of record NC_088207.1, read on the forward strand.
AAGGGTGCACACTGCAACAGACGCTAGTGAAAGCAAGAAAGGAAGCCAAGGACGCAACTCCACCTCCCAATGGGTAGACTTCGTGGGCTACTACAAGAGGGAGCAAGATGTCCTGACGCATTTCTTTAATTCGTGTTCTGGTGCAAAATTTCGGGTTATATGTCATCATATCCACTTGTAAACAATGCTGTGCTGGGTGACCGCAACATGTAAGGCCTACACTCTTAAAAATGAACTTCACTGCATAGCACGCTCCTAGCCAACCATGACCTCAAATGATATCGTTATCTGCCCTGATTTGTTGAAAACGGGAGGCGTACGCCATCTTTGTGACAATTATGAACAGCATAAGTGTCACAAAAAAGGCGTACGCCTCTCGTTTTCAACAAATCAGGGCAGATAACGATATCATTTGAGATCATGGTTGGCTAGGACCGTGCTATGAGGTGAAGTTCATTTTTAAGAGTGTAATTTCGTGCCCTAAGGACAGAGCAAAGTCCCTTCTTTCCGTATGGCGCGAGATCACGGCCCTAACTACTAAAGGGTCAGGCCTTAAACATTGTTCTCTGACCGGGGCATTAGTGGTGTGTGTTCTCCAAAAAGGTCAAAGAGGTTCTTGCAGAGAAAAAAAGAGAGCGCCGAATCGAAAGTGAGCTTCTTGAACGCAAACTCCCGTCAGATAGCAAAATTTCAGGTGACTGGTTTCGGTTCGGTAATTAGCATACTCTAGGGAATCTAGAGATTTTTCGTACTTTTCAGCCAAAATGCGGCGAAAGTCTGAATCCGCTAGAATCCCCTAAATTCAGTCAGGACCCCGTCAGAAATTCCGCTAGCCGCTAAACAATTTTTTCCACCGCTAGATGCAAGTCGAATCCGCCAGATCTGGCGGGAAATCCGCTAAATTGGCAACACTGACGATAAGTGGACTAGACGGACTGAACACATCGACCTGGATCCTGGATCTCCTACGGGATGCTGCACGACCTACTACTATACTAGAGACCTGGACCCCTGGACGTCCGCAATGCTCCCAGCACCGGGGTAGTAGTTCTGGCAATCGCCGCTTGGCTATGGGATTTGGCGCTAGCTCGCACTATTTGTTACCACGTGACTTTGTCGAAACCGCGGCGATGTATGGTAGGCTGTGTTGACAACGACGAAGCAGCATGAGAGAGAGAATAGCGCGTGCTTATCAACGGGCTTAGCAACAGCCTGTGTATCCCTAGCAGACTAAAGACGGTGGCAAGGGTGATTCCCTCTCCCCAATAATGCTATGTGGCGCTTGCAGCGGTCACTAACGTAACTAACCCATGACCCGTCTCTCCCATAGGGAGTGTGCGACAAACTGGTGGCGCCGCGATGCGGCCTCCGGAGAAAGTACCTCGCGTGATAGCCGCCGGGTAGCTAGCTTTGTTTACATGTGAAGTGCGGTGTCTTTTTTTGCTACACTGGAACTGTTGGATCGCTAACTGTGACAGTACCTAAAAGAACTCTTCATTAGGGACCTGATGTTTCATTTCTCGTGATTTCTATGCTTCCAATACCACCGAGGGCGCTAGACTGGCAGCCATTAGCGTTTGTGACGCGCGTTCGGCCATTGCATCAGGTGTGCACAACATATTCTATTTCTTTTGTTCTAGTTTCAATGAAACTGAATGAGGACCTGCAAAATGACCAATTATTTACAGTTGCCACTTTCGTGACAGTGAAACGCCGCTGGATCGTGTTACTGATTGAGGTGTTTCATCGCCAGTGCCCAGAGACGATATTGCTCCCGGTAATCTGGTTGACGAGTCTCACAGTGAGAACGGAAGTTCTACGTTGTCCAAAAGGTTTAGTTTTAATATTTACGCACCAACCATTTCACAGCTGTCGTGCCGCAAGCCTATGGCGGTAACGGAGGTAAAAACTCATATAATTTCTTCTTTGAGTATCTCTTTAGCGTTATTGTATCTGAAGATACTGGAAAAACTGCAGTACAAGTTTAGACAATAAGATGTGACCTCACGTGTTTATTTGTATGGATAAAACGGACGCAGGATGTAGATTTCTGTGACGAAGCTATGTGTGTGCAAAGAGGACGAAAGGAATACAAGACTCAGTCAAAAACATGTTACAAGTGGCTGGAATCAGAGAAATACACGTATATAGCCTTCGCTAGCAAGCCAAGATTTTGTGAGGCGTCAAATAACCATCCTCTCGACGTATCACTTACAGGTGTTTTGACCAGACAGACGCGAGTGGCTGTTCTCCTTCTGCACTGTTAGATGCATTATAAATACGGTGGTTGCTTCTGTGCAGTTTGTCTCAATTCTCTTCGTTCGCGCCCCAGAAAGGTTCCACATTATTTGCACTTCGAAAATTAGCCCTTCTAATTACGGCGGTCGCCACGCAAGCTACGGTTCCACTTCAAAATGCATAGAACGGGCGACGTGGTATCACGTCGGATACTTCCAAGACCGCCACTGGCGGCGCTGTCACGACGGAGCAGCGCGCCCCCTTTAGGTGTCGCACGGTCCCTATAGGGGAGCGCCAGCTGTCCAGGTCTCTAGTATAGAGTAGGTCGTGGGATGCTGTTTGCAGGGGGGGTCGGACTCCATGTCGGACTCGCTCAAAAAAGCGTGACCACACGGGAGCTGCCATCCGTTGGTCATGGAAGGCGTTGCCTTCCGTTGGCTGCTTCATTCCGCTAAACTTGACGTGCTCGTTTTCCTAAATTCATCACTTGCTATCTAAATTCGGCGTACTATGTGTGTATCTCATATGTATTCGTTAAACAAATAAGCTGTGAATATTTTCCCAGTACATGACTTGCTTGTGTGCTGTCGTTCGTTCGTCACTTTATTATCACAAAACTTGGCAGGCCAGAGCATTGAATGGTGGGTGGTTTCGTTTTTGCCATTTCCGGTTCCCGTTGGAATCTTTGGAATACTGTTGTCTTCGGAAATACATGCCTACATTGGTTACGATGGGTAATGATTTATTGATTTCGCTCGCAAAGGATACAAACGCCACTTCCACACGTCATAGGCGGTACACATCATCTGTCTCGGTGGAAAGCAAAGAGTTGGCGATGTCGCGGGTAACCTCATAGATAAGATATGATTCATGTTAGATATGACAACGTTTACCTGGTGATTCCACTACAATAGCACTACTCAATTATGCACGTATCCCGAAGATTCGTACGTGCTCAACGCAATTACACGGCTTGCCTTGCTTCCTACGGTGGACGTCGTTCCCTCCATCGGCTCGTTCCCACTAGAGCCACGTAGCTTATTTATAGTGGCTCTAGCTCTAGGCTCTAGTTCCCACTTTGTCATCCCACGTGACTGCACGTGGTTCGCAACAAACTGATGCCGTGTGTTCTGAAGTCATGTCGTGACCATGGTTACGGTTACGGTGGAATGTATGTCGGTATACGCCCTTAGGCTCCCTTTGTAGCATTTTATCGTTCGCGCAAATAGACTTAGAGGTACATGTGACCGGTTGTGACTCTCTACCAATGTGCCGTACTGTTCGTTTTAATTTCATCCGCCCAAACTCTCCTCAATTAAACAGCGACCCAAGGGGGCTGCGTAACGGCTTCTCTATCGATAATGTCGCGCAACGCGTCCCTTGTCCCTTGTTTGAGAGCAGCGAAGTTGAATACATTTACGTATCCACGAGGGCAAGCGCATGCGAACTGGCGCCTCTTTTGTGGACAGGACACGAAGAAAAGAAAACTGAGCTGTCGAACGCATTTGTGAGTGAAGGTGTTCCTCGATTTGCGTTGTACACTTGCGGTGGTGCTTGCTGGCAAGGAAGCAGCAACCGACATTCGGATGGGACGCGATCGCACCAATCCAGCAAGAAAGTACTTTACGTATGACGTCACGACAAACAAGTCCGTCTGTATCATGCGCTTCAAGAAAGCAGAACGCCTATTTGGACAGTCACCTACAGGAACCAGGAGCTACCAATTTCACTGCTGCCTATTAATATTAAATACTATGTATGCGGAATAAAGGGTTTTACATTTTGCAACATTTTTTTTTCTTTTTTTCTGGGAATGAATATGCACACCAGAAGCGGAACCAGTTAACATCGTTATGAACCGTTATTTTTTTGCTCCGGAGCAGAACCGGTACCGGACCGTTTATGATAGGACCGGAACGAAAAACGTTTCGGTTCGACACCCTGCTGTCAAGGGTCGTAAGAGGTCGGCACAGTGTGGGATAAAACGGCGACGGAAGTTTACGAGGTCGGAGAAACTCGCGGAGCTTCCGCAGCGACGAAAGCACGGGGAAGTCTTGAACGGCTTGTACCTTGGACGGGAGGGGTGAAATGCCGTCCGCCGACACGCTGTGGCCGAGGAATTCCAACGACGGAACGCCTAAAAGGCATTTGCCGGGATTGATTACAAGGCCGTTGTCGTCCATGCGCTGGAACACCTTGCGCGGGTGTGCTTCGTGTTCCTCAGGAGACTTGCTGGCAATGAGCAGATAGTCCAGATACGCAAAGACGAATGAAGACTTCGTATGACCTCGTTGATAAATCTTTGGAATGTCTGTGCGGCATTCCGAAGACCGAACGGCATTCGGACGAATTCGAAGAGGCCAAACGGCGTGATAATGGCGGTCTTCGGAATGTCCTCGGGCGCTACCGGGATCTGGTGGCAGGCCTTGACCAGATCGATCTTGCTGAAGGTGGTCGCACCAGCAAGGTCACTGGTGAAATTGTGGATGTGCGGCAAGGGATACTGGTCTGGTACCGTGCGGGAATTCAGGGCTCTATAGTCGCCGCAAGGCCGCCAATCGCCGGGGTCCTTCTTCGGTACCATATGTAGCGGTGATGACCATTGGCTGGACGATGGACGGATGAGCCCCAGCTGCAGCATGTGGTCAAACTCACGGCGAGCAATCTGGAGGCGCTCACCAAAGAGACGGCGGGGGCGTGATACCACGGCAGGTCCGGTGGTCTGGATGTGGTGCATGACTGAGTGCTTGGGCGTAACCTCAAGGTTGCACGGCTTGGCCACAGCGGGAAAATCGGCGAGGATAGTGGCGTAGCGGGACGCAGGCAGAACAGTACGAATGCCCGTAGAAGTCTGCAGCGCGGGCGAACCAGACACCGAAAGGGTGGTCAGGGTGTCTGTCAGTTTCCTGCGCGAGAGGCTGATGTCGAGTGCGAAATGCTGGAGGAAGTCAGCGCCGAAAATAGGGTGAGGCACGTCGGCGATTACGAAGACCCACCGAAAGAGTCTTCGAAGGCCGATGTCAATGGCAAGGGACCGCAGACCAAAGGTAGAGATCGATGAGGTGTTCACGGCTTGGGGGGTGGCGGAGGACTTGCCGTGGACTCAGTCGACCCGTGTAGGAAGCACAAGGCTGACCTCGGCACCCGTATCCACCAAGAACCGATGGCCCGCGACCCGGTCGGTGACGAAGAATAGGTAGCTTGCCGGTGGGCCAGAGTCGTAGGCCTCCGCTACCGACTGGCCCCCCAAGTTTCCCGTCCAGGAGCACGGCTGGGTGCACTTGAGAGCGTGGTCGCCAAACTTCTTGTGATAATAGCATATACCCCCCTGGGAAGCCGGGCTGCGGAAAGGGGATCGGCGTGGACGAGAATGAGAGCGTCGGTACCGTGGGCGACCAGAAAGGTCAGCGCGCATAGCTGCAACAGCGTCCGTAAGCTCTGACTTGCGCTTGTAGAACAAGGAGCGTAGGATCAGACGGGGAAACAGACTGAGAAACATGTTCTCAGTATGTGTGAAATGTGGTGCAGAGGGGGCGGAGTAGTCGATGATGCGGTCCGCCAACTGGCCAAGGTTATTATCAATGTCCAGGCAGTAAGGAGACTGTTAGTAGGAACGGAGTTTATTCCGTACCTTGCGTGTTGTACAAGCGAATGTGGAACTGTCGCACGCGCATCCCGCGATGCCAGTGTGGCTGACGCGGAGCTCAATAAACTAGTATACAACACTCCCCTCTTTTAGGGTAAACAAGACACGCTTTCACCCTTCAGTACAAAACAAAGTCTCTGAAACGGGTGGAAGTTTCGATTGTCGGTTTGTGCGAAGTCTACCAGTGGGCTGGCATGCTATCGGCAGTGCTATCGGTCTGCGGCGTTCCGCTGTCGGTTCGTTGATGGTCGGAGAGACTGATGCAGACGGCAGAGGGATGGTGTGTGCAGCTGTCATTTCCGCAGCGCTGCATTGCGTTGGTACATCCTCAAAGTCTCGTAAATGGTCAATATGTCTTCGGCGTAGCTTGCCATCCTTTGTACGGAGAAGGTATGAGCGAGGTAGTACACGTCGCAGCACTACTGCTTGCACCCAATGGGGTTTGCCCTGAAAATTTCGCATTATCACTCGCTGGTTGACTGTGTACATCTTTGCGCCCTTTAGGGGCTGTTCGCGGTCTCCCGAGTTGTTGCTCGTTGAGTGAATAGCGTGGAACGCTGTTTTTAGCTGACGGCCGAACATTAGTTCTGCTGGCGATCTTCCCGTCGTGGTGTGCGGCGTGGTGTGCTGTCGAAACAGGAATCGAGCAAGACGGCACACGATACTGCCCTTCGTGAGCTTCCTGAGCGCCAACTTCGTCTCCGCAACCATCCGTTCAGCTTGTCCATTTGTGGCAGGATGGAAGGGCGCTGAGGTGATGTGACGAATCCCATTCTTTTGACAGAAGACAGCCATTTCTCGCGAAGTGAAACGCTGTACCGTTGTCGGTCACCAGTATAGTCGTGGTATTCCAAAGGTTGCGAAAATGGGCCACAAGGTCTCGATAAGTGCTGTTGTCGTTGTAGAGGTCATTGTTCGTACTTTCAACAACTTAGAAAAAGCGTCTATAACGTCTATAACGATCAAGTATGTAGTCCCGTCCACAGGACCAGCAACATCCATATGCACAGTGTCCCATGGAACTTGACTACGCTGCCAAAAAGGTGAAGGGGCCGCCCGTGGCATTCTGGAGTTGAGCTGACTGTCATTTCTATTTCGTGATCCATGCTGGGTCACCACATGTGACTACGTGCACATCTCTTCATTGCAGTCATACCGGCATGATTAGCATGCAGTAACTGTAGCGCTGAAGGACGAGCTTCCTCGGGGATAACGACCCTAGTTCCCCATAATACACAGCCTTTATGTATGGAAAGCTCCTGTTTCCTACTCCGATATGGTGAAAATTCCGGCCTTGACCAGTCAATATCTTCTGCTGACTGCAAAACTGTGAGCAGTGGTTTCAGTACCGGGTCAGTCTTCGTAAACTGACTTATCAGCGCAGCGGTCAGAGGTAGCGCTGTGTGAGCCTCAATCATTAACATGACACCAGGAGGTTCCCAATTCATCACATGAACTTGGAAGAGGTAGACGGCTCAACGCGTCCGCATTGGCATGTTTGACACCTGGTCGATACTGGAGGTCATAGTCATACGCTCCAAGGGTAACGCACCAACGGATCATTCGGGGTGACAGAATAGGTGGCATCGGTTTTGACCGACCAAAAATACCCAAGAGAGGCTTGTGGTCTGAAAAATTACCACATGATGGCCTGTGATGTAACGATGAAAGTGTGTTACTCCGAATACAATTGCCAGCCCTTCTTTGTGAAGCTGTGAGTAGTTACGCTCACTAGCTCCCAATGTGCGTGACGCGAAAGCAATTAGAGCCTCGAGTCCCTTGTCGTCTGGTTGTGCCAGCACAGCTCCAATCCCGTAGGGCGACGCGTCACACGACAAATGAAGTGGTCGTTCTTCGTCGAAATGTGCAAGTACTGGACTGCTTGCTATACGGTCTTTCAAGGCACAGAACGCTTGCTCATGGTCTTCTTCCCATGTCCAATTGGCACCTTTGTCTAAGAACCGGTACAAAGGTTCTGCAATGGTCGCACGGTCCTTCATGAAAATATCATAGAATGATACCGTTCCCAAAAAGTGGTTGCAATTCTGCTTTGCATGTTGGAGCAGGGGCCTTCTTGACAGCTGTTATCTTTTCAGCGGTCAGCTGCACACCTGATGCAGACACTTTGTAGCCAAGGAATTCAATTTCCTTCACCGCGAAAAGACATTTGTCTTTTTTTGCCTTCAACCCAGCCTGTTGAAGTCTTGTTAATACCTGTCGTAAGTGTTGGAGGTGCTCCTCTGGATCCTTTCCGCATATGATAATATCATCGAGATAAACATTAACTCCTGAAAGTCCTGCCAGCAGATTGTCCATTAATCGCTGAAACAAGGATGGTGCTACGGACACTCCAAACGGAAGGCGTCGTAATCTGTAGTCCTTTGATTGTGTTAATGCACAAAACATGCGATGATTCCTGGTCCAGCAGAAGCTGTTGATATGCTTGGGCTAAGTCGATCTTTGAGAATACGGAGCCACCTTTTAGGCTGCTAAGTATCTCCGTTCGTTGCGGTTGGTAAAGGATACGCGCTCGTAGCCACTGAAACGTTTACTGTGCTACGGTAATCGCCACACAGGCGTAACGAACCGTCTTTCTTGCGCACCACGGCTATTGGTGTTGCCCATGCTGAAGATTGTGTTGGCTCAATAATGCCTTGATCTTCAAGACGATCCAGTTCACGGATAACCGCATCTCGTAATGCAAAAGGCACAGGACGGCTCTTCAAGAAGCGAGGAACGGCATTTGACTTTAGGTCAATATGCACTGGAGGTCCAATGTGTCCATTTATCAAAAACTGACGAAAACTCTTCCAGTAGCTGGGCCAATGACTCACACTTCATGTTATGAATTCCAGCCAGTTGTATGCCGAGAGGGTTAAACCAATCTCTTCCCAGTAGGCTTGTGCCTGAACCCTCTATTACTCTGACAAGGACCTTGGCGCGTTTATCCTTCAACCTTGCTTCCACCGTAGCCTTCCCAAGAACGCTTAGTTCTGACCCAAGACCTGACCAAGTTCGGAGGTGCAAGTCGTCCTGCACAAGTATGGGCTGACTTTGACCTGCAGGCCAGAGCTTATTAAATGTCTTCTCACTTATGATGGAGAACGTAGCGCCCGAATGCACTTCCATGCGTAGTGGTTGATCATTCAGGTGAACGGTAACCGCAAACGTAGGTGTGCTCGATTTCCCACGCATATTGTACAATGTATACAATGTTTCGGAATTGTCTTCTGATAGATCATGAGTGTCCTGTGGCGCTACTTTCTTCGCCCATGTCCACCCATGTCCAACTCGTTACATATGACATTTTTTGTGACAAAAATTGCAAACAATAGAGTCCGGAAAAGTGCAGTCTGGCATGCGATGCTCATCTCTGCATCTGTAACAAGCGATCTTCTTATTCTTTGCTTTCTTTGTCTTGGATGACGTTGTCGCTGACGTCTTATGCACCTTAGTGTCTAGACATTCTCGTCGAAGCTGCGTCTGCTCACGCAGTGCCGTTTCTGCCGTTAATGCGGTTTACAGTGCCTGTTGAAAGGTAACGCCTCCTCTCTCTGCCAAGAGTCGTTGTTGTAGATGGGAATCAGCCGCAAACGAATCTATCGCGTAGCATAATGTCCAGTGGTAAAATAGTGGAAGTCTTCGTACCGGACGTTGATGTTGCACCTGTCGTATGTGTCTGCTCTCCGGCTTCCAAAGCAGCAGACTCGGGCGTTGGTGCTGGAGAAGTACCAAAATTGCAGTCTTTGGCCAGCGCGCGCAACGCTGCCACGTAATCTGCAATCGATTCCGTGGGCCACTGGTCCCGCTTGTAGAAAATGCATCTTGCAAGGAGCTCTGAAGGTCTCGGGTTGTAGTTCTCAGTGAGAACCTTGAATATGTCAGCGTAGGACACCTCAGAAGGACGTCGTGGAACCAGGAGCGACCTCAACGTGTCGTAGACCTCTTCGCCACATAAGCTCAGCAGGGATGCTCGGCGTTTACCGGAATCCGTGATTTCGTTAGCCTCGAAGTAAAATTCAAGGCGTTCCACCCATGATGACCGGGAACAAACTGCGACACGCGTCCAACAGACATGGTGAAGCCAGAAGACTTCGGGTTGAATCGCACGAAGGTTCCTAACTCTCGTCGCCAGTATCAATGTCCAGGCAGTAAGGAGACTGTTAGTAGGAACGGAGTTTATTCCGTACCATGCGTGTTGTACAAGCGAATGGAACATCCCGCGATGCCAGTGTGGCTGACGCGGAGATCAATAAACCAGTATATAAAAGTTATCGAGGGAGACCTCGTCAGATCCGGCTAGTACCAAGAGGACTTGCTGTGGGAGCCGCTGGAGGAAGAGCTCCCGCAGGATCGAGGGCTGAGTATCAGCCGAGTCTCCGAGGAGCTGCTTCATGCGGTGCAGTAATTGGGTTGGCCGCCGATAGCCCAGTTCTTCCTCGGATAGGAGTTTGCGGAGCCGGGATAGCTCGGTGCAATCAGTGCGGGAAAGAATAGCCTCCTTCAACCGATCGTAATGGTTGTCAGGCGGTGGTGAAGCCAAGAGGTAAATAACCTGGTCGGCGATTTCCATGGGCAGCGCGGACACAACGTTGAGGTACTTGGTAAGTTGTGACGAAATATGCCGAAGTGCAAATCGTGCATCAACTTGGGAGAACCAGGCCCAGGGATTCTTGGTCCAGAAGGGGGGAAGCTTTACCTCACCGCCGACGGCGGCGATCGACGACTAGCATCGACTCCAGCATCGTGGAATGGAGGTGACGTCGGGGCTGATGACGCAGTCCGTGGAGCGTCCATTGAGACGTCGGGTCACCAGTTTGTAGGTAGCGTGTTCCAGGAAAGAGTGTGTATTGGCATCGAGGCGGAAAGAGACAACGTTCTGACTAATCCACGGGAACAACTGGCCAGGCGGCCGTGCGCCGTGCATTTATTAGTGCGACCTATGCGAACGAGCGCTGATGGCGTTGCAGATTGGGCGGCTCGCTACAAAATTATTCTTTAGTGCATAGTCGTGCGGTAGTTAAAAGTAAGGCGATGGGGGATCAGAGGTCTTCCGTCGTCCCACACACGATGTCACAGGCTGCTGAGGAGACCGGTATCAGGCAGGTTTTGGACACGATAGGACTTCGATCCTTATTGTGAAGGGGCTCATTATATCATTCCCCATATCACCACCAGCGATGGGGTAGGGTACCGCCCCTGGCGATGAAACTCCCCCATTCCTTGGTTGCCTTTTAAAAATAAAGTTGTTGTTGATCACGGATCCTTTGTAGGAAGAAAAAGACTACGACGACAACGACGATATATTGTTCAACGTCCACCTCCTTGGAGAAATGTGATATCGTCATCGTCATCGACGATCCGACGAGGGTACAGCTACCGTGTACTTAGATGACGGCGTCCTCTTAATCGTGTCCCCTTCTTTACTGACGGAAAAATCTCTGGTGCCTCTTACAGGTATCCACAACACAGGGCCATCAGTATCATGGTATCAGTAAAAGTGATGACGATTCGTTAACAAGTCTGCGGTAATGGAACGGTGCATGTCCTGGTACACGCCTGCCAATGCATACTTGCTTACCTTTTAAAAATGGCGATATCAACCCTGCACCCTGTACGAAGTTTTGGTCATCTGCTCAACAAGGACACTTCATGGCTGCCTTCGTTATGTATCCTGGAAACAAGACTGAGAAGCCAGCGAATCAGGACATGAGCGGTGCCTAACCTCGCCCGTTTTGTGTAGAACCGATGGAATCAGCGGAGCCGTGCAGGCAAATAATACCAGCCCGAGCATGGCTACCAGCAGCCCTTATGTGGATTTTGTTATGTACCCTGTGCTCAGCGGTACCAATCGTCCTCCCGTGGTTCAGCGACAGTATGTTTTACGTCTGCCTGGGTGTCACCCTACTGTTCCTCCTGTTCGTCATCGCGACCTACACGTTTCTTCCCAAATCGACAGAATACAAAATTAGGGAGCGCGACAGTTGCGGCAGGGCCTCCTGCACTTATATTTCAAGAAGAGGTACGTTGTCCACCTTGCCACTGTCACACACAGATCCCATGGTGTCCCTCTTTGGTATTGTGCTGTTTCGAATACGATACCTTTCCGGTGAATCTCACGGGGGGATGGTAATGTATGACTGCATCGCGGAAGAAAGTTCTTCAAACATGATATCCAGCGTCGCTGTCGCTGTACCCACAAAACGTTGTGATTCACGCACAGAGATACGGGACGACTTGCCAGCAGAAAACTCGCAATGTATTATGTCGAGTGAATGCAATGATCAACGGCTCGGCTGCTCAAAGGACATGACCTTGAATAAGGAATTGAAGAAGACGTCTCTTGAGAGCAACGGTGAGTACCAATTATTCTCCTGCCTGCTTACAACGTGTATAGGGTTTTGTGATAGTTTATAACTATAGGACCTCTCTATATATATGCACATTGTATGTATTTTGTTTGGTTAACAATAAATTCTATTTGATTGATTGATTACGTCTTTCGTTACAGTACATCTAAACGACGACCTTCCTGCGGAGCACCATGTGGACCAAGGAAAAGGTGCTAACAGTGCTGAAGAGGTCGCGGAAAATCGAACTATTTGTCTATCGCCGAAAGGTGGTTCTGTTTTGAACACGGGCGATCAAAATTCATGCGAAGACAGCCAAGGAGCAAAAACCAATTCAGAAAGAACTCATGTTGCGAAGTCTTCGGCTGGTGTATCGCATCACGTAACTACGTAAGGGCAGCTATAAGCTCTTCAAAATATTCCCTTTACGGAAGCCGTTGACTAGATTCGTGAAGGTTATGCACTCAGGGCTAAGCACACTATCGCAACAAGTTGTGATGATGATGATTGGCGTGTTTCATCACCGCAGGCGATATTCTCTCTCATATGTAATTTGGTGAAAATATGGTGACCAGCGCATAGTGATGACTGAAGTGCTATATCATCCAGAAAAGTTATAGTAGTGCCTTTAAGGGCAGAGCGCTGGTGAGCTGGATTCGACCACTGACCAAGTACTTTCGTCGAGAGAGACCGTGGGCGTAGCTGATTTGCAGGCACTGCAAGTGTACTTTTGAAATGTTGGTAGTGCGAGCAATCAGGCGCGGATCTAGAAGGGGGGGGGGGGGTTCCGGATGGCCTAACCTGGCCCCCTCCTCCATTTCTGTCGTCACATCGTGCTTCGATAGATCCTAGAGTGTATGCAGCATACTGTCCAAGGCTGGACCACACCCTTCGGATAATCATGGATCCGCCCCTGCGGGCAATGGAGATGTGCCGTCGAAGAATAAGAGGCATCGTAGTATATCACATACGTAACCGACAACGCATTTGAAACAGGTCACGGCCCTACTATATCTAGATCTAAATTCAGTGGCGTAAACATATACGCCCTATACTGACAGGGGCGGACCCGAATGGCCTTCTTCGGAATGGCCGGTCCGGCCCCGACTACACAGAAGGCCGTTCCGACGGTCGTATTCTCGACTCCAGTGAGTGGAGGAAAGGAGCTCCCACCATTTGAAGAACCACTGAGCTTCAACGAAACACCGGCGCAACGGTATAGTGCTCGCGAAAGACTTACTCTGCTCGCGGGGCGCTTGGAGTGGGGGTTGATTTTTGAAACACGAAGCCAGCATCGAGGAGGAGCTCGCGCAGAGGGTTAGCACAAGATCCGAATTTCGAATCCCAACTCGGCCGAATGGATTGAAGGCCGGGAGGCAAACTTAATCTTTTATTGTCCTCCAAACTTGCTGTGCCAACCGGCCGAGTGACTGACATGTCCATGCCCAATTTGCCGAATTTGTAGCTTGTTATCGTGGCTTATTGGATAAGATAATCGGCTTCTACATCGAAACTGGGAGGTGACCCGGCTGCGTTGACTGGACGTTTTTCCTGGGTGCCACTCAGATGTCGGTAAGGTTCACTATGATTGACGTTGGCAACATGTCCCTGAGCTTGGAGGAGGGACAAAAGACAGAACAGAAAAACCAATAGCACAAGACAATGCCAACGTCAAGTATACAGCAGCCCGCTTGCATTTTACTTCTGTGATCTTCACCATGATGTTTGCCCACGCCGCACGGGCCTCCAAGGGCAGCATACCTTCCGCTGCACCCGCAGACAGAACCCTCGGTAATAACACGGCACCAGTTTGCGGATTCCATTGTTCGTTGGACGTTGTGTTCTTCCTACGTTCATCTCTCAAGGAGTGCTTTCATTACCTTGACAAGCTTTACGCTTTCGCTGTAATAAACTATTACAGGGGTGCGATGATGATTCAGGTTTTCTTGGCGCATAAGCGACGAGGGCCATAATGCGCCAAGACAATGGTAAGGAATGTACTAGTTAAAAGTACATAGGGGTCTGAAACCTACGTCATAGCCAGTCACAACATGGCGATAGGATAGGACCGCTCACGATAGTGACTCGGTGCTTACGGCTTCCAACTGTACAGACCAATGCGAGCCGCAATAAAATATCGGGTTTAAAGGCAGCGCGTAAAAATTAATGGTCTGGGTCTGAAGTATATCGCAATAAAATAGACATTGCGAGAAACGTTTTTCTTATACTCTAAATGAACAAATTACAAAATAGCACACACATGGTTTGTGAAAGAATGGTGAGAATACATGCCGGCTGATAACAAGGTCACCAAGGTTGCAAACCCTGAGACCAGGGAACGTAGAAAGATCACACACAAACAAGAAACATATCTGAAAAGTTTTATCAGGTTGACGAGGGTTTTCCTCAGGCTTTCGAGACGAATGTCGGCAGTGCCCCTTGAAGTCGGTATAAGGCTCGTTCCTCGCCCTACTCCTTTCTGCCGTCCTCTCGCAGTCTGTCCACGTCTACACACCGTTCATAGCCGCAGTTGCTTCGCGGCGCTAACACGGAACTGAAAAAATACCAGAATTCCAATGACGTAAACGTGACTCGTTTAGAACGACTCAGAATTGACCAGACCAGATTATGAATCTTTTGAAGACCTTATGTTTTTTTCAAAAGGTACGATTCCTCAACCGTTAGCCACTCTACCCACGCATTGCAGTCTGCTGTAAGAGATTATTTATCCAGTGGCCATTGCGCAAGAAGAGAAATCCGTGCACGTATGACGAGACGGCGCACATGACGGAGACGGAGCAACGCGACACATCGCCATCGGTGATGGTACTGCTGAAAGAACTCGCCGTTGTCGGCCTCGTCACGACTGACGCTCTGGGGCAATGTGCGTCCTGGGCCGACTTCTAATGAAACTGTGCCGACATATGCCGGACAGCCGTCTGAGGAAAACCCAGGAAAAACCCCAGACAGCACAGCCGGCACCAGGATTCGATCCCGGGTACCAGCGACAGTGCCAGCACGATAACGCTGAAGTTGAGTTATACACCCCCTTCTTTCCATACGTTTCATGCGTGCCTCCCTGCGAATTGTGAATGGTCATGACACTCGCCTGCACAACGAGTAGCTAGCATCTCCTCACCGATATCTTCGTCTTCTAATCGATAACGCAGGTGACTGTGCGCCCTTCGATAGGTATCCAGTTGTGCTGAATGTCTCTGTTGAGCGCACGTAACCGGCCGCCACGGTTCCAGTCGCAAGTTTGGAGCCAAGCTCACCGAACTACAATCAGATGTGTTCCGGCTTCCCAAGCGTGCCCTCCTTCTTCGCTTTCCTCCTCGCGCCCTCTTCACTCTCGCCGTACGCTCTCCCGTACTTTCATCCTCCGCTTCGCTCCTCGTCCGCTCTGCCGGAGGCTGGTTTAGAGTTCGGCGGAGCGGGGCCTAACGACGCGCAGCGCACGGCCGCGCATCGCGAGCCACCGCCGGTGAGTTCATAGTTCAAAGACATTCGGCGAAGCGCGGCGTGGCAGCAACCCGCTTTACGTAAGCCGCCGTTAGGGGAGTAGGGCAATGTTCTACATCTGGCAGTGGCCAGCGAGCTGTGTAAGGTGCGGGCTGCGGTGGACTCGCATTTCCAAACATGGCGTCGTCCATTGAGCTTTTGATCGCAGCTGCTAAGGAACATCGATCCGTGCCTATATAATACACGACAGATGGATTATAGAGACAAGCAAAAGAACGAGAACATCTGGGAAGACCGTTCGACTTTCTTCTTCAATTCAATGTCCATTTTGGGGGATACCAACCGTATTGCAGTAGTACAAACATACGATGGGAACACGGATTGTCTTTAGTCGGATTCCAACATGCGGGTACAGTTGCCAGATATGACTACTTTCCGACTACGAAATGTGAAAATCTCCGGAAGTGTTTTCGTTGCGCTGCGCCGAATCGCGTCAGACTATGATCCCGGTAGGATGAAGAAGCGTGGCGTATTGAACGCTGGCTATCGGCGCGCAACGCGGGCGGCGATGGGCGAAGACTACGTCGGACTCTAAACCAGCCTTTACAACGCTGACGCCGCTCAACGCAGGAACGGGCGCCTAAAGAGCTGCGCTCTGAAAAGGTAATTGGAGTAGATTTACACGTAAGGTGTGTCAGCCTATAGTGTGACGACATGCTGCACGTGCCGCAGGGTACTGCGGATAATTTCCACCACCTGAGGTTCTTTTGACGCGCGCTTCCCCACATTTCCACCGTCCTCAGGGTCGGGATTAGCCCGCGATCTTGAGCTCAGCAAGCCAGCACGTAACGGACTGAGCTACCGAGGCCCACTCAGCAGACGACACGCGCTTGGGGCTGCTGAAGTTGGGCGGCAGGGCTTTGTCAAGTTGCATTTTGGAAACTTTTTCCCTGCCGTCCTGCCATGTAAAATGGTAAACTCAAGTAAATAAATAAAAAATAAGTTCTCGTGTCCGTGTCTTCATGTCTGAGGTTTGCTTGGATGACAGAACCAGTACAATGTGTTGAAGCTGTTCTTACGGGATTCATAGAAGCTCCATGGATCGAAGTGGAGCCTTCATTATTTTTTTGCCATCAACTTTAGAATGCTTGTATACGACGGTCACAATCTTCCAGTAAGTAAACCAGTGCATTACTTAATGAACGTTTGCAGTTTTATTACTTTATATACGATGGCGTTCAAAACGCTACAAAAAACGCTATCAGAATTCAGCTTCCAGAAGAATAAAGTCAGGAACACTGTTCTACACTATACTATTTCTACACGGCTTCTTGTAGCAGCGTTCAGTACGTAGTAATGTGATATGGCGGACACCCAAAAGCGTGCCGAAAAATCTGAAACTGACCACATCGCCTTGTTCATTTTTCTAGCTACATATTTCTGCAATATCCATTTGCCGCACCAATCATGTTATATGTAACTCATACAGAACATCTTCGCTCTGTTCAGGTTCAGAGTCAAGGTATGCACGGGGCGGTTCCACATTGCATTCTTCGTCATATTCACTACAAGCTCGATATCAAATTTCAAGAGCTTCCGCACTTTTATTGCGGTATTTACTCTCCCGCAGGAGGCGATTGAGCTCTGCCACAATTTTAGTTCCGATGACCGTCATGTTTGGAGGCTCCGCTCCGCTGGTGAAATTAAGGATATGGTAATAAATTGGCGGAGCGATCATTTCGCTTGGCGATGAGGTGAAATCGATCTTGGTCTTGTGAAGGCACCGAGTAGACCTCTCCCTGTTTGTAAACGAATTCGTCATAGTGTTCGACAGCGCCACCAATCTGGAGTTGAACTACGCTCAAAGCTACAGGTGAACAAGGTCGCGCCCGGACCACGGTCTTGAGGGGATTACGATGGTCTCTGAAAGGGACGCGACCTTCGGTCCTACTTTTCTTTCAATAGGAGGCAGCGAACAATTGCCCACTCGTGGAACCCAGCTCTCCCCTTCCGATCTGTTTTGGTTTCGGTCTGTCTACCAACGTCATGATGACGTTTGTCGGGTAGAGGTTTATAGGAGGCAGCGAACAAGTGCCCATTCGTGGAACCCAGCTCTCCCCTTCCGATCTGCTTCGGTTTCAGTCTGTCTACCAACGTCATAATGACGTTTCTCGAGTAGAGGTCTATTCGTAACGGGGAAGACCCCGCGCCTCGTGGAACAGTCGTATCTCTCGCTCGTGATCCCTCATGGCCAGTTGTCTCTTCCAGAAACCAGATACGTTGACAGGAGGAGCGACGCTGTGGAAATGAAAGTCTGTGGTCCGATAGATTTTCGCTAGTAGCACTCGCTGGGCGATGGGGAAGTCTTCTGCGGAGAAAAAAAGTCTAAGGGACGAGCGGGACGAGCGGAGGGCCGATGTTGGTGACTACTGAAACAGAGATTATTTTGTCTTCTCATCGAGTTTTCTTCATTGAGCGGAGGGGCCGAAGCTTGTGACGATTCAAACAGAGTCTATTTTGTCTTCTGATCGAGTTTTCTTCGGGATGAGCGGAGGGGCCGATGCTGGTGCGTTTCGAACAGATACTTTTTTGTCCTACTGCTCGAGTTTTCTTCAGTACGAGCAGAGTTGGCAATGCTTGTGACGTCTCCAACAGACTATTTTTTCTTCTGGTCGAGTTTTCCTCAGGACGAGCGGAGGGGGCGATGCTGGTGCGTCTCAAACAGAGACTGTTTTTTCCTTCTGATCGGGTCTTCTCCTGGACGAGCGGAGGGGCCGACGCTTATGACGTCTCAAACAGAGACTATTTTATCTTCTGATCGAGTTTTCTTCGGACGAGCGGAGGGGCCGATGCTGGTGCGTCTCAAGCCAAGACTGTTTTTTTCCTTCTGATAGGGTTTTCTCCGGGACGAGCGGAGGTGCCGATGCTTGTGACGTCTCAAACAGTGACTGTTTTATCTTCCGATCGAGTTTTCTTCGGGATGAGCGGAGGGGCCGATGCTGGTGCGTTTCGAACAGATACTTTTTTGTCCTACTGCTCGAGTTTTCTTCAGTACGAGCAGAGTTGGCAATGCTTGTGACGTCTCCAACAGACTATTTTTTCTTCTGGTCGAGTTTTCCTCAGGACGAGCGGAGGGGGCGATGCTGGTGCGTCTCAAACAGAGACTGTTTTTTCCTTCTGATCGGGTCTTCTCCTGGACGAGCGGAGGGACCGACGCTTATGACGTCTCAAACAGAGACTATTTTATCTTCTGATCGAGTTTTCTTCGAACGAGCGGAGGGGCCGATGCTGGTGCGTCTCAAGCCAAGACTGTTTTTTTCCTTCTGATAGGGTTTTCTCCGGGACGAGCGGAGGTGCCGATGCTTGTGACGTCTCAAACAGTGACTGTTTTATCTTCCGATCGAGTTTTCTTCGGGATGAGCGGAGGGGCCGATGCTGGTGCGTTTCGAACAGATACTTTTTTGTCCTACTGCTCGAGTTTTCTTCAGGACGAGCAGAGTTGGCAATGCTTGTGACGTCTCCAACAGACTATTTTTTCTTCTGGTCGAGTTTTCCTCAGGACGAGCGGAGGGGGCGATGCTGGTGCGTCTCAAACAGAGACTGTTTTTTCCTTCTGATCGGGTTTTCTCCTGGACGAGCGGAGGGGCCGACGCTTATGACGTCTCAAACAGAGGCTATTTTATCTTCTGATCGAGTTTTCTTCGGACGAGCGGAGGGGCCGATGCTGGTGCGTCTCAAGCCAAGACTGTTTTTTTCCTTCTGATCGGGTTTTCTCCTGGACGAGCAGAGGGGCCGACGCTTATGACGTCTCAAACAGAGACTATTTTGTCTTCTGATCGAGTTTTCTTCGGACGAGCGGAGGTGCCGATGCTGGTGCGTCTCAAACAGACTGTTTTTTCCTTCTCATCAGGTTTTCTTCGGGACGAGCGGAGGGGCCGAAGCTTGTGACGTCTCGAACAAAGACTATTTTGTCTTCTGACCGAGATTTCTTCGGACGAGCAGAGGGGCCAATGCTGGTGCGTCTCAAACAGACTGTTTTTTTTCCTCTAATCGGGTTCTCTTCAGCACGGGCAGAGCGGGGAATGCTGTATGCAGAGCCAAGCCAGAAGCCGACCCGCTCCCACGGGGAAGAGAAAGATCTCGTCATCAGCTCGCGCGCAGTTTCCCTGACGTCCAGCCTGGATGGTCACATGTGAGCGTCCTCTGCCCTCTGCCAGGCGAAAGGGAACACCCCCATGTCATCGCGCATCCGTCTACCATAATTTGACTCTCTGTGCGTGAATTTGCGACAGCACCCGACAGATGATGCGCGGACTTGCATGAGAACGCTAAACGCTCGCATATGGTGTGCATGGTAATCACAGCACACGGTCTCACGAAAACTGGCGCAACAGGCAGGAATCTATCATATACCTTGAGGCCTGTGTTGTGTTTGTCAATGTGTGTCCTCCAGCCTCAGAACAGTCATCTTCCATCGAGATAGCTATATGCACATACTGGACGATAGTTTGCTGTCACTTGTTCAGGAACACAATTTACCTTGTCATCTATAGTTACTGCCTTCAATAAGGAGACAGATCCTCGCATTCTGTATAGAAATACTGCATTCTATTTATTATCAATTTCAAGCAGCAATATATGTAAAAACTCGTCAAAGATATTAAAACGTAAAAGACATAAAGCGAACGCAGTGGGAAAACTTTGGCAGATTAGCCTTCTGAGCCTGGTTGGAGGAAGCGCTCAATTTCCTCAGCCTGTGCGATGCTCTCTTCATGTCTCATGAAAGATATGAGAGAGTCTGACATGGGAGACGTGGTGGATGGACAAAAGACATGGGACTGCTCCAACATTCTACAGGAAGCGTCAGCAGCCAGAAGGGTTGGCTGTGCTACATTCATGAGGAGGGTCTCCTGAAACAATGCAAAACAAAATGTATGTAAACAGTTTTAACTGTTAACTCTGGTAGAAGGGCATCACCATTGCTACTCACTCATGTGCAATGCTTCAAATACTTTGAAGCACAAGCATAAATAGTTGGAAAGAGAGTGTGGTGCAAGTGGAGTATGTAATTGGACTGCCTACATCTAAACACAATTGTCATTCAACTTTGTATGCTCTAATTACCAAAGTTGATCTGCTAGACAACTGAATTGTTGTAATTCTTAATATCGACTATTTTATTATTCTTTTATTCCGTGTTAGCACCGCGAAAGAACTATGGCTATGAGTGGCGTACAGATGTAGACAGATGGAGAGAGGACAGCAGGAAGGATGGGGGACATGGGAGTTAGCACACGTCTTGGGCCGACTTCAGGAAGAACTGTGCCGACACTCATCTGAAAGTCTTGGGAAAACCCTGGGAAAACCTCTGACAGCACAGCCGGCGGTAGGACCCTAACACACCACCTCCCAGTCTTCAGCGTAATAATACTTTATTATTTTCCCTATCTTGATTTTTGTTCCGCTACATCATGAAGTCCTGCAATTCTGGCCACAAATTCCAGTATCTACACTTTCATAGATCGGTTTATTGGTGTTAGCTTACCTCAGTGAGGGATGGCATAGTCCTGAAACAAATATGTAAAAAAGTCAATACAGCTGTGTCAATACAGGAAACAGATCACTCACGGTAGTGCATTACGAGACAGCGAGAAATTACGCATGGCTCGCAGCTCTGCCTCAACAGCGTCTATGTTTTGCTCCAATCCCATAAAAATGGTCTGGAAGCCTTTGGGGGTTGTTGAATTCGTCAAGGTTGATCTTTCATGAGATCCCCCCTCCTGCATTGATAATGACACCACATGAAAAACATGAAACCACAGATCAAAGCAGAATTCCCAGGTCGGGAACCGCCAACCACATTTGCCTCTGTTCGATGTATTGGTGGCTCTCGGCCCAAGGCTTCTCCTTCAATCAACTTTTGCTGGGTTGCTTTCAAACACACAGTGTATAGCTGCTTCTGCACAGTAGTAACAGAAAATGGTGATATGCCTCTTCCTGTTTCTTCCCTACTGTTGGTTCAGACAACTACAGCATTTTAACTGTGCTGCCGTAACCAGCACAAGCAGGGAAGAAGAAACTGATGAGGTGAGTCACTGTTTTCTTTGGCTGGCATGAACTTGACTAAGCAAATTTTAGAGTTCAATTCAGAAAATTTAATTTCATGAAACTGATAATTAATCACAGTGGTCGTAAATCATTTCTGAAGTTTGCCGAATATAAGTACCGTTGTCCACATAATTTTCAGGCCTGCAGACTTTTTAATACACATAATTTCGTGACACATTAGGAGGAAACACATGTATTGAGTAGGTACCTGTACTGTCATACTGTCGTTAAATTGGGCAACTGTTCACGTATTCTCAGCAGTTCCTCATGTGCATTATAGGCTAGTATTGTGTGACAACAGCGTACAGGGCCAAGGTCCGCAATCTTACCTCTGATAGCCTGCCGCTGCTTCCTGATGACCCTTTAGAGCTTGCAGATGTGTCAATCTCGGCAATTGTGCTGAGCTGATGTGGAATGAGCACTTCCTGATTTGCCAGCATGCGTACCAGGAAGGGAGGTCTCGGCCTTGGTGACTGAGCACAGAAATTTGCACCTGGGCTGCTGTCACCTTCAGAGTTTGCGTCGATGTATTGCAAGCTATCGGTTTCTTCTTTGCCTTGTGAAATATCCCCCGGAGTATTGACAGGGGACGGCGATGATCCATCTGGCTCACAGCGCCAGGCAGGTGATGTCTGATACGTAGGTGACAGGCCATGTGGCGATGATAGCTGACTCACTGGGGATACCCCACTACATGACGATGTCTCGATGAATGCGGTATCAAGACTCCCAGGACTGTGCACAGGGCTCTCATGTGCTGGAGTATCTGTAGCAGAATCATTTGAAAGCATTATATGGGAAGGTAGCAAAAGCTTGCAAGTAGGAACTTTCTTGTTCACAGTGTTGTTTACAGGAACAACAGACACTCTGTACTATATGTTAATTGAAGAGATGCATTACTGCAAAAAAAGCTAGTCCTCGGACTTAGGCGGGTCTGCTGTTGTATGTAATTGAACTGAGAGAATAATAAATCACTCAAATCACTAAATATCGATCATAACTTTCTTTCATCCTAAAGCCTTGTTCAGTCATAATACTAGTTACATTTTTTTTTAACCATTCCAGTGTGGATGTTGCCTAGAGGCAACACAGCACAAAATATTTATTTTCTCTCACATCGTTCCATTTTCTCTGAATTTCATAGTTCCAAAGCATCTCCGAGCATCATTCTGACACATCTACAGCACCATCCGGCACAAAAATGTGCAAATATAGTTGAACAGAAGAAGTTCTTTGTCGAAGCCTGTAACCGGGGTTGGGGAAAACTAATGCTTCATCTAATGCACCTGTTGTTGTTGTTCTTTCTTTTTTTTGGGGGGGGGGGGGGGGGAGAAAGGGGGGTAATTCCCCCTTCACCCCACGTGTCAACCACATAAACAATAGGAAAGATGTAAATTTCATGTCAATAAAAGAGCTATACTCTGAACTGCCACGCTGCATAACTCAGGTTTTTGCTGAACGTGCCAATGTTCACTCATGCACAAGCATGCACATAAGCAAAGCATAAGCGTTAGAAATCCGCAAACAAGGAAAACTCTGGCTAGAACTAAGAGGAGGTAATAGTTTCAAGAAGTCACCTTCAAGCAAGTCTGTCCGTCCTACCGAGAGGACATCTCCTTCCTTTTTGGTTACCATCCTGTAGTACATCGCAGGTGTTAACTGTTTGAGTTGTGCCGCATATTCCTGTCTGCAACGTTGAATGTGCGCTTCAGCACGGGCAAACCCAAACCCTTCGGGAAGACTTAGGTAACTTGTGGCTGATGTTGCACTTGAGCTCTTTCCAGAACTCGTTGAGCACGGAGATGCATCACTGTCATGGATATCTGTTGCAGCTCCAGGACTGTCGTCGACTTCCAAGGAGAGCATGTCACAAGGTGTTCGGGAATGGCAGGGACGTCGTAAAGTTATATTTTGAAACCGAGACAGGTCAAAGCTGCCAGATTCTTCAGTGGTAACAGTTTGCTCATCGTGCTCAGTGTCCAAGGCAGCGCTGTCTGAAACAAAATACAGTACCTGTTAAATACATAGAGCATGAAGTTTTAGGGTTTAACCCGATTATTCCCCGAATTCAAGGTTGCCTCTTTAGGGTGAAACCCAATTTTTACCCGGCAAATTGCCCTCATTGAGACGTCTGTAGGAATGCACACTAACTTGTTTGGCAGCAAATGCAGTTACGTCACCGTTTGTACCAAACCAGTACGGTTAGTTTGAATAACTGAGCCCGATTTCTCCCCAAATTTAGCATTACTGGAAGTTTTTCTATTTATCTACCAGATTTTTACAATATGCATAGTATCAGAAATACTATATATATCCCTCACGTCCAAATGATGTTGGTCTTCCTGGTGACCCATAGCATCCAGGTGAGTGCTGTTCACGTCGATGTGGTGTATTTTGAGCACGTGCCATGGGGCTCCTCTTCAACGAATGGCAGAGGGCTTCAGCAAAAAAGCACGGGGTTCAGTAATTAACTACTTGAACACATGGGGATATAAGAGTATGTTGTTATGAACTTGGGGCCCAGTACTTCATGCACAAAATCTTAAAAATTGTGCATGCAAATATGCGGCGCAAAACTTGGTCTAAATATGCACAAAACAATGCATAAACATCATGATGCCGGGAACGCTGCTCCAGGTGCTCTCGCGTACCTTGGATATGTATAAATACATAGTCTAAAAACGTTCCACAAATGAAAATGCACATTGCTTATTTGCAGTTAGAATGTACGTTCATGCGGGCATGCCCAGGTATTCCTCGTTGGTCATCACACTATGCCACCATACTGAGGTTTTCAAAAGTGCACGCACACATACACATGCATTTTTACTGGGGCGATTAAAAACTTCCCGTTTCGCCAGTTAAGAAAGTCGTATAGTAGTACCACAAAAATGTACGACATATTATTCCAGCAAATTAGCTAGCTACCTAGCTCATCTTCGTCGTGCTGTTTTATTCCCTTATTTTCATCAAGCTCATCTTGAACATGCTGACTACTTGTGACACAGTCTGTTTTGAGTAAGTTGGTTCTGGGAGGTAGTGGTGTTACTGGAACCCAGTGATTGCATAGTCTGAAGCCTAAAAGCAGCATGGTAGATGGAATACGGGTTTTGGGCCGACAACCTCCCATTTGAAATAACGTGAGCAGTGGCAAAACAAAGGAAACTGTAAATGCTTAAAAAATGATTCCCCGAAATATGATGTACTACAGTATACAACCGTCAAACTATATGACCACCAGGAAAAAAACACCAGGTGTGCTCAAATATGTAATTATACGACACACGGAATGTTGTAGATTTATGTCGTTGTGATTGGCAATGTGTAGAGAAGTGTGTAGAGAATGTAAAAATGTGCACCTTGCATGAACTCAAGGGCCCTATAATTATCACTAACATGAAACTCGGTCACATATTGGATTCTGTCGTCTGCGCTTTGAGAGTCCTCCGAGGTAGATTACGAACAGCTTCCATTGTATCACTTAGTAAGCCCTACTAAATCTCTACACATGCACATTATTAAATGGGGCATGCATTCTCCACACTAGTAAGGCACGTGTGCTGCACACACTTATTTACCGTGTCTCAAGAGCGGCCCCTGGGGAGACGAAAGAGCAACAGCCCTCTTAAACCTGATGTGCCCAGATACTTCGTTTCTGGGCTGCGGCTTTGTCCTGTCTCTTGGGGAAAAATCTTTCAAAGGCAGCAGCGCTGTCAGGTGGTCACCAAGTTTATCAACTACGAGAAAAAAAAAAAAAAAAAAGGGAGTCCGAAGAAAGGGAAAAAGAAGAGTCTTTTGTAACTGTGGGACAAATTGGGAATGGCTCCATAATGCAACTGAAAGTATGTACACCATTGATCACTTCTGTGAAACGAGCCTAGAATGCAACAACCGTCATCATTACTAACCTGGAATATTGACTTTCACGTTCTCCTTGCACTGGAAGATATCATGGCAAGTTCAGTCAAACTTTGTTCATTCTAAAATCGGGTGCACATGAATTCAAAGCAGTAAACGTGCATGCACAACAAACATGAGGATATTTCCTCTACACACTCTGGTACACTTGTACAACACCATTCAATGTGGACATAAAAATTGCGTAGAGCACACATATTTTTTTCCAAAAGTCTGGTAGTCAAACCGAATTACGAACACTAAATAAGCCGTTTTAAAATATATATTAGAGGATAACAAATGATAAGCACTTTAGTGTACCCACATAATTCAATAACACTGCAGATTTTTCACTCACTTCTAAGTATCTTCTGAAGCTCTCCCTGTCAATCTGCTCCAAATCTTCAAGTAACTTCAAAGCATTCTAAAAGGAAACCAAAGCGAAACAAACAACAAACATAAGCAGTGAGCACCTCCTTTGCACAGATAAAGCTTAGCGACAGAGGAAGAACGACTGCAGTGAAGGGGTGTCGACACGGGCAACGTTCAAATACCACAAAGCTCAACGATGCAGCCACACCCGCAACCTACGATGATATACATGGGGTCCTTCCCCTCACCTTCCGGCGCTGTTCTCTCACAGCAGCATCCGCTCCCCGATCCTCCAATTTCTTGATTGGGCTCCCGTGGTGGGGTACCAGAGGTGCACGAGACAGTGGTGACATAACCTAAGTAAAGTGTCAAGGCAATGTGCGCTCTGAAAATGGCTGCTAGAAAACAGAATAAACTTTTCCCTAAAGGGATACTGAGATGCAAAAACTATTCCTCGTGGAATGAAAGATGCCGTTACCTCGACACGAGCACAAAAGGAATATGATTCATCAGTAGCGCCGTTACCAACCTATGAGCGAAAGAAACCACAATTTATGCTTTCCCCTTTCCTATTCTTCTTAAGGAGGCTGACAATGCAGAGTGAGCTCTCATTGGTCACCTCAAATGATTTGTCCAATCATTGCGGGCTCAATAATACGCGGTTTTGTGAGGAGCCAGGATCAGGCAATTTTTGCAGAACCGTAAACTGGCTGCACCACGAAATTTAACGAAAATTAATTCCTCGCGAAAATTACTACTTATACAGTAGTTTGAGGAATCGAACCCGAGGCCTCGCTGCATTGTCACACCATTCTGAAAAAGGAAAGGGAGAGCTTAAATAATGTTTTTATTTTCACTCAGAAGTCATTAACTACGTAGCCGATGAATCCCGTTCCTTTTGAATTGGTGTCACGGAGAAATTTTTTTTATCTTGAGTTTACTGTTTACAGTCAGTTTACAGTTAACTTCAGTTCACTTTAAGGGCAAAAATTAACCACCAAGGTTTTCCGACACAATTTCTAGATGTTCTGCAGTAGCAAGTGAGAAAGATCGTAGCTTACGGGTGCTTTGGGCGTGCGCACAGGAGACAAAGTATCTCCAAAGATCTCTTTCTGCTTCCGTGACATTTCTGCCAGGGCTTTTGCCATAGGGGTGGATCTTGGAGTCTGCATTCATGTTTACTATTAACATGCAGGTAAATGCAGTCAGCTTTCATACGTACATCAAAGTTGGCATCCACCTTTTGAATTAAACGGGGCCCCGGCTTCCTGCTGGGAACCGCCGCGGCTGAAAATTTTTTCATGTCACCATGAGCCGGGATTTCTAACTGTGGGTACTAATATATATATATATATATACATAAGGGGAAAAAAATTAGCAGGAGCTCTTTGGCTGCACATATAGCATATGTTTGTAAGTCAAACGTCGCCATGCCAGTACTGGACAGCTGTTTCGGCCTTCTTGGGCCTCATCAGCAGTACGCAGGCAGGCAACGTTTGAGCGGATGGCGTCAGAAGGTCACGTGGCACTTGATGCCTCCCGTCAGGGTGTCCTAAGACACCTCTGCTACTTTTCTTCCCTATATATACACACATTCACACAATATATATATATATATACACACAATTCATGCAACTCACGTGAAGCAAGTGGGTTGTCAATAGTATCAGTGTATAGCAGGTCGTGTTGTTCTGCTGAACGTGTCTTCTCGACCTGTTTCAAGGCCACCTGTGGTGCGGCATTTAGGAGCTCTCCGCTCATACTTATGTGTCCTGCTTCCACAGGACATTCCTGAGGAACAGTGCTGCTTTCGGTGTCTGCGGTATGGTTCAACTAAAACAGATTAGGGCTGTGTCAGTGCTGGAAATCTTCGGATAAAGATACAACCAAGGACCTCAACAGCTAAGCATTACAATACAAGCACTATGACCATGTTGGTCGGGGACATTTCATGGAAAGCTCATTATTTCACAAAAAAAGAAGATAATACTTTACAACTTGTGATACATGCAGTAATGTGACATTTACGTAATAAAAAAAAAAAGGCAGGCCTACCTTCAATGTGTCACACGTCGAAGCTATGGACAGGTCCTGCGTTTGGGATTTGCACTGCCATCCTAGGTCTCCCTGCTCCATCTCAACTGAGACATGTATTCCTGGCTAGAAATAAAGTCATGAAGAACCTATTTAGTTGACAATTTCGGTTTACACTCAATCTGGAAGGGATATCTATATGGGTACCCAGTATCGCAAGCACCAGGAGGACCACTCATAAGTTACGTTCTTGCACCTTTATGTATCGTTGCCGATATCTGTCAAAAGCAAAAGCCCTGCTGTAGGGCGCACAGGAAAGTCAGGAGGTTGTCTCCAAACATTTGGGGGATGCAAGAGAATCTGGATAAGTTAGTGGTGAGACCTGTCAAAAACCATACCCAAAACACAGGGGTGGGCAGTAATAGTAATACTTTGTATTATAGTACTATTATTGTACTACTTTTGAGTACCTGTATTATGTCTTATAATACTCCCTTTTGAAATGCATTTGTATCTGTATTATAATACAAAATCGAGGTATTGCATGTATTATTATATTTTTGAAGGTGTAATGTGCTTGGGCCAGTGCGTTTTTTTGTGTCCCATCAACATTTGGACAGGAACAAGGCCCCTATTATTCCCCTGCCCCAAGTTATCGAGTGACCTCTGGGCCGGAGGTTACTGGAGGCTTCCCAGAATTCCTCCCAGTTCAGCGTGCCTAAGGATGAGTCATCCCATTGCAAGCCCTTTGTGGTATGAAAGAGTGCGTCTGGTCCAGTCACTCTTGTACGCAGTTGCACTATGGATATACACACTTTTGAATGGCCCACATTTCATCGTCCAGACTGGACGAAATCAAGACTGTGCCACACTGAGAGCAAGCTGTTTGCTGTGATCCAATCGCTTAGCTATCTCATCATATTCGGAAAGGCCATGCAGAGGGCTACTGCCCCTTTGAGAACATGCTAAAAATGTAAGCAGCTCAAATAAAGTGCGATTGGAGGATGACTCTCTCGATAAGTAATGCGCAAATTGAATATATATTTCTGCTTTTCTTTTCCTTTCTTTCTCCCCAAGTTATGTATCAATGCAATACTAGTATTACTCCTGTAATACACAGAAGTATTAGTATTATAATACCTCAGGATCAAAGTATTACGTCTTAGTATCCATGAAGTACTAAACAAAGTATGAGTACAGCAATCTGCACGTACGCTGACGTTCCTCTTCAAGAGATTAATTTCATCCTCTTTCTTTTTTTCAACACGTTGCCGAACACAAGCAGCGAGGCACCGAGACTGGAGCCTCACCTGAAAGAACGATAAAAATACGTGGTTTCCGCTCATGTAGCCTTGTCTTTGCCTTGTACAATTTTACGAGCTTCAATGTGCACTGACAGCATTGAAGCATATGCAAACAATCTTAGGAATGCGGCAGCTCACCTCTTCAAGTCGCAGGTTTCTGCGCCTCAGCTGTTCTTCTTTAACGAGGGCTGATCCTTCATCTTTCGTAAGACGGTAACAACCAGCCATGCAACGAGTCAATCTCACACTAAACCAACTAAACGGCCAAAGACGCCAAAGAAACTAAACTTGCCGCCCGAGAGGAAGCAGAGGAAGGATGGATACGATCATGGATACGATGGATACTGCGGCCTTTTACTTTGGAACGGGCGGTAGCTTGCGCCACCTAGCCTAAAATTTTAGACAGAACCCGCAACGATTTTAAGACTTATTTAATACTACCTGTTTGTGAATTAATTATAGCTGACCATTTTTTTGTTTCTATGATACCAATCATATCTTTCGTGTTGTGTGCGGCTTTAACGGACCTCGCCTCTGTATCATGGTATCGTTTCGAAATCCTCCCACAGCGTCACATCCCCTCCATGGGCGTACCGATAGGGGGGTCTTGCTCCCCCCCCCCCCCCTAGAGCTTCAAGGTAACTTGTGAAAATTGCGCGCTTTTTGTCGTTGGTCGACAAGATTATTCTCAGATACGTCACAAAATGAACCTCTGGACACCCGTAGAGTCCGCCGCATCCGTCTGCAGGAAGAGAGGAAAGGTTGCGCGCTCTGCCCCGCTCTGGAAGCACTTTGTCCCCCCCCCCCCCCCCCCCCCACCACCACCACCGTCCCAGACAAACGCACACAATGCCGGGCACCGGGATAGCAGTTGCCAGGGGCCGTGGGGACTCAGAATTTATGAAGTTTTGTGGGTTCTTTCAGAAATTCATAGAGGCGCGTAATGTTCACTGACGGCGTTCATATGTTTGAGCCTGAGTTTGTTGTGACTCTTTGAGAGAGATTGATTTTCCGTTACAATATGAGCGTAATCGTCTACGTCTACCCCATGCATTGCTTGCTCTGGCAAGCTGTCTTTTTTTTTTTCATATGAAGTACTCATCGAATAAACGCGATCAGTTTAGGGCAGCGATTTTCTCAGCATCCTCCCCCCCCCCCAACACACACACCCTAGCACCCCCCAAAAAATCCCTGCTAAGAAGACCAAAATACTAACATCGCTAAAACAAATAAGGACGGTGTCGTCCTTATTTGTTTTTAGCACTGTTTTAGCGATTTTATTAAGTGTGACCAGCAGGCCCAAATAGGTACAGTCGTGTTCAAGCTGTAAGAACGGCATCTCCGCCGCTGAAGTTGAAATTTATATTATATGTTCATATCCTTAGCACGTATGAATATGAAAACAACTTTGGTCAAAAGTAAATATCACCAGAATATATTCTACATAAAGACTTCAAACGCTATGTTGTCTTCTGGTAGTTACATATAGGGGGGGGGGGGAAGGAAAAAGAAGAAGAAGCGCCGACAATGTCGTTCAGCTTGGACACGATTTTGGAGGACTGTCCCTTCGAGAACACGTTAAAATGTAACCGCCTGAAATAAAACGCGATATGAGAATTGTCAATCCCTAAGCAATGCAAAACTTTTTTTCAACTTTTTCTTTTTTGAGAACCGCCCCCCCCTCCCCCCCATCAACGTATCACTAGCATTACTCGTGTAATACACCTAAGTATATTAGTTTTATGTATTATAATACCTCAAAATCAAAGTATTTTGTATTTTTGTATTACAATACAGAATATGAGTATTACGGGCCACCCGTGTTTCAGGAACAAGAAATGACAAGGCATGTAGATTCGACAACGAAAGCGCAACTTCGCGCAACGAAGCAGACGTCCTTGGAGACAATCACCTGCGCTGCGCTCCCATTCGTATGCCCGACTTACGAGGGTGGTTCCATAAGTTTCCGTCCCGACCAACTTTTAATAGTCATAGAGACGAAACAAGTGTATCACTTTTCGACATAGTCACCCTTAACTTCGATGCGCTTTTGACACCTTTCAACCAGCATTCTTGTACCCTTGAAAAAATAGTCCGAAGTTTTGTTTCCGAATTTCCGAAATTTCGAATTTCCGAAAACTGCCTCTTGCACCTCACTGTCGTTTTGAAATCTCCGTCCTCTGAGATCCCTCTTCAAGTTTGAGAACAGGCAGTAGTCACTCGGTGCCAAGTCTGGACTGTAGGGTGGGTGGTGGATTTCTTCGAAGCCGCACTCCTTCAGTGCAGCCTTGGCAACACAAGCGGTGTGGACAGGGGCATTGTCCTGGAGCAACCGGACACCTCGACTCAATCTGCCGCGCCTCTTTTCCTTGATGGCGTCTTGCAGTTGGTGCAGGAGTGAAGCATAATAAGTCGCATTCACTGTGGTGTTCCTCTTTTTGAAGTCGATGAGGAGGATCCCGTGACAATCCCAAAATATTGTTGCCATGGCCTTCTTTGTGGATTGTGTGACCTTGACTTTTCTTGGGCGTGCTTCTACTGGTTTGCGCCATGCCATCGACTCCTTTTTCGAAAGGGGATCATCAGTGATGGCCAGTAGTTAACTACATGTAGTTAAACTACTAGTTAAACTACCAGACTGTAGTTAAAAAGTAGTTATCAACTACTTGCAGAAATGTAGTGGCAACTACTAGTTAAACTACTATTTTAAGTAGTTAACTACAGTAGTTAGGTTACTGAAGGCGCGAACTACTTCCGATTTGGCCGCAAGCTTTACGGCACGATTGTGCTTCTGACTTTTACCTTGAGCTACTTGTTTGATGAGAACGGTGTCGTGCATGTGTACTAAATCTTCAGTTTTAATGCTTGTCCAGCAGTGTTGCGGATTTAACGAGTCAAATCGGATTTAAATCAAATCCATGTTTTTCGGAACACCGCAAATCAAATCCAAATCAAGTCTGGATTTAAACTTGAGGCGACAAATATCATTTTAAATTCGGATTTGTTTTTGGTGTGCTAAATCAAATCTGGTTTTAAATCAGGATTCATCAAATCCGTCAACGAATCCGGGGGCTAAAGTCCCCGAAATAACTGTAGCATGCAGCTGACCATGTCTACAAGGTACAGTTACTGAATGCATTCGCTGGATAATACCCGTGACATGGTATAAACACATATAAATCTCACCGCAGCGAAGAGTATGAACAGCCAACATAGCGATGCGAAGGTTGACACTGACATTTTATTTATTTTCACGTGGATATCGGAGTAACATATTTGTCAAATACGCTTACTCGGCACATAAGATAAAGCCAACTGCCGGGAATTATGTTGTGTTAAATGTGACGGCTGCGTGCTGCACACCGCAGTTGTGTTATAACAAACTCAGTAGTGCATCCGCCCAACACGCGTAAGCAGTCTTATTCTCTCAAGTTCTTGTTTAGAAAGACCAGCTGCTCCAATGTAGCTTGGTGCAGCCTGTTTCTTTTCGCGGTCTTGATCAGGCTGGCTGCAGAGAGCACTCGTACGACTGCTCCAGAACTTGCAGGTACTGCAAATAGATGTTTCGCTACTTCCGAAAGCAGCGGGTGGCTGGCCACTGCGGACATCCAATAGCAGAGAGGGGAAACAACATCATCCTTTACTGTACACTTGCTTAAATAGAGGATTTCGTCGTTCGTTTTTGCGGTAAGAGTTCTGCGGTGGCACCGAGTTGACCATAAGCAAGCCTCTATGAAAAAGGGCAACCAACATTCACATTCCTGTTCCTGGACACAATGACCTCATACGACTGGTTCTCATGTGGACATTTCGGGACTTATTTTAGCAATCTCTGGGACACCAGAACGCGACATCAGTCGCAGTTCAGAGCCAATAAAACAGGCAAAATACGTCTATGGTAGTCCTTTTGTCGAACGTACATTGTTTGAGCTCAGTGGGCCAGTGGTGCGCTTTCTCCAATGCGTTCCATTTCTGAGAAATTATGGAAAGCTGTGATACCGTTGTGAATTAGACATCGAACTGCCCATGTGATTATATGTGAGAGTATTGCATGACGAACCTTTAGTGCTCGGAAGGGAAGATGGCTATATGCCTTAGAGGTGGTCTGGCTGACAGACAAACCACCTCTTAAACTTGAAGCAGTCTACAAACAGTATCCGTAGACTGCTTCATGCAATCAAAAAATCGTGGCATTTCTTTTTAAATGAAACACAACTTTTAGCGGGACATTGGGAACCGAGATGGCGGGATACAAGGCAAGCCATCTCAAATCCAAACACTTTTTAGACCTTCTCCTGATTAAGAGTTGCATTGCATCATGTGTAAACATATGTGAAATGCAATTCAGTCAAATCTCTTGTAAGAACGTAATTACAGAGACGACCTCAGATACGACTGACAAAGAATCTGCCTGCCCGTCAACGTCAAATTTCGTAGCAGTCAAAATCCAACCATTTCCCTTCAGAAGCTTGACCAAATACACATCCAATTCCGTCGAAAACAAAAAAACGTGATTCAATCCAAATTCAAATCATCTGCCAAAATTGTGATTCAATCCAAATCCAAATCGTCCTCATATTTTCCCCGTAAACCAAATCCCAAATCAAATCCACGAGCCCTTTGATGGATTTAAATCAAATCCCCGGATTTAAATCCGCAACACCGTTGTCCAGTGAAGCCTCGTTTGCTGTGAAATAATTATGCAACTCAGTTTATCGCGGAAGCACAGAAAGAATCCCGCCGCAAGCTTTGTATTTCACGGTCGTAGCAGTGGCTTGAGCCAAAGTTTATCATTGATTGTGATTTATATTTAGGAGTCCAAGAACACTACAAGGGATTGGTGTTGATGGACAACGTTAAGTAGTTATAGGTGTAGTTAAACTACATTGAAGTAGTTAAAGAAGTAGTTTTAACTACTCCCCTGAAAAGTAGTTGAACTACTAGTTAAACTACTCCATCACAAAGTAGTTAGTAGTTATAGTTAAACTACTGTAGAAGTAGTTAGCGGCCATCACTGGTTAATGTCCCCCTAGGGAGTGCCCTTCAGCATATGCTATATTGCAATTGATTTCATCTCGGAAAAAGTGACTGATATATTTTTAAAAAATCTGTTCACATTTAGCGTGGACACCCTGTATATATATATACATATATATAGTCTAGAAGTAATGAAGAGACTTGGGAGGCCGTATAAGGGTTAAAAGACTTTACGCTACTTTTATTATATTAATAATTAAGGGGGTACTAGAAATATATTTACAGTTAGGGGTCGACGTTTCGGCAGTCAGCGCTGCCTTCAACAGGACTAAACTTGGAAATAGGTGGGAAGGGCTTATATACAAGGGAAAGGGGGAAAATGAGAGGGGAACAGTGCACGTGGAGCGACGTTGATGATGTTGCAGGAGCATTGTTGCTAATGGTCCATTCAGCACTTGCAGGGGCGTTGGCTGTCTTCATTTAATAATCGTTCGTTCGTTTCCTTCGTTTTAATAATCACAGATCCGATATTACAAAGAAACCAAACCTCCCTGTGTCGCGTCATTTCAATCAAACCAGCCATTCATTCGATCTTACAATCTGGTTTCCCCTCAGACCGTAGCAGGCAACAGCGTGAATCATTCGTAATCCACAAATTCCAGTCCACGATAGACGAAGACCCCGGCGTATTGTCTACAGTTCGCAGCCTTAGCTCGTAGACCAAGTTCCCCGACCCTCTTTCGTTCTTTCTGCTGTCTCTTTTTTATCATTTCAGGTTTATCAGACGAGCAAGGAGAACTCTCCTGGAAGACAGCCAACGCGCCTGCAAGTGCTCAATGGACCATTAGCAACAATGCTCCTGCAACATCACCAAAGCCGCTCCACGTGCACTGTTCCCCTCTCATTTTCCCGCTTTACCTTGTATATAAGCCCTTGTCACCTATTTCCAAGTTTAGTCCTGTTGAAGGCAGCGCTGACTGCCGAAACGCCGACCCCTAACTGTAAATCTATTTCTAGTACCCCTTTAATTATTAATGTAATAAAAGTAGCAAGTGTTTTTAACCCTTATACGGCCTCCCAAGTCTCTTAATTACTTCTGTTCTATTTGTTTTCGTGTCCATCTGTACATATATACATTCATAAATGTACATATATATATATATATATATATAAGTTGAAATAAAGCAATGCGGTTGACCACGAAAAATAAAGATATTCAGTAAGGATGAGAAGTGGAGACAGTACTTCTACAGGACAAGGTATAAAAGGGGAACTTTATTAAAAGACTAAGAGGGGGTATTCGACGTTTCGACAGCAGGGCTGTCTTCAACAGGAATGGGATATTATGGTGACACAAAACAAATCCAAAGAATGAGAGGGGAATATGCAGTGATTGCCAGTAGTTAACTACATGTAGTTAAACTACTAGTTAAACTACCTGATTGTAGTTAAAAAGTAGTTATCAACTACTTGCAGAAATGTAGTGTGCAACTACGTGTTAAACTACTATTTTAAGTAGTTAACTACAGTAGTTAGGTTACTGAAGGTGCCAACTACTTCCGATTTCGCCGCAAGCTTTACGGCACGATTGTGCTTCCAACTTTTACCTTGAGCTGCTTGTTTGATGAGAACGTAGGTGCAGAGCAATTGTGTCGTGCATGTGTACTAAATCTTCGCTTTTAATGCTTGTCTAGTGAAGCCTCACTTGCTGTGAAACAATTCTGCACCTTAGTTTATCGCATAGACACAGAAAGAATCCCGCCGCAAGCTTTGTATATAACGATCGTAGCAATGGCTTGAGCAAAAGTTTATCACTGCTTGTGATTCATATTTAGGTGTTCAAGCACACTACAAGGGATTGGTGTTGATGGACAACGTTAAGTAGTTACAGATGTAGTTAAACTACATTGCAGTAGTTAAAGAAGTAGTTTTAACTACTCACCTGAAAAGTAGTTAAACTACTAGTTAAACTACTCAGTGGCAAAGTAGTTAGTAGTTATAGTTAAACTACTGTAGAAGTAGTTAGTGGCCATCACTGGGGATCATAGTAGTGCACCATAGTCTCATCCCCTGTGACAATTGACTTCAATATTTCTTCTTCGTTCTCTTGACAGAGCTCCAAAAACTCTTTGGCACAGACGACGCGCTGTTACTTTTGAACTGACGAGAGAAGTCGTGGCACCCATCTGGCACTGACCTTTTTCATGTGAAGGCCCTCGCCGATGATGCGAAAAACGGTTGTTTTGGAAAGCCCCAGCCTTTCTGAGATTTCCTTCACCTTCAGACGCCTGTCGCTCAGCACTTCCTCCTCGACAAGAGACAAATTGACGACCGCCACCCCATACGGCCGTGTTCCCTATGTAAAAACCCTATCACCAGCGACATGGCCGAGTGGGTTAAGCCGTCCGCTCGTTGGTGGTAACCAAGGTCGTGCTGAAGACTGGGAGGTGGTGGGTTCGAATCCTACCGCCGGCTGTGCTGTCTGAAGTTTTCCCTGGGTTTTCCGAAGACTTTCCAGACGGATGTCGGCACAGTCCCCCCTGAAGTCAGCCCAGGACGCATACTAACCCCCTTGTCCCCCACTCCTTCCTGCTATCCTCTCTCCGTCTGTCCACATCTGTACGTCGCTCATAGCCACAGTTGCTTCGCGGCGCTAACACCCAATAAAAAAAAAGAACCCCTATCTCCTGGATGATGTTGCGCCGCAAAGCACGAAATTTCCTTAAGTCGTTAAGTATTTCCTGTCGAATGATACTCTTGCTTTGATCCACTTGGGGTGTCGACTAAAATTCCTTGCAAGCTCTCTGAACGTCCTCTTCAGTGTATCTGCATACCTTCAGTCTCTTGCAAACGAGTACTGGTGCATAAGGTTGAATGATGTCCTGAATGTTGAACCCTCTTGTCCTGTTGAATGTTTAGTTCCAACCTGGACATTCACCTTGCATGTACCGGAGGTGGAGCATCGAAGTTCATGACCTGACCAGGCTTGAGGTGTGACATCATCCGTCGTGATAGCTTTGGCGGATTTGACGGTCACATAGAGCGAAACGTTTCCTCGCTTATTAGGGAAAATGACGCTACTGAGTCCACCTCCATTGTCAATTGTCGGCATTCAGTCACCACGTTGGCTGTGAACTTCTGAGTATCGCCACGGTCGACGGAAATTATCGTACAGGTCTGTTACGCGCGAACTCGTTCCACTGGCCTGATAAACCCTTCTCTCGCTCGACCGTTGTGGTCTCCACCATGTGGTTCCTGCCAGTTTTGAGAACTTTCTTTTTCTTGAAGCGTGCCTTCTCGAGGTGTCCAGTCATTTTGCGAAAATTACAAACCGCATTGTGAAACCGCCAAACGTCAGGACTTCATGTGCAGCCTAGTTCCTGCATGTTCCTGTGCAGCTTAGCTTAGTTCATGTTAGCTTAGTGTTTTCGCAGCTTAGTTTTTGACGTACTAGTCTCTCTTTTTTTTTTGTCATCTTCTTGCCAGTTTGTCTTTGGCTGGTGTAGATTACATAAGAACGTTCATGCCTAGCACACATCTGGGCCTGCTGTCGGATCGTATAGCTTCTGCGACTTTGGGTATGTCAAGAGCAAGGTAATGTCCCCCTCAGATACAAGTCTGTGCTACAACCAGGCGTTCCAAATTCCGCCGATGAACCGGTCTCGAAGCATGGTATCTAGCGGCAGGAGCGTGGTGTACGGTACCGGTAGTGCTCCTGTTCTGTACTTGCCGTCGACGTGGGGGATTCCGTTGACGCGTTACTTGAGAGGACTGTGCTAAACCGGCAGTCTTTCGCTAGGTCCCGCAATACATCCACGTATTCCGTAATGGTCTCGTTTGGATGCTGATCTCGCCTGTGGATCACCCAGCGTTCTAAGAGCTCCGATGGTCCCCCGTCAAAGTGACGATTCGCGAGATCCATGACCTAGTCGTAGGAGACGTCTGGCGGGCTCTTAGGCTGAAGCAAATCTCGAAGCTTTTCGAAGATGGCTTCACCACGGAGGCTGAATAATAGATCACACTTCTTCTTGGCATCAATGATATTGTTTGCCTCGAAGTAAAACTCCAGGCGTTCGATCCACGACTTCAAACTGGTACCTGGTATGTAGTCTTGAAAGCGTTCCTGAGCCGTTCAGTAGAAGGTCCGCTCGTCGCCAATTGAGATAACTCTATAGGACGACCGACGTAGTCAAAAAGGCAAACTTTTAATTGCGCCGCTACAGAACAAAAAGAACACACAAGCGCTAGCGCACGTACACAGAGTTTCCTAGCTGGTCCGCCTAGTGGGCTTACTTAGGACACGGGGCCTCTGCTAGAGAGAGCGTTGGGTGGGCACGTGATGTGTGCACATTGCGTGTGCAAAGCTCCTCTAGACCTCGGGGTGGTACAATGTTCTTTTCCAGTGGAACCGTCTTCCGATTCGTCTGTCTGCAGCTTTTAAAAGATTAACTAAGGTGCAGGTGGGGCCAACCGGAGAGGGAGGGTGGAGAGTGCGAGAAGCACTCCGACTTGTGGATAGCGAGAGAGCGCCACACTCCGCGAAAGGAGATGTCCCGTTTAGTAAAAAGGAGCACGCCCCATGCGCTCCGGAACCGCTACCCTATATGACAATAATTTGAAGTGAGCTTACACGTAAGCAGACGAACTCAGCTCCTGCTGTCCTAAAGCTTCACAAAAATCAGTTTGAATTATGCTGCGATCTGAAAGCAAGGAAACTTTATTGTCTGATGTCGCAGCGGCACAACAGCATTCTTTCGTTTTCTAAACGATGCATTATCACAGCTGGGCTGGGACGCCCTTGAAGCCCTTGCGGGTGTCGTGACGATGTCACTAGGGTGTGATTCAAAGGTCAGTGGGACGGCGTGAGTAGAGTGGAGACATCTGGACCTGGAATGAACAGACATGCGCCTGTTTACACCGTACTACGTAGCTATTTGGTTTTAGGTATTCACATGACGTCACCCGTATGGGAGCGCATCAGTCGCGTGAATATATTTGCCGTAATGATGTCGGCCCTGAGCAACACTCGCGTTTCCTGGCCCTGATTGAGGTGCCATTCCACATTGAGGCGATTCCTCCGTGGTGTCCTCAGTAGCTTCGGCAGCGTTTCGGTACCAAGCGCTACGTCATCATCACTGCTACTGAGGAAGTCACTGAGGAATTTCCTCAACATTTGTGCAAGCGG
The DNA here is from genome assembly GCF_037126465.1 of Ornithodoros turicata. Classification (NCBI taxonomy): domain Eukaryota; kingdom Metazoa; phylum Arthropoda; class Arachnida; order Ixodida; family Argasidae; genus Ornithodoros; species Ornithodoros turicata. Next base: position 38,125,850 of record NC_088207.1, read on the forward strand.
GTTCAAGGGTTCTGACAGTCCAGATCGACATTCACCCTCACAGTATTCCTCATGCATTTGCTGTTGTTCGCGTGCTGTGTGAATGTTACTTCTGCCATAGCGCAGTGGGTCCCATGTTTTCAACGTAGCATATACGGCAGCGAATGGAAACTAAACTTCACCGGAACGGAATCAACGTGGCGGTGTCGCCTTTCGAAGTTAGTGCCCAGAGCCCCAGTGTAGTGCCCTCTGTGGCAGCGCCCTCTATCGGAAAGTGGGATCACGTGCTCGATCGCAGCGTATCTCCCGTGGTTTTACTGCACGCTTTGGTGGTGTTGCCTTCCAGAAATCACAATGCCATGTTGAGTGTCTCCCTCCACGCAGCTAACTTCACCACATAGCACGATGAAGGCCAACCTTTGCACAGAATGATACCGTTGTCATTTCTTATTTGTGGATAGCCCGGGGCGCACGCCTCCCGTTTTTAACCAATCAGGGAGCAGTACGATGTAATTCGTGACGGTGGCTGGCTAAGAGCGTACTATGCGGTGAAGTTCTGTTCTGAGACTGAGAGGTACCCGGGTTCGAATCCCGGTGCCGGCCTGCTGTCTGGGGGTTTTTCCCAGACGCTTTGAGACATATATCGGCACAGTTCCCTTAGAAGACGGCCCATGACGCACATTCCCACGGGGCGTCAGTCGTGACGTTGCCCACTTCTGTGAGGCCGACAACGTCAAGCCCTTTCACAACCATCACCACCACCTGTTCTGAATGACAGTTTATCATTCAGTCTGCGCACGTGCACACTTTTCTCTTTTTCTACATTCCACACATTTCGATAAAACATAAAAGGAAATTTGTCAAATCTTGGAAGAAGCTCATCGCGTGTGTCTGTCTACAACTTGTTCTTGAAAACGCTGCAAAAGATAGGCATCACTAGCAGGTGTTTTCTTTCTATCTTTTAATTTTGCATTCCTTTCACCATTCAGCGTTTTGGCTGTCACGCAGATCAGTCCACAGATCACGCTACATGGACGACCCAGTTCACTACGCAGACTCGTTCAGCAGAACAAACTGCATATGGCAACAAGAAAAGACCATCCAAATGTGAAAACATGCGATATAGGCACAGGAGACAACGAGAAGGATAAGAAAGAAAATCGAAATAGCGCGGTTAATCCCGCGCTAGAGCTCTGCAGATCGAACCTGAAGACTCTTTGCAACACTAATAATAGAGCTCTCTCTCTCAAAAAAAAAAAAAAAAAAAGACAAAAAAAGAAAGCAAAGCAAGGTCGGCTATGAAAGCGTAATCCATCGGCACAAAAGGGGTTCAGCTGCGTATGGCGCTACATGTGAAGGAGCCACAGCCTTTCTATTGGAGAGGCATGGGTGAGCCGCACTTCGTGAGTTTGCAGACGAAGCTAAATTTAACGGCGCTGTACCAGAAGGAAGACGGTGTTTTTCACTCATAGCTTTATTCCTGGGATGTTGTAAATTGAAACTAACAGGGTGTAACACGGTACAATCCCCTGGGCATGCAGCAGCTCCTAGCGATGTCATCAGGGTGCACAAAAGTCTCGTCTATTCCTAATAGTGCTCAGAAGCACGTAGCCTCTCTGTGCTCTCCCCAGAGCTGCTGTCCGCAGAAGTCCGTGACTACCCTGGCACAGCGCCCAGCCTTGATGCCAGGTTCTGTATCTGTAGATTCACATCTATGGCAGACGGCTGTCTTTTATACGTATCAATTCCAACTTGGGGTAAACTGTGGCAACTCAGTGCTAGGGGCAGCGCAAGGCAAGCCCCCCCCCCCCCCCCCCCCTATTGACTCTCCACTTTTGTTCGTGGAGGGTTGTACGCCAAACAATGTTCTTAGACCTGAACAAATAATCGCGACTGACGTTTCTAGTGTGTTTAGTGGGAGCAATGATATGTTTATCGTTGAATGACGACCAGTATACTGTCGAAGCCTTACCTGATGCGGTGGTATTCCTGTGGTCCTGAGACTGGAATGGTACGACAAGTAAGATTGTGATTACCTATGAGTGAGATAATTATTTTAACTGCCAAGTTGTCCTACAGAGTCATACGCATCGGCGGGCTCGAAAAGGATAAAACGTACATGTCCCAAAAATATGAATGTGAATACGGATACCAGTATGACGTCCGCACTAAGGGGTATGTCATCCGCAGAGCCGTTCCGATGGCGGGGCGGGGCCCGGGCGGGGGGCAGCCGTACCGGGAGCCCTCCGAACGACAGGCCCTGGCAGGTTGGTTGCACAGTATAAGGTGGGAACGATGATAATTTGAATTAACGATCTCGGCAGTGCAGATGAGCGTTTTCTTCGTTTACATAGCTTTTGACGGCAGTGAAAAAGGGACGAAGCGAGGGGGTTTCACGTTTACCCTGCCCCGGGCGCAAACTCGCCTCGGGACGGCTTCGGTAATCCGAATTTTTCAATGCTATCCCAGTGTCCTTTGCAGCCACTATTCAATAGACGCCAGTTCTTTGAACAAGACAACAGACTGAGATGCGCACGGCACAAGGAGCTGAAGCACATGCACTAACTATAGGCCTAAGCCAAGATGCTGCTGCTAAAGTGAGCTAACTCGGTTAAGCTGGCACCTGTTCGGCCAATTTTGCCGGAAGACGCAGACTGGATATGGCCCCAGATGAATAACGAGGCGTGGCTTCGCTGGGCAGGCGCTACCCAGATAAAGAAAGCCCATGCATTCGGCGACAGTATAGCTATGGAGACGGTATCCACTGGTGTCCACAGAAGGTCTGCGTTTGAAGTCACCTGCGACAATTGCCTGAAGAAGGCGACATTGCAACTAGCAGGATTTATGTGCGCATAGGTGGCGTTGCCGGAGCCCCTCTTGGGTTCAAGTTCCAGAAGTAAGCGCACTCACAACACAGTGACATCAAAATATGTCGGCTATGGCTTCAGTGTATTTAGAGGGGCCTGCTTCTGCAGATGACTAACATTGCACAGTGCATAACTAGCCTGGAGATAACTAGGACAAATGAATCAGATTTATGAAGCGATCAAGCATAGGACCAAAAATCATCGAAAATACATATACTCTTAATACTCGAAGGTACTGCGTCCCCGGCGTGCCTGCACTGGGTGGGTGGGCTGCTCTGTTGGCTCAACAGGATGCTGCATTCCAGTGCCTGTCATACCTGCCACCTGTAGAAATGCCAGCGGAGTAAGTCTCACAATTGAACAGATGATGAACAGAACGATAAACAGATGAACAACCGGTATGAAAAGATCTACTGAACTTCGTGATAACACACATTTATAGCTCCATTTTTTTGTCTTTCTTTATTTTTTTTATTTTTGCTCCGCTTGAGGCAACCCCACACAGCGTTAAATCTGCATTCACAGATTATCCCCAGCCCAAAGCACTGAGCGTCTGACAGCGCGAATGCACGAACGGTCAGATTAGTTTGCGTAGCATCACGGAGGTCGCCATGTCTCAAGCTTTACTACACAGAGCAGCGCTGTCTGTTATGGATGCTCCCTTCTACGAATTGCTGCAAACTACAACATATATTCTCCTATACATGTTAAATATTGAGTAAAAACGGACTTTAGTGCTTTCAGGTTAAGAAACTTTCAATCTTATCAAAATTAGTAAAGCTAGTATCAAAAAGCACGGCGTACCATGGTCTCATACAGCAGCTTGTAATGCCGCAGTTCTTCTCTTAAATGGAGGATATATGCTTCCTTGGCTTTGAGTTGGTCATCGTGATCTTTTAGCAGTGCTGCGTGCCTTTCCTGCAAGTCTGCAAGGGCGCCTCTTTCGGCATCAACTACCCTCTGCCAGTGCGCCGACTCATCAGTGTACTGTTCCTGCAGCTAATAAGAGAAAACACCAGAGGCAATAAGCTGCTCCAGTGCTTTCGCCAAGCTGCCAATTGTGCAGCGCGGCATATGCAGTAATATTAAGGGAACATTAATCGCTTACCTTTTGTTTCTGAGATTTCAGTTCAATCACCTGCGCTTCCTTCTCTGTCAGGATGTCGTAGATGTTTTTCATTTTCGCAGCATCCGCACCAGACTGCATAAGTATAAAATGTTGCTCATGCGCTATGGACATACGCGTGCCAAAATATACATGTTACACACGCATGCCTACGCCGCTGCAAACAACGAAAGACTTTGAAACGAAGTGTTACAAAATTGTAGCAGAAAAACAAAAATTCTAAAAATCTCACACCAGTGCAGTACAAAAGACATAGCTGTGAGTGAAAGGAACGAATACATTGCACACAGGAGCCTTGAGCCGTGCGCGTTATTCACCCGTATCGCCAATGTCTTAGCCGAAATAGACCGCAGACTGATAGTGTTAGTATGAAAGAGATACGGCCACCGTCCACGAACTTACTGGTTTTCTCACCGGCCCGCCAAGCCTAAGAGCGACCACCCCTTTGCGAGATCCCAGCGAAATCAGCAGGGCCGGTGAATGCCAAACCAAAAGCGAGTCCTAGCGCCACTGTCTGCTCTCAGCGCTTCAGACGTCTGTACACAGTTGTGAATTTGACGCGGAACGCTCCAGCTTACCGGTGATGGATCAACTGCATCAAATATGTGTGGCAGAGGCATCTTTTACACGACTGGGGCGTTCTCCGTGCCAGGTCTTAACAACCTGCCACGTAGCCGTTGATGAGCTGAACTAATTGCTAAGCAAAAGCAAGCCGCGAGAATTGTCTGTCCTCACCACAGGGCGGGCGAGCTAATGTTCGAAGGATAGAACTACACATACGGCACGCGGTACTGAATGACTCCAAACACGCTGAAACGCTTCAGTTTACGACATATTCGCTTCATAATGTAATGACTAGTCTTTTTCCCTTTTTATAATAACGGGAACACACATCTTTATGTTTGAGATATGCCTGTTGCAGAGCGGTATACCGCTGAATGTACTTATGCGAAGTAAAGCATTTTTCTTTTAGAAAATCTTACGTACAGTAAGCAAGTGAACGTGCAAGTCCTGCAAATTTTTTCTATAACAGTAACAAGATATAGACTACCTGCGCGATCTCCACGCCCGGAAGGGGTGGCGAGGACCCTGCAACCCATGCAGAGCTCGCCGGGGGAGGCCCCACATTCTGACGCCCCAGCGTCACGGTCAGTGTGCTTACTTATCGATTGTTAGCTGTCCTGTTTTACGTTTTATATTTATATTTTACTATTTCTTCTGCTCATCACTACGAGGGGCAGTCATTGCAACATTGCCTTTTTTTTTTTTCGTCGGGTATTGCGAGACGCAAAGGCAGAGTGCCGCAAAAGCACAGTGCCTGTAGAACATAGTTTCAGCATATGCAATATAGCTGGTGTAATTACGACGACGGTAGCATTTCCTTGAGTTTGGAAAGTTCAGAACAAGAACAAACTGGAGGAAGGAACAGCGAAGAACAGTCACTCTCGTCCAGTTCTTCGCAGTGCATGACTTCGTCCAATTTGTCCATGTTCCGAGCTCCTCAAGTTCAAGGAGGTGTTATACCGTCGTCGGCAAGAACGCTGCATATCTGCCGGCATTATGACGTTTGTTACGGGTACGCCTGACACCTCTTGGGAGCACTACCAGTAACAAATAACGACAGAGAAACGAAACAGGTGCACTGCATAGGAAAAAAAGAAAAAGAGAGCTCAAAACACGACAGATCAGAATACGCTATTCCAGTACGTGTACGCGCTGGAGAATGAAGGATCTCAAGAAATTTCAGTGAGTGACTACAGCTTCTGTGGAGTGCTTGCACGAAAGGTTGTCATAGGAAATGATCTTTCTCTACCCGACTAGGCCCGCTTGCACGAACGTTGAGGAGATTCCTCAGTGGTGTCCTCTCCTCAGTAACCTCGGCAGTGCTTTGGACACGCGCTGCACTCCTCAACGCTTCACGCTCGTACAGCGATGCCAAAGCTGTTGGGGAATTCCCTCAGCGTTCCTGCGCGCCGTTGCCTGGTTGCCGGTAGCGGAAGGTTCCAGAATGCTGGATGTGCTGGGGAGCTTCGCAACCCGAAACACGTCCACACATCCGTCCACAGTTCGCCACTGATGCTTCACTCGCCGTAGTTTTGTCCTGTTAACACTTCGTGCAGATAAACTTTTCTTGGCTTTTTGGAGAATGAGTTAGCGACGCGGGTTAATTTAATGATTAAAAAAAGTGTCACTCATCAGGTGTACACACATCCACTTGGTAGTCATAAAAAGTCACGTGATCACACTCAGAGAACGAGTAGTACAATGCCGTTCCTACCATTTCCTCTCTTTTGCACATTCGCAGAGAGTCACAAGTCTGCTTCAGCGTGGCGATTTCTTCTTCGTTTGACAATAATTCTTTCTGCAGAGGGAATATGAGAAGAAGAAGTCGAGCTTATCCTTCGTAATTCACGCTATACGTAACTAAGTGGAGTTCAACGGTCGATAGGGGAAGACCCAGTACACACAAGTTACGACCATGGTGCGACAAGTTTGGGGCGAAATGGACGATCAGCACAGTGAACTTCACAGCACAGCACACCGAACATGAGCGAAGCCAGTAATAAAGTGTTCCTACCTCTTTTTCTGATCTGTAACGTCCGAACTGAAGGCTCAGCCGTTTATAGTCTTCAGTCTTAAACTCCAAATTACGTTCGAGCTCCTCTATTCGCTGCATGAAATTCGGAGGATGTTACGTCAGTAGTATTCATCAAAAGGCGAAGTCTCAACGAATATGTTTGAGCAACAACATGTATCCTGTTCTTTGCTTTTGAAATTCTTAGGTCATCATTGACTAATATGTTTAATTTACTCAAACTTGCGATTTCAGAAGTGGCAGACGTCTGACTGTTACTGAATAGGCAAAATGACATCGACAATTTCAGAACAGGTTCATAGTCTTTCTGCTTGAGTTTGGTGTCAGCCGGTCGTCTATCCCGCTGGGACCGTTTTCGTGTCCCTCAGCCAGGGTTCTGGAGGCATCATACCCCACACTCTTAAAAATGAACTTCACCACATAGCACGCTCCTAGCTAACCATCAGCCCGAGTGACATCGTTCGCTCCCTTGATTTGTTGAAAACGGTAGGCGTGGCCTTTTGTGACACTTATGCAGATATGTTAATTGCCACAAAAAGGCGCACGCCCCACGCTTTCCACAAATCAAGAGAGGAGTGAGGACAGCAGGAAGGAGTGGGGGACAGGGGGGGGTTAGTATGCGTCCTGGGCCGACTTCAGGGGGAACTGTGCTGCCATTCGTCTGGAATGTCTTCCAAAAACCCAGGGAAAACATCAGACAGCACAGCCGGTGACAGGATTCGAACCCGTATCACCTCCCAGTCTCGGCGTGGAAAAAGCTGAAATCGCAAAGGCACGCCCTGTAGGGGGTACACAGGTGAAAAAGTTAGGGGGGTGTCACTGAACATTTGGGGGGTGTAAGGGGGGGGTCTGGATAAATCACTGGCCCTTTCTCAAAACGTGGCATAGACCACCCGTCGCGGCACGTCGCACCAAAACATCATGTGATTGGGAAAGAATGGAGCGTTGGCAAAACAAGTGCACGTTGGTGTTGCGGTCGTGTAACTTCGTTGTTTTCGCGTTTCGTGAGGAGAGGTCAGAGTAGTATCTGCCTCGTACATCAAGTTTTTTTCCTTCCTGTCTCCTTCGCACAATGACATCCACCATCGGAAACAACCATCAAAACAACGCATGCCGGATGCCAACGCACGTGGCTTTATTTTGCCAACTACGGGTTGCGACATCTGGCGTTGTGACGTAGTTTTTTTACAAACAGCGCGTGGTCTATTTACTAGAATCCGTTGCCAGAAGATAAAAAGGGATGACATAAGGGCGAGTATTTTATCTTACCGCCTGTTTCTTGCTCTTGTATATTCCAAACTGCAACATCAAAATAAAATGAAAGTTTAATCCAGAGTGTACATAAATATACACAGTACAATTGACACAGGTCGAGAAAAATAGAGTCAGCGTTACAGTATAACGAGCGCACGCGGGGTGTTGAACACGTGATGGTCCTGTACGGATTTTGACGCCGCTTGTTCCGATATGACCGTGCATGTGGTTAATGTGTAATGGTGAATGTGGATAATGGTGAATGTGGATAATGCACAATGGTTAATACGGTTAATGTGGTTAATGCGTAATAGTTAATGAGCAAAATCTTTCAAGTGCCACGATCTCGTGTCTTCGGGATCCTACCTAATTTATGCCATTACTATCTGCGTGTATCCCACTGCATTCTTCCAAAACCTATTTTTCTTTGTGTGCGGCGGAAGTGTCAGAAAATTAAGTTATAGTTTTTGGAAGTGTGACGTCACAGTGTGCGCAATCTGCCATTCGTCTGGCAACATTGCTTCTCCGAGGTCGATTTCCGCCTTTTCGCCGCAGCTGCTGGCAGTCTTCCAACCCTTCCAATGTGGTGAGGGGAGCGGAGACACGAAGTGCGCACGCGGCTGTTGCTAGGAGACGGACGCCAGAGTGCTTAGGTGACGTCTGCTACTCTTGAAGAATCCGAAACTATAAAGTTCTCTTCGAGCTCATTGGAAAATTCAGAGAAGCGCCGTAGTGTCCACTGACGGCGTTTAGATTTGTAGCCGATTTGTAGCATCTTTTGGTCACGTCTTCCTCTAAGGTGCATCTACAGTGGCACGTGGCACACCGACTCTCAAGATTCGTCTAAATAGGCAACACCAAAATCTCCATAAAAAGTGGTCACCAGAACTTTTCGATACGATACACAACCGACAAGCAATATCCTGCCCATAGTCGTGTTCAACTAAAGAAGGATAAGATATCTCGTCCGTCAGATCTCAAAATGTTACTGCGCCGCAGATAGGATAGCTGGACACACAGAGGTCACGCTCGCTCCCCCGCGAGATAATGTAACTCATCACATTCACTCTGCGTCCGTATTGGCTGTTAAAGGGACAATCGCATCCGTCGCGATTGATTCCGAAACTACAGTGCCATTTTACTCCTCGTTCATCACCGACAATGACGCCGAAAATCCGACGCGAGTTAGTGGAGTTGTTTCTGCGCAAGTTGATGTAATGCATGGCAAGAGCAGACGATGGATGTTGAGAGCATTCCCGAATTCCCTCTCTGCAAACGTCACTTGGACAAAACCAACCAGGGAGCGGCAGAGAGACGTCCGACCGACGCTCGGGAGTGATGGCGTCTGTAGGTCACGGAAAAGTCTAAGATCGGCTCGTGGAATGCTGTTTCTGGTTAGCGTCGTACGTGTTTGGACAGTCAAGAGCGTAGCACCGTGTTCCACGGAACATGGTGACGTCAGTCAGCACTCACACTGGTAAGCGAAATCCGGCGTATTTACCAGGGTCTTTTCACTTGCGAAGCAGACGATGACCTCGGAGGCAATCACCTGCGCTGCGCTCCCGTTCGTGTGCTCGGCTTACGTCATTCTGGCTTAGCTGCAGAGGGAGTGCGAATCACTAAAACTCGTTTATTTAATAAGTAAGCTGTTTTCGGAAGAGAAACTTGGCCAAGTAGACTGCGAAACCATGCCGAAGATTATCGTACCGGTCTCATAGAGACCTTTCCGGATGCGACAGTCCCTTTAAGACTGGCAACATGACATACGCTACGTGGTGGCGCTACAGTATTTCTCCTGGCGCGCTATTATGTCCAACGGCATATGTAGTCGACAGACTTCAGTTTCTTTTCCTTCTTAAGAACACGACTATAACTATGTTAGAGCAAGGTAAACGGCAATGGAAGGACTGCAGAGCTGGAGGTGAGGGAGGGGCAGAGTTTCTGCAAGAATTAGATTATTCGTGTTTCAGTTTCTGTTTCGTTTTTCCATAGAAGTTTGTTTCCGTTTCGGTTTTCCATAGTTTACTACCTTCTTCTGGTGCCTCTGGTAAGTGCTACAACTTCGGCCACCACTGACCAATGACAGTTACGGTTTGCAGTACCCTTGCCGAACCTGCTGTTGTAACCGAACATCCCGAACTACGCTAGATAGGCTATTGCGTTCAAGTAACGGCATTTGATGTATCTAAACTGGGTCTGATGAGTCTTCCCCTTATATTGCTTACTGGAAATTACTCGCGAAAAAGGAAGGAAAAGGAAGGAAAAAGAGGACGAAGAAGAATGGACTGCGCGCGACCCCCTAGTGGAGGGCTGGGTTTCAAAGGTTTCAATAGTTTTAATGCACTAGACACGTACATTGCATGCAATATGCAAATTAAGTATATTCGAGAGCCGTTGTTGTGCTTCTTGCTACTTGGTGTGAAGGATAACGAAATCCTGCTTTGAGACGTCATATGCAGACAATACAGGACGTTTTAGGGATTGGAATATTTTAGGGAACACACCATACAGCGGTGTACTACGTGCACTGACGTTGACAGCAGATGTACTCCTTTATTTGGTGTCATTTGTTTTATTCATTTATTTGTTCGCGAAGTAACAGAAAGCGTCAGTGCCGTTTTTGACGTATTATCAAGTTTATTCGTCGCCTATCCAGTATATGGTATCCGCATTTATCCGCATTCGGTTATTTAAAAAACATAACTTCGATTTCGGGTTTATAGCTTTGTAACCAAAGTATTTCCCCACGATGGGGAGAGCTAGCACGACAGACAGAACCACACAACATAAACTCAGCTTGAGTTTATGTTGTGCGGTTGTGTTTGTCTCGCATGCTCTCCCCATCATGGACCTGAACCAACTAGCCCGCCTTGATACGCTTTGCGAAGTATTTCGTTTACTGTGTGCAGTAACCTCGTGAGACGATGTAAAAGTTTACGATGTTGACATGGCTAACATCTCTCGGAACAGGCTAATCGTCGATACCCCAGGATAGGCGCAGCTCACATTTATACGACAAACATTCGGTTCACGCGAAAGGAAAACGAGTCACATTACCGTGGCAGTTTCAGCATTCTTCTGCTTCGCATTCTCGATTTCATCTCTGTATAAAAGAATTAAAATATAATATAATACCCAGATAATAATATAAACCCAGATGATTTTGGACGAAATGTAGGAGAATGTTAAATACAATATCGTTATCACCGAGCCGCTCTGGCAGCATTTTGCATTCTGGTGTTTTGCTGTTTCTTGTCTACACGTTGAGCTATGAGCACATCAGTGTCTCCCTTATGTAGCTGCTGCTGTATTTACGGCGCTAGAAAGCTACCGAGCGGGTTGGCTGCGGGCTTCTGCCCGGAGCGATCGCGTGACCTGGGCTGGCTTCATATAGTAAGCTGGGTAAAACAGCAAGGGCTATTTTGCCTCGTTATCCCACAGAACGTAAGAACTTCACTATGGCTATAAAGGCTTCCAATAGTATACCCCCTGCACTCCGGCTTCTGCTATTATCGGGAACAGGGTAAACCCGACTGCTATTGCGCGTTCTTACTGCATTCGAATGGCCTCGACGCTCCACTTCTGCTGTTCGTCGTCGTACTTCTTTACCAGTAAATCTTTCTCGGCCACAGCACGGGCGTACGCGTCTCGGTACCTTTCGACGTCTTCCTTGTACGCCCTCAGTTCCTCGGTGAAACATCGCGTTTCTTGTAGCTTGCGTTCCATATGTGCAACCTGCAGTGAAGACAGGTCTTCCTCTTCTCAATCAGAATTATACAAACGCGTCAAATTAGGAAGGCAGTAAGTAACAGTAACTGAGGGGAGCCAGTTTTAGCGTTAGGGCCAATAGCGCACACGTACCTGTTTTCGAAGGTTCGAGATTTCTCCGTCTTTTTCCCCACTACTAGTCAACAGGCCGTCCATTAGTTGAGCGTGTTGTTCATCTTTCGTAGCGCGACGCCTCTCTTCGCGGAGTTGATCCTTAAAAAAAGAAGAAGAGAAAAAAGAGTGCATTGGTTCGTCATGTCGGTGTTTGTGGCGCGTAAAGTTAAGCAAAGCTACGATGAAGTTATTCGACGTGTTTTAACATGCTGAATAGCAGAGTCGTCGCGATTTAAGGCGACGCTGCGCCGCCTAAGAAGAGCGATTAATCAGGACTGCACTTCCTGATCAGTGCATGGTTATGACTGGCGACCGGATGGCCACCCACCCCATGTATGTATATATATATACATACGAGGGGTGTTCAAGTCAAACCGGGACTTTTCATTTTTCGCAAAAGTAAAATGAACTTACAGGCGAGAAACTCGTTTTATTTTTCAACGTAATCTCCAGCTGCACTAATGTACTTGTCCAAGCGTTTCACGAGGGCTTGTATGCCAGCAGCCTAGAAATCCTTACGGCGCGTAGCAGCCATGATCGGACCGCATCCTTGACGTCGTCGTCGCAGCTGAAGTGGCAGCCCCCATGGAACGCCTTCAGTGGCCCGAAGAGATGGAAATCGCTGGGGGCTAGGTCTGGACTGTAAGGGGGATGTGGCAGCAACTCCCAGCCAAGTTCCTGTTAGGTGCGTGTCGTGAGATGCGCGGTGTGCGGGCGTGCATTGTCCTGTAGGAGGAGGACTCCTTTGGTGATGAGGCCCGGCCGCTTTTGCTTCAGCGCCTTATGCACATCCCTGAGAACCTGGCAGTAATATGCACTATTGATGGTGGTACGACTGGGCAGAAAATCAACATGAACAACGCCAGCCTTGTCCCAGAAAACCGTGGCCATGACCTTACCCGCAGACGGGGTGCTTCGGAACTTCTTGGGAGCTGGCGAGCCCTGATGCTTCCACTGTTTTGATGCGCGTTTAGACTCAGGAGTAGAATGGTGCACCCACGTTTCATCGCACGTGATGATCCGATCAAGGAACGGCTGTCCTTCGGTGTCGAAACGGTACCTTAGCTCTTGGTAGATTTCCAGTCTTCTCTGGCGGTCAAACACGGAGAGCTGCTTCGGGACCCAAAGGGCACTAACTTTCCGAAACTGGAGGTGTTCATGAATAATAGTGTTCAACGTTCTCACAGAAAGGTCCGTCTTTCGAGCCAGTTCGAGACATGTTATCCGTCGGTCCTTGAGGATCAGGCGCTCCACAAGTTGGATGTTATCAGGAACTCTGATACTGGGCTCTGAGCCGCCCTGGCCGGGATCGTCCTGCACTGATGTACGGCAGTTTCGGAACCGTTTGCACCACTCAAACGCTTTGCTACGGCTAAGTGTATCTTAATCAGCTGAACTCTCGACCCCTCTCCCTATCAAAATTGCTTGGTCCCTGGCTGAATCCAGCCCTACAACGCCAAGTGTATCGTGGCCATACTGAGTCTGAAGTCTTCTGTGAATTTCAGATGACTTTACACCTTCATTCACGAGAAACTTCATGACAATTCGCTGTTCGATGCGCGCGCTCACCTCGTTGTCGGCCATCTTGTCCAGCACATGTCTTCTGTTTTGCACAAACTTTGGACCATCACGTGGTGAACGCGGAGGCCTGTCGCGTGTGAAAATGACGAAAAAGAAGTAGCACAAGCCATTTGTACACTCAGGAGACAGAAAGTCCCGGTTTGACTTGAACACTCCTCGTATATATATGTTTATATATGTATGTTTATATGTTTTGTAGGTTTTATGTTTATATATATATATATGTTTATTAGTTGACCATGCACTCCAAGCCGCGGACGGCCATTTCGGGCTACTTGGGACTCATCGGCGCGGCGCAGGGAACTGCCACGATCTTGGGTCGGCACCCACACTGTGTCTCGGCGAGATACACAGTTGGTGCAGACCCAAGATCGTGAGAGAGGGCGGCGCTCAGAGGAGGAAAGGCGCCGTCCAGACCTCCGTAACGTCCGTAACCCTATGAGACCATAGAAATCTTACGGAGAGAGGTTAGAAGGAAAGGCAGGGAGGAGGATCTGAGGAGAGCAAAGAACTTGAACGGGGCTGTTCCCTCTCTCAATGTACGCGGTCCGAGGCAGCCATATTGAATCAGCCGAGGGAACGTCGCGTATTTTTTGCCCGTGAAAGCAGGCGCAATTCCGAAAACTGTTGGCAACACTTGCTCCGCTGCTTCCGTTTGCTACGGATTTTGTCACTGTCCGCCCCTATCCAGGCTTGTAGCCAAGGCTGGTCGATGCAGCGGGGTAGCGGCGGAGACCGCGTCCGCATGTGGCGTCCGTGTCGTGTCGTGTCTGTGTTTCTTGGTGTCTTGTTTTTTTTGTTGTTGTTGTTTCTTTCAAATCTTAGGGTTTCATGGATTAGGGCTGTGTGTTACTGTTCCCAAAAACATTTTTTGGCGTTATGTTTGATGTATGCTTACCGGATTCTTTTTTTGCATGCGCCGCGACAACAGTAGCTGATTCAATATGGCGCTCCCCTAGCCCGGACGTTCCAGTTTCGGAGGTTGGCGGACCTAGTTGGCGGTCCCGCACGGCCGCAGCGTTCCCTTTCTCAAGGCCACCCCTCGTTCGTTCCTAGGGGGGGACGTTTTCTCGTGTTTCCAGAGAAGATTCCTGAATACTCTCAACATCCGGCGTCTGCCCTCATCATGGGCTCTATTGAATAACAGTCCAACTAGGCGATTATTTCGCGTGGTATTTTCGATACTGCGGTCAGTGATCCACGAGGAATAAGATGACACTCTAGTTTCGAAACTGACTGGAACAGATGCGACTGTCCCTTTAAAGATGGAAATGTTGGAGTAAAACCAGTAGTTTTCAACTGTTCACCATAAGTTCCCAATAGCGTTCGGATGTCACTGTCTTCGGTTCACGCACGAGGCTTGTGGTAATCATTCGTCGGAGACATCCGACGGTGTCTCGACTTCAACAGATCTTAAGTCCCCAGGGGGCTTAATCACTTCATCGTCGTTACGGTCGTTAAATTCAAAAAGGCGGCGGGAAATTTAAAAAGGTGGGCACGTGATAAAACACGTGCACGGCGCTCTTCGCGCGACACGTGAAGGCCGTGGTACACGTCATGCGCAATGTGTCACGTGCCCACCTTTTTGAATTTCCCGCCACTTGTTAGCTTGTAACGACCGTAACGACGATGACGCGATTAAGCCCCTGGTCGTGTTTCAATATTAGCTGCTAGCTTCCAATATTTCAGGGGATCAGTATGTGCTTGTCAGAGCTTTGGTAGCTATAAGTTTTGTTGTTCTACTTTTTTTTTGGGGGGGGGGGGGCACTTGGGGACTTTAAAAATATAGACTCTCCCAAATGCACTACTAAACGTATCATTTCGGGATACCCTTACGTACGCAAAGGCGATATCGTACGATGCACTAAAACTCACTAATGTAGCTTCCAAAGCATACCGCATCTACTGTACCCAATCAACGGATAAGATTCAGAGTCCCGCAGGCTGCCATTTCTTCCATTACGGCGACGTTGTCAACGGTCTACTAGCACTCCCTAGTAGGTATCTATAATATCGCACTTACCTCAAGCTCCTCGATGTCGTCGTTGCGATTATTGATCTCCTTTTGGTACGCTGTGAAGGTTTCTTTGACGTATCCTACCTGGAACCCCAAAGTACCAACTGATACAAATATATGTGCTTCACCTGGAAGAATGTTAGTCTTCAAATCGTTATATTAACAACTTTGCAAAAACATTGCTACAACAAACAACTTTGCTAAAGGCTTTAGCATATGTTTTTGGAAAGTTCCGTGCACCCACGACATTAGCTTGAAGTCCTGGGTGCACAGAGCGCTTTAGACTCAGCAGAACAGAAGACCACCGTTCTGCTGTAAATTAAGAGGCCGTGCGGTTGGAGAATGGTGGTTGGTGTGTTCTAGGAGGCGTCTTAACCTTTTCGGAGGTACATTTGAAGAAGAGCCGGCAAAGACTTTCGGTGCTGTTAGGGTTCTGTTCGACATTATTCGACAGGAGACACGGAAGGAGTCACTGTTGATGCTTTACGAAAGGCATCGGGGAACACCAGCGATGAAAGCCCTAGCAAGATTACAGTGCCTCGGGTGGATTGGGTTATCAATATCATGCGGACGTGCAAACCTGTATCCGGTAAAACAATGCTCCCGGAAACAGTTAACGTCCCTAGAAAAAATGTCGTCTGAGTGACGCTACGGGGTGCAATCCAATGCCACTAAATTCGAGGGGTGTTCAAGTTAAACCGGGACTTTCTGTCTCCTGAGTGTACAAATGGCTCGCGCTATTTCTTTTTCGTCATTTTCACACGCGACAGGCCTCCGCGTTCACCACGTGGTGGTCCAAAGTTTGTGCAAAACAGAAGACACGTGCTGGACAAGATGGCAGACAACGAGGTCAGCACATCGAACAGCGAATTGGCATGAAGTTTCTCGTGAATGAAGGCGTAAAGTCATCTGAAATTCGCAGAAGACTTCAGACTCAATATGGCCACGACACACTTAGCCACAGCAAAGCGTTCGAGTGGTGCAAACAGTTCCGAGACGGCTGTACATCAGTGCAGGACGATCCCGGCCGGGGCGGCTCAGAGCCCAGTGTCAGAGTTCAGGAGAACATCCAACTTGTGGAGTGCCTGATCCTCAAGGACTGACGGATAACATGTCTCGAACTGGCTCGAAAGACGGACCTTTCTGTGGCAACGTTGAACACTATCATTCATGAACACCCCCAGTTTCGGAAAGTTAGTGCCCTTTGGGTCCCGAAGCAGCTCCCCGTGTTTGACCGGCATAGAAGACTGGAAATCTCCCAAGAGCTAAGGTACCGTTTCGACACTGAAGGACAGCCGTTCCTTGGTCGGATCATCACGTGCGATGAGACGTGGGCGCACCATTTCACTCCTGAGTCTAAACGCGCATCAAAACAATGGAAGCATCCGGGCTCGCCAGCTCCCAAGAAGTTCAGAAGCACCCCCTCTGCGGGTAAGGTCATGGCCACGGTTTTCTGGGACAAGGCTGGCGTTGTTCATGTTGATTTTCTGCCCAGTGGTACCACCATCAATAGTGTATATTACTGCCAGGTTCTCAGGGATGTGCATAAGGCGCTGAAGCAAAAGCGGCCGGGCCTCATCACCAAAGGAGCCCTCCTCCTACAGGAAAATGCACGCCCGTATTCCGCGCATCTCACGACACGCACCTAACAGGAACTTGGCTGGGAGTTGCTGTCACATCCCCCTTACAGTCCAGACCTAGCCCCCAGCGATTTCCATCTCTTCGGGCCACTGAAGGCGTTCCATGGGGGCTGCCACTTCAGCTGCGACGACGACGTCAAGGATGCGGTCCGATCATGGCTGCTACGCGCCGTAAGGATTTCTACGCTGCTGGCATCCAAGCCCTCGTGAAACGTTGGGACAAGTGCATTAGTGCAGCTGGAGATTACGTTGAAAAATAAAACTAATTTCTCGCTTGTAAGTTCATTTTGACTTTTGCGAAAAATGAAAAGTCCCGGTTTGACTTGAACACCCCTCGTAAATAAGATTTGACTTATTCGTGTGCAATGCCTTTCACAAACACTCGAGGGACAAAGATCGAGTGTACCGGGAAATGCGGCGAGCATGAAAGGGTCACTCTCTTCCTGGGATGTCTGGTTATGGTCGCCTCGTCTGGCAACCATCTCGCAACGTGGAACCAACGGCAACCATTATTTTCGGCTAGGACGCGCTTAACCTTAGCGTTGTCCGCCCGATACAACGGGCAGAGCCATCATCATCAACATCATCATCAACGATTCGGAAGCGGCCCCTGACATAGCCATTCACTCGCGCGCCAACTTATTGAATATTTACCTCTGGAATCAAGGTGTCACATCGGCCACGTTGAAACAAGAGATCACAAAACTTATCTTAAAAAATGTGGTGGACACTGGCTGCTATGCATCTTCGGACAAGAATGCGGAAACTGTGTATAAGATGGGGCCAAGAGACGATGGTTCTGCGAGGCATCGGCTGCATATTCCGCTTTGAATATGTAACGCAGACTAGTCCTTATTGTGAAGGGCCTCATTATTTCATTCCCCACATCACCACCAGCACTGGGGTACAGTATCGCCCCTGGTGATGAAACTCCCCATTGATCATCTCCAAATAGCGTTGATCTTGTTGAACGCAAATAAAAGAAAAAGAAAACCACCTTCTGTTCGTTATAGGGATTTACGTGTTATTTTATTCGATCGTGATCAATGGCGACATTTGCTTTCCACGATAGTTACATTTCAATATAGCGAAAACGCGATGCAGTTCTAAGACTTACAAAGGTTCTGAACAGTCCCCGGAGGCAGTATGTTCATATCACGCGGGGGGGGGGGGGGGGAATGTTCGAGGTGTCTTCCATGCTCCTGTAAAGTTGTTGTTTGTTCCCAATAGCTGGTAAACTGGAACGATGGTTCATCTACACTACGGAGGGGCACTACAGGGGAAGATGATTGTTGTGATAGGCTCAGATAACAAATTTACCGAGTCTTATTACCGAGACGTTGAAGGGGGGGGGGGGGTACGTACAGCTTGCGTCAAAGTTAAGTTGAACACGGCTCCAGCCCGCGAAGCGGGGTATGAGAGACGCCCTGGCATCGCCTAGCAGAAAACAGCGCCTTCGTAACGAGGGTCATCCCCTCTAACTGTAAATAGATGACCAAAACACCCTCCGCTGTTATTTCTACTAAGCGCCACCAGGGTCCGCGGGCCGGAATGGCGTTCAAGTTAACCGTAATGCGAGCTGTACAAGTATGAGATCTAGGACAAGGCGACGATCGACTAATCTAGCCCCACAACTGGCCGCGGAAACAGTACTAGCTTGACTTTACTGAAGTGACAGAGATTCTCGGCTTTACCTTTTCAATGGGGCTCGCGTCAGTGTCAAATTCCACCCCGAGCTCTTGAAGCAGGTCATTCAGTGAAACATCCACATCCTTGAGTGTCTTGCAAGCAGACTTCTCTGCTGCTTCCCTCTCCCGCATAAGTTTATGTTCGCAGTTCCTTAATTGTTCAGCGAGCTGCGCACGGACCATGCAGCAGCAAACGAAAACATTAGTGCGGTGAAATATGAAACGTAAAATTACTTAGCACTGTTATTGATGCATACCGGACATACCTGATCGTTCCTCGTTTCTAATGCTTGGCATTTGGAAGATAGTTTTTCATAACCTTCACACAAGGCCGAGCTCTCGTTGTGAGCACCGAGGACATCGTAGAAAAGTTCCTGCAGCTTTTTGCAATGGAAGTTAAACTCTGCAAGTGAAGCCACACCCATTAGCATTGTCGGGCGCAAATAAAACGCTGGCACAGGACAGTATAAACAATGGATACAAGAGTGCGTAATTTGGAACAAAGAACTAAAAATGGACAGAATTAAAGATGAAAGCAATATGTTTGGGGACTGTCTTGCGTTTTCTCAAGCGAGCTGTTGAGAGCAGTGTACCGGCGCCAGTGTTGCGGATTTGGCCGCTCAAATCGGATTTAAATCAAATCCGCATTTTTTCTGAAGGTAGTAAATCAAATCCAAATCAAGTCTGGATTTAATTTTGACACGTTAAATCAAATCCTTTCACATCCGGATTTGTTTCTCCGGACCTAAATCAAATCCGCTTTTAAATCCGGATTTATCGAATCTTTTGACAAATCCGGGAGCCAAAATTCGTGCAGTAGCGTTACTAGACCTATAACCGTGTCTACAAAGTACTAATACTGCACGCATTCACTAACAGCACTTAAATAACAGCGTGGCGTGGCACAAAGAGCAATAAATTTCGTCTGATTTACGAGGATATAAAGGGCCAACCAATCAATCCTCTGGCCGAAATTTTATTCGTATTTTAGGACAAATTTTTGAGTTTAGAAAGACATTTTCGGTTACACCTGCTCGGCGTAACCGAAACTTCCCAAAAGCGGATTTTGGGTCAGGAACCTCCTCGTCATTTAGCACTGTGGGCGAACACGCCTGAGTGAAGGAATTCCTATCGCGGGCCTAGGCTCAGCTACGCCCAAAAACACACGCCTGCGTCGATTTCTACCATAGGTAGTTGGTTACTGTACCCTGGGAGTCACAATTAAATGGATCGTTAATAAATCGCGGGACATGTTACGAATACTTATACTAAACATGTAGCCCATGGGTCTATTTTAATGCTGACGTTTCGGGGCTTTGTAAAAATTTTCCTCACGCAGTACAGACTGTTGTAATCAAGGAAAAAAAAAAGGTATGCGAGGAAGAGTGGCACATCTTGCCATGATTGTCGGGAGTAGGAAAGGCTTGCCTTCCCGAAATCACGAAATGATAGCATGTGATATATTTATTGTTCGTTTTTACTTTGTTTTCACGTAAATGCGTGTACCTATATGCGTTCAATATGATGGCGAAGACCAAGAATTTCGCGACATGATTTGGCAAGCTTGAAGCGGGTCGTACTCAGCTAGAGGTCCACGAGAAAGGTGCCGTCCAATCGACAGAATAACGTTAACTACGTTCGAAGAACTGCACCTGGTGTTCCCTCGGTGTGGTGAGGACAAGTGTTGGAACAAAACGGCTACTCCCGTCGCTCTGGGTAGAGGACGCCGCTAGTGCGTGTGCAGATTTCAGACAAGGTCACATTAATTCGTGTAGAATGTGAAACGGCGCTTCGCTCAATTTCAAATCCATGCATCTTATGAGGGAGCTTGGCGAAATCCACGCGCAAATCCGCTGAAAAAGGGGCGATTGAATCCAAATCCAAATCATTCGTGGAAAATGCGATTGAATCCATGTCCCAATCATGCCTGGAATATGCGATTGAATCCAAACCCAAATCATTCGTGGAAAATGCGATTGAATCCAAATCCCAATCATGCCTGGAATATGCGATTGAATCCAAATCCAAATCATTAGTGGAAAATGCGATTCAATCCAAATCCAAATCCTGCCCATATTTTTTTGCGCAAATCAAATCCGCCAGCCCCCCCTCCGGTGGATTTAAATCAAATCCGTGGATTCAAATCCGCAACACTGACCGGCGCATTGACAAAGAAAGCACTCTGCGCATCATTATCAGCCTGAACAACCTTTACCTTGATAGGCCGTTGGGGAATTCATCTGCTTTTGCGCTGCCTCGGTCAGTTTGCAGTGACGTTTCGAGTCGTAATCGTTTTCCGACATTCTGAAACAACAAACACCGTGTCAAACGCGTTGAAATACCTGAATACCTGTCAAACGCGTTGAAACAGTTCTTTACTAGGAGGTCAAGGTTAAAGGTGAACAGTCGTCTCGGTCTTCGATGAAAGATGAAAGTCACTGAAAAGGTTAGCCAGCCTCAGAACATCAGTTTATCTCTTGGTCTCGGTCTTGTTGACTCTGTGTGTCTGATTCTCTTCAGGCTGTGTGTGTTGAAACAGCCTGCGAAACACGACCTTAGCCACGTCGTCAGCACAGTCAGTAGCTCAGACGGTAACGTGTTGGCTTGCTGAGCTCAAGATCGCGGGTTCGATACCGACCGAGGACGGTAGCAATGTGACGGAGGTAAACATTGCTTCCAAGGGGATTTCCGGAGTTATACGGCGCATGTCAAAAGAACCCCAGGTGGCTCAAATTATCCACAGTACTGCATACCCTGCGGAACGTGCAGCACGTCCCCGCACAAATAGGCTGGCTCCCCTTGCGTGTAAATCTACTGCTAATTATTAGCCGAGATGACGGGCGAACTGCTAATGCCTCCATTGTTTATCAGCGGTTCATAAGTGAACATAGAGCAGCGCTGCAAACAATACAAAACGCAATTACGCAACAGCGCAAGGTCTGAACAACCGTGGCCTGAACTGGAATGCTGCCAATTCCAACCTATACGCCCATACTACTGCGCACACAATCGCCACGACCAACGTGCATTCGGCAGCTGCTCAAGATGGCCATTTGTCGTCATTTTGCACAATGTTGCACACCCACCCACTCGCTGAGACAGTTAACACACAGTTTGACAAATAATATTCAGTTACATAACAACCTGATGTCGCTCACCCTCTTCACTTAATCCGCTCACAAAGTTCTTGTTTCAATCATCCGCTGTCAACGACAGCAACCGCTTTGCAGAACGTATTTCCTCCTGCGTGTTTTTACGTGACTCCTCCTTGAGTCATAGTCCAATTGATAAGCCGTACGTTGCTGTCGGCGTCGCAAACAGCAGGCAGGCAAGTAACGGTCGCTGTGGCGGGTGGCAGTGCCCGATATGAAAAAGAGGAAACTTTTCCTTGCGTTCGACGAGCACACCAGACGATGATAACGACACTCCATTTTAATTTGCTCGTCGATACAACTTTATTGTGAGATGATGAATGGGGAGTTTGATCGCCAGGGGCGATACTCTACCCCATTGCTGGCGGTGATGCGGGGAGTGAAATAATGAGCCCCTTCACAATAAGGATAGAAGTCCTACGGTATCCAGAATGGTCAAGACAGCTTTGACGGCAGAGCGTTGTTGGTGGGTTGGATGTGGCCAGGTACCAAACAGTTTTCTAAGAGAGAGGGGACGAGAGTCCAAGTCGTTAAGGGGCCCGGAGAGTATATGGCTCGGGAAGGTTGGTACAGTTCGGGAAACTTTTGCTTTAACAAATTCATGTCAGAGGTTGAAATTTCGGCTGATGCAGACACATATAAAAGTTGTGTAGCTTGCCTCGCATATTTATTTGAGGGTGACGACATAACCGATTTCGGATACCGGAGAGCAGTCGTTTTTTGAAAAAGCGAGTATAAGCAGGATTCATCTATGACTGACAAATCCTCATACGCGCGTAGTTCTGGCGCCTGAAATCGTCCAGGCACTTTTCATTTTCAGTATCATCATGACGTCAACTGTATGGACTCACCTGTAGTAGGTACCGCTGTGATTTGCAGTTTTCCTGCGCTACCGATACGGTAGCGTATACGGCGGGTCGGACTCCTGCGGGTTAAATGCCTGCACGGATTGGGGGGAGGGGAGGAATCTGCTGATATCTAAAATTTTACGAAATAGGGTACGACTGATACATCCGTGTGTTGCCGAGTTTGTACCCAGCAAGCAACGGGACACAGTGGCACACATGAGACAAACAGATTCCTCGCGAATAATGTACAGGGTGTGTGCAGAAAAACATGACCCGCATTTTTACATGTAACTCGTTGTCTACTTACCCGAGGAACTTCCGGTGGCGCACGACGGCGTATTTATGCGTGCGAAAGCTACAAAAAAATCCTGGAAGCCATACTCAGTGTAAAAAAATAAACAGAGCGCGAAAACATGGGCTTCCATGCATTAGAATAGGGCGGTCATGACAGTGCATGGTTGTGCATTTCGGTCTCATGAGAGTTATGTGCAGGCACCGCTAGGGGTACTGCCGATGAGCATCCATGTGGGACATCGTTTCGATTTATGCACCGATAGCTCCCCTAGCGGTACTTGAACACAACTCTCCTACGTGCACCATGTTGCCCTTTCACATACACCCTGTTGTCCACCATGTTGCCCTATTCTGATGCATGGAAGCGGACGTTTTCGTTGTTCCGTTTATTTTTTAAGCTGAGTATGGCTTCCATAATTTTTCTACAGATTTCGCACGCATAAATGCGTCATCGTGCGCCACCGGAAGTTCGTTAGTTAGGTAGGCAACAAGCTATGTGCCTAAATACGGGTCACGTTTTTCTGCACCCACCCTGTAGTTTCCACGAACATGAGTCAGGTTACATCAAATGTGCTTCGTAATTTATTGTTGCACTCAAAAAATTTACACAAGACAAGCGCGCTACTAAACCGTGCCCGTGATACGTGATTTGAGTTCGGGAATGATCGGAAGCAATCGAGGATTTTACCAAAAAAGTCAGACCGTGCACGTGGCCTTGCTCTTCCCGACAGCGCAGCGCATACACATTTAGACGCCCACACAATCGCCTCACACTGCACCATACCACCACGTCCACCCCAACCACCACCTACACTGCACGATACCACCACATCCACCATCGTAACAATCTCCTACGGGGATTCGCCATAGCAGTCGCGCTGGGTAGAAATATCGCCGATGAGGTAGGAAACAGGATGGACACGGTCTTGTGCATGGCGCAAGCACGTGAAAGAGCAAACTGCGCAAAAGACAACAGGTGCGAATTTAAGTATGATGTAAATACGGATGCGCAGTTCGTCCGCTTGGCAATTGGATGAATCACGCTAGGAACAAATACCGCCGACGAAGTCGTGGAAAGCATGGATACGGACAAGAGCGTGATGCAAGCACAGGAAACAGCAAACTACGCTGATCATGTTCAAGAGGCAATATATGCGAATTCAAGCGTGATGTAAACACGGATGCGCAGTTCGTCCGCTAGCGACAAATACCGCCGACGAAGTCGTGGAGAGGACGGATACGGACAAGAGCGTGATGCAAGCACAGGAAACAGCAAACTACGTTGATCATGTTCAAGAGGCAATATATGCGAATTCAAGCGTGATGTAAACACGGATGCGCAGTTCGTCCGCTAGGAGCAAATACCGCCGACGAAGTCGTGAAGAGGACGGATACGGACAAGAGCGTGATGCAAGCACAGGAAACAGCAAACTACGTTGATCATGTTTAGGGTTCGTGGTTTTCGGCATTTTCCGAAAAATGCCGGAAAACACCCCCCGAATGATTTTTTTCAGATTCGGAATATTCCGAAAAAATACGAATTTCTCGTATCCTGACAGCTGCCATTCCTGGAACTGCAAAGGAATATCCCCTTGGAATCTCCCTTTGTCGACTATTTCTCGAGCGTGGCATTATCTTTTGGCTGTACCCTTGTTTCGTTGTGCGTAAGCGCTTATAGGAGGATGACCTCAGCTCTGTTGATGAATCTCGTATGGATGATATAAAGCGCGAGTTTTTCGAATATGCTGCATGCTCTGCCCCTCAGGTGGATATATCTCCTATTCAGTTTTGGACGACCCGTTCCAACACATGGCCATTGTTATTAATCGCAAGGAGCGAGCCGCTATGACAGATGCGACCATGATGATGTACGCTTGCATCTATTACAACAAGAGGTAGTCTCATTGTTTGCTGGTTTGGCACAGGCAATAAAAGACATTGTTAATGAAACCATGAATCAATTCACTTCTTTTCGGTTCGTTGTTACTTCGCCCGCAAAATAGGCTCTCCTTCTAATAAATAAGAATCTAGGCTCTCCTTCTAATAATCTAAGGCTCTCCTTCTCTCCGAAATAAATAGATGCCCGTATTCGGGCATTTATTTTTTGGGCGGAATATAGATGCCGAAAAAATCCGATTTATAGTCCCAATATAAATGCCGATAAACAACCCCCGAATTGGGTTGAAAATAAATGCCGAAAACCACAAACCCTAATCATGTTCAAGAGGCAATATATGCGAATTCAAGCGTGATGTAAACACGGATGCGC